>NC_090935.1:484269344-484569344 GCF_040938575.1 Ambystoma mexicanum | reverse complement strand
GGGCCACACATGAGCTGAGACATTTAGAATAAAGACAATAATGCAAGCCAGAAGGAATTTATACCAGAGCAAAGGACTCAAGATCTGCGGCAAGGTCCAGCAAGACACACAACCCCACAGTGCTCTACAAGGTTGGATGTCAGTTTTTAACAAAGCCCAAGCGGAGGGGGGGGTGGCTGGGCGTTGGTTTGATAGTTTTAGTTAGTAAACTGTTTGTTTGGTTGGAAGATGGCACCAATAGTGGAAGAAGCTGCACACGCAGAGCAGAGGGAGTGGAGCGAACGTCGACGGAAATGATGTAGAGCAAGGGACCCAGTCTCAGAGAAACACCCCTAGGCAGAGGCTCACGGTGTTGGGGGATACAGGGACACACGGGAGAGAGGATGAAGAGAATCAGTCTACAAGAAGATAGATTAGCCCAAGCTGGGGCCGAAATATGGAGATACGGGGCAGTGGAAATACCGAAGGCTGTGGGACGGCGGAGCCGGAAGAGACACAGCGAATATGAGTTGAGATGAGATAACGATTATTACTTGGAATGTTAGTGGGCTCAACGCCTATGTTAAAAGACTTCGAGTATATGCCTGGCTAAACAGGATGAAGGTTAATATAGCAATGTTGCAGGAGACTCACCTAACGCGGGAGAAGCAAACTAAAGTGGACAAGAAATGGGGAGGACAGGTGTACAGTTCCACATATTCGAAGTATGCAAGGGGAGTACTGATCTGGATTGCCCCAGGGGTACCATTTCAGTTAATAAAGCAAGAAAGCGACTTAAAAGGAAGATTAGTCCTACTGCACGGATCGCTGGAGAGTAAGGAGATATGCGTGATAAATACATATGCTCCAAATCACGGTGCAACAGAATTTTTCAGGAAACCTGTGCCCAAACTGGCCCAGTATAGAGAAGCAACGTTCATCGGGGCGGGAGACTTCAATTGCAGTCTGGACCCGCTCCTCGATAGGTTGGATGACAAACACAGAAGCCAGCAACCCCAGCTAAGGCATTACAAACGGTCCTGACCAGATTGCAGCTGGCGGACATCTGGAGAAAGGTACACAGCGATGAGAGAGGATATACATTATAGTGCACCCCATGGAATATTTATACGCATAGATCATTTATTCACGGGCACTGAATCTATGAAAGATTTTACGAGGATAAATATTAAAGCACGCACACTATCCGACCATGCATCATTACTAGCAACATGGGCACACACCCATAGAAGCATTGAAGGAGGGCGAGTTTGAGGAATACTTGCATGACATGATAGAAGATTACTTTGAGCACAATGTTCTAAGCGTAGAGAGTAATGGTACGCTCTGGGAAGCGTTCAAAGTGGTGATAAGGTGGCAGCAATAGGGAAAACGGGGGGGGGGGACTAAGGGGTGAGGCCCTTGCAGAGCTTGGCAACCTGGAATGGGCGATATAACTGGGGGAACTCCGGGCGGGGATTTCATGGGAGGAACCTATAAAATGAATGGTGCTGAGACTGAGATGGTAGAACTGTGGGAGAAACTGGGAAGACTGGACTATTGGAAATATATACAGCGGCTGCATGCAGGGGGGGGGGACAAACCCGGCAGGCTTCTGGCCTGGCTCACCAAGCAGGAAAGTAAAAGAGGCCCAATTAATGCAATAAATGAAGCCGGGATAGAGTCAGAAGTCAGGAGGGCATTAACACACCATTTTCACGCTTTTATGAGAGACTGTGTGCCCCTAACCCGGAGGTGGAGCCCGGGATATAGGAGATGCCTTGGCAGAGATAAGATTGCCAAAACTAGCAGGAGAACGAGCCCAATTATTAGACTACCCTCTTACATTGGAAGAAATAGAGACAGTAATCACCGAACTCCCATCAGGCAAATCCCCAGGACCCGATGGGCTCCCGGGTGAATTCTATAAGGCCACTATAGCACAGAGAATGCTTGAAACGTATCAAGAGGCATATGAGAAGGAACAACTGCCAGTCAGCATGTCAGAATCAGTAATTATACCGATCCTCAAATCTAGAAAATCACAGTTGGAGTGTGCCTCATATAGGCCGATTTCCCTTATTAATCAAGATGCCAAAATCTGGGGGGGCGTGGCCAGCAGAGCGATGAAACAGACGTAAATCTCTGTTGCTCCTGCGACTGCAGCTAAAAACCTGCAACACTCGCCTGCTTTAATCTCTGCGGGCCCTTTGAACACCCTTTTCGGGTAGTAGACATCCTGAAGTACCACCAGACCGAGGGACAGTGTAAACCGAACACGAGAAAAGGAGCTAGAAGTGCCCGAAAAATGGCACGGGTACAGACCCACACATCCCCCAAAATGGCAGCCCAGCAGTGACCTGAGAGCCGGGGGCAGCTGATCCCTGGGGGCTGGATGAACATGTCCCTGGGTGTGCGCGTCCACGCGGTGAGCGGGACCTGGAGGACGCCGCAGAGGCAGCGGGCTGGTGGGACCCAGCCCTGTGGCGCCCCGAGTTGGCCTTGCCTGGCTGCAACGCCCGTGGAAGTGAGGCTGCATTACATGCTGTGAGCGGAGCTCGACTGAAAGAGGCGGAAAGCAGCTGACGTCCCGGTGAGTGATCTCATACCGGCCCAAATGCCCCGAAATACGGCGCCCTACCTATCATAAGTGTGCATTCCCACGTGCAACCAGCCCACAGACAGTTGCGAACAAAGGACTGGGGGCCTGCGACACGCTGTGGTGAGACTGTGCGTTGGGCATGAGGATGGCAAGTACTTTTCTGCCTGTGGCGGGCTCACCCTGGGGGGGGGGGCGTCTAACCGCCGGGCCCCTCGAACATCCAGACAAACACCACCCTGCAAGACGTCTGGAGGGCCCGGGGCACACCTCAGTAACGGCACGGCACACAATACGCTCAGCGTCGGGGGCCCTTCCCCAACTGAAAGCTT
This sequence comes from Ambystoma mexicanum, assembly GCF_040938575.1. Classification (NCBI taxonomy): domain Eukaryota; kingdom Metazoa; phylum Chordata; class Amphibia; order Caudata; family Ambystomatidae; genus Ambystoma; species Ambystoma mexicanum. The sequence continues at coordinate 484,566,434 of NC_090935.1, read as the reverse complement.
ACCCATCTGGCAGAGCTCGTCCGTCCGCGCAATCCCCTGCGGTACCGGAGTGCATAACATCCTGTAGTGGTGACCAGAGTGCCGGGGGCACACCATATGCCCCAATTGATGACAGCTGACCCTCGCCAGCCAGAGCGGGCCCAACAAAGGGGAGCAATAGTGTGACCGCCCGGTGGCGACAGCACCCACAGCGACCCTGGGAAACAGACAAACGTTCAATAAGTGCCACACCAGCAGCCAGAACACCAGCAAACCCGGTGACAACCCAAGAGAAAGTGGCAGTGAGGCAGGTCCCACTTGGAGACACGCGTTGCACTGACTGCGGTGCTGTGTATCACTGCCCATGCCCCAACAAATTCAGGAAGTGATCATTGGCAAGGCGCCAGGTCCCAGATAGGGCCCAGTACATTGAGCATAACTCATACTAATATAGTCTGCCAATGACCCCACGATAACTCCAGCTATCATCAAGGGCATAGTGAAACTATGCAGCACAACCTCCATATCAAGCAGAAAAACCACACCTGGCCGTCTACTCTCTGCTGTGACACATGACCGCAGCGCACCTCCCAGCAGAACAGGAATACCGCCTGTAGCCGAGGGAACGAGACCCTAGACTAAGACGCACTGTTCTCCAGACAGCAAAGACAGTAAACAACACAACAGGGCTACGTCTGTCCCATGGCGAGACGTGCTAGCAAGCATGGGGAAAGATAAAGTGAAGAAACTTCCCGTACAAAACAGAATAGATCAATACACAATACCTCTGTCACAAGCCCATGAGTTTCACCCACCAAACCCTATGGAAACAGAGCCTGAACACATGCTCTTTAAAAGACGTCATGGCTGCCATAGCGGAATCCCGCACATCAATGGAACAGAAGAGGGACTGGATAAGTATTGACGTCTCCCTCCGCAGGCACGACCTGCAAAAATTGTCGGCACGCACCGGCAAGGCCGAACAACGCATCTCAAACACAGAAGATGGCTTACAAGGCATGCAACAGCAACTTCACGATGTTACAGCCAAGCTCAAAACCCTGGAAGACAGAATTGAGGAGGAAGAAAGGAGATCCAGGCTCAACAATGTGCACATACTTGGCATACCCGAAAAAACAGAAGGCTCTTGCATGGAACTCTCTCAAACAATGGCTCACGGATCTGTTTGAACCGGACTCCTTCTCCAAGTTTTTTTCCATCAAAAGAGCACATTGCATGCCCATGGGGAGACCAGTGCCCTCCGCGAACAATAATAGCGAAGCTCCTTAATTACATAGACCGGGATGCGTTGTTACAGCGAGTACGGGCTAAGGGCACAATCACCTTCAATGGTTCCAGAGTCGCCTTCTTCCCTGACTACACACGGAAAGTATAAAAAGCCATACAATCTTTCGACCAGCTGAAAAGGCAACTGCACACACGGAGTTAAATATGGTCTGCTCTTCCCTGCCCAACTTAAAATCTACCATAAAGGCACTACAGTCCATTTCAACGACCCCAAGGAAGCGTGGCGCTGGGCCGAGCAACACACAGACGGAGACTGGGCGAAACCTCGAAACAACAGGGGCAGAAACCCTAGACCGGCAGCGAACCACCGGCTGGCCCCTCCACAGGCACCAGTACAAGAACCTCCGGAAGATAATGGTGGCTGAGCCCCACCTCGAATCTCAACAAAACCCCCGGGTCCAGCAGCAAACAGAAAACCGCAAAATCCAACAACCCGCACAGGGACCTGACACCTTACACAAGGCGTGACATGCTTTCACAATGCGGTCACACGGAAGCCACCCTTCCCCCCCCCTCTGTTTTCGCTTTTCTCCCTTAGCATAGCGCGAAAGGTCGCACCCCCCCCCCCCATCTATTCACCTCAGGAAGCAGCTACTTGTTCACTAGCTCATTTCAGTATGTGTGAGTTGTCCAGTTGACAGTTAAAAGTTTTGATGTTCGGGCGACCGATGCTACTGGTTGGAAGGAGTATAGGGTGGGAGGTTTTGGGTATGTAAAGTTGAATCATGGAAAGTAATCATCAAGCACCATATCCATCAAAGACAAACAAGATGGCTACAGCACACAAACAAAACTCAGCGAAGCCTGCCTGGCCTCCTCCCTCAGCACACACCACTTCTACCAAAAATAGTCATGGCAACACGTAGCTCTACCACCAATATCCCCAGAACCCTCAAGTTCATGACATGGAATGTCAACGGCCTTGACAACGGGGTTAAACGCTGGCTTGTTTCACAATACCTAAATAGGCCCGCTCTGGATATAGTGTTCTTGACTGAAACCCACCTGGCTGGCACAAATTGCACCCTATTCAGGCGCACCAACTACAGGCTTGCACTACATGGTGGTTTTACCATGGGCTCCCGGGGTGTCATGACACTAGTACATAAGAGGCTCCCCTTCCATCTCAGCACGGTCATTCAAGATACAGGCGGCAGATACGTATACGCAACAGGCACACTGTGGGAACAATCCATTGCGATGCTGGCGATCTATGCGCCACCCACCCTATTAGCTCCGCTACTCGCCGACATCTCCCCACTAATCACAGAAGATACATCCAACATTATGGTGACAGGAGGAGACTTTAACAAAGTCATGAATGTAGAAATAGATTGCTCATGAATGTAGAAATAGATTGCTCGCACCTACGCGGTAGAAATCCCAGCATACCTACCAAACTTGCCACATTTACAAATGCCCTTGGCATGCGGGACGAATGAAGAGACCTCCACCCCAAAGACAGAGAATACTCCTACCACTCCGGGGCACACGCCTCGCTCTCCAGATTAGATTACTTTTTTATTTTGTCAATTGACATACGCAAGGCACATGAAGCATACCTACTTCCCAGAGGAATCTCTGATCACTCCCCACTGGTGCTAGTGCTCAATACATCCAGGCCAACCCCCCTCCTTGCTGGCACCTTAACAACTACTATTTGGGTGTCCCTGAGTTAGTAGACAGGCTCCAAGTAGTCACCAAATCATATTTCGAACTAAATGCAGAATCCTCAACAGACGCGGGGGTAACTTTGGGAGGCGTGCAAGGCAGTACTCAGAGGAGAAATTATCTCATGGACTACTGCACACAAAAAGAAATACCTCTTAAAAGGTACACTAGGCAGAACAACAGGTAAAACAGACAGAAGAGTCACATATAATCTGGAACACACCCAACACAAACCGTGCCATACTACTGGCACAGAAACGCTTACAGAACGTAGCTCTAGATAATGCGAGACAAGCACATAGTACAATACGGGCAAGGATATATGAAACAGGAGACAAAGCCAGCAAGATGCTAGCGTGGCTACAACGCAGGGAGCAGGGCCACGGCCAAGTTAGGAGGCTTGAGACAGGTGCCCCAAACCCACTAGTGTCAGACCAGGCTATAGCGGGGGGATTTGCAGCCTACTATGCCGATTTGTATAAAACTCCCGCCACCCCCATGGATACTTCGATCTTGGAGGAAATTACTCTTCCCACTCTGGACGGGACACAGCAGGACCTAATAGAGAGGGACATTACAGAAGAGGAAGTTCTGAGTGCCATGGCCGGGCTCCAATCAGGCAAGTCTCCGGGCCCAAACGGCTTCCCGGTTGAGCTGTGGCAGAAAGTGGGAACGAACGTAATCACCCCACACCTACTTCGCATGTATCAGCACGCACGGGACCAGGGCTCCCTGTCTCCGGACCTAAGGGAAGCCACAATAATAGTACTACCCAAGGCAGATAAACCTCCCGAAATCTGTAGTTCATACAGACCTCTCTCACTCATAAACAGTGAAACAAAAATACTAGCTAAAGTGCTAGCAGACCGTCTACAACAAGTCGTCCCTTCATTGATCCACCCGGATCAATGCGGTTTCATGCCCCAGAGGTCAACCCGTATGAATATCTATAGATTACACTCAGCTCTGGAAAGGGCAGACAAACTCTGGGGCCCACTAGTTCTACTAGCAATCGACTTCAAAAAGGCTTTTGACTCGGTACGCTGGGAAGCCATCTGGGAAATAATGAACCGCATGGGATTTGGCCGGCACTTCATGAGCTGGGTACAATTATTATACAGCTGCCCCAGAGCTAGAACTAAAGTAAATGGATGGCAATCAGACCCCTTTGCTTTGAGCAAAGGCACGAGGCAGGGTTGCCCCCTATCTGCCATGATATTCGCAATTGCCATAGAACCTCTGGGTATACTCCTGCGAACCACCCTACTTTGGGAGGGTTTTCGATGGTTTGACACATGGGAGGACAGAGTATCACTTTATGCAGACGACCTACTAATCTATCTGAAAGACCCGAAGAACTCCTGCCACACACATGCTAAAGAGATATGAGGCCTTTAGCGGGCTTAGTGTAAACTGGTTCAAATGAATGCTATTTCCCGTGAGGTGCGCAACTGCATCTATACCAACGAACTCCCCCTTCCGCATTGTAACAGAACAATTTAAATACCTCCGGTGCAAATTACAACAAGCCTTACAGACTACATACCTAGGAACCTACATCCCATCACGACAAGATTCGGGGAGGACACTCGCCACTGGATCTCTTTGCCACTGACACTATTGGGTAGAGCGGCCCTGTTCAAAATGATTGCCCTCCCTAGGTTTTTGTACATCTTGCAAAACGCACTACTTCACATCCCATAGCACAAATTTTTAAAAATTGATCGTATCCTCCGGAAACTATGGTCCGTCTGGGAGGGGGCATTGGGCTGCCCAGACTACAGACATACTACTGGGCAGGACAGATGGCCGTGGTGAACGACATGCTTCATGGGGACGCAAACCTGCCACACATTAAAGTTATCAATGCCGATAGCACAACATCCTCCCTGGAACTCTTGTACTGCGGCCTAGGCGGCGCGGCATCCCCTTTGATGTCGGCACAAATCACTAGAATCTGGGCAGAAACACATCAGTTCATGGGGTGGGACTCGAAATTGACAGCGATACAACCGCTATGGAACAATAGACTCCTCCCAGAAATTAACAAACTACCCAAATGGCACACCTGGAAACAACAAGGTGTAGCAAGGATCGGGGATATAGTCCAGGAAAGCAAGATAGTTACATGTGAGACACTACAAGACAACTTCTCCCTCCCACACACAGAAATATATCATTATACACAAATGAAAAGTGCACTCCATCCCAACCTACAGAACATTAGAGACATGCCAGAACACACCCCGATGGAATGAAACATAGTCCAGGAACAAATTAAGCACAAAATCACCTCAACCATGTACAATGTGATTACAACCTTTGCCACACCAGAACTAACCAGCCTCAAAGCCAAATGGAAGCGGGATGTGGGAACAGTTCAGCCTGAGGACTGGGAGGAGGCGCTAATGTATCCCTGTGAAGTAACCATATCGTCTAGGCGCCGACTGGTCCAATTGAAAATCCTACATCGCACTTACTATCCCAGAATAGCATTGTTTTGGTGGGGCAGAGCCCCAGACGCACGGTGCCTGCGCTGCAAGAGGGAAGAGGGGACCTTCTTTCATATATTATGGGAATGTGACAACATACAACAGCTCTGGCGAAAATGTTCCGACAAAATGTCAAGAGTCATGGGCAAGGCAGTACCGAGGGGACCCAGAACATCTGCTACTAGGCGTATCTGACGAAAGCGACTTGTCACGGTATGAGAAGCTGCTCTGGTCGACCCCCATGGCAGTGCTTAGATCCTTATGACGGTGCTGTCTAATGGCCTCAAATGGGTGATACCCACGCTGATCCATTCGGATTAGACGGGTTATGTCACGTGGAGAAACACGTTATGGAATCTCCAAAGGCTCCACCACGTGGTGGACTGGCCAAATCTCAGACGAGGCGAATGCGCTATAGCGTCGCTGGACGCTGTTAAAACCTTCGATTCCGTGAATTGGGAGTGGTTCCTGAGTGTCCTTGCTCACTTTAGAATAGGAGAACGGTTCCTGCTGTGGATTAGGCTGCAGTATAGGCATCCAAGAGCCAGAGTAAAAACTGAACGACACATCTCAGAGGTCTGGAGGATATATAGAGGAACTAGGGACAGTTGCCCACTGTCACTGATGCTGTATATATTGGCCCTGGAACCGTTGGCGTTCTTCTTTAGAGCCGAGTATGGGGACACAGGGATCGACATAGACGGAGTGGTGTATCAAATTTCACTTTATGCAGACGACATGCTACTATGTGAGTTTTCAAAGAATCTACCTTTGGCCTAGCCCCACATGGGTGACCATTTGTGGAACTGCAACTCTACCTCAGGGGTGAGGGGGCGTGGACCACTTTGGCCCCCTGCACAGATGTCTATCAGGGCGGTTGTGCACTGTGTTACTGCCAAGTTGCTATGCTATGGACACACAAACATACCCTAATGCTAAGAATAGACACAAGATGGAATAAGACACAAAGGCATGAATCGATTCAACAATAAACACACTTTTATTCATGCACATCCATGCATGATGCAAACACTACTATAATGCAATAATACAAATCTATAATGCCACTACAATGCTTATAACAATGCATGCCTAATAAAAAATGCGGCTTAATAACAATTCACACAAGTCAGCATTTCTCTTTCTCATCACCACACATCACACATCATTTCTCTCTCTCATAAGACAATCTCTGTCTGCTCTCCCCTTCCCTCAATATGTCAACAATCCATCTAATGTGTGTGCAAATCTCCCATGTCCTAACAAGCCAGTCAATCAGTTAGGCCTAAGTCTCAATCCGCAATACTCCCCATTTGCATGGACTTTAGGCAGCACTGGGCCTCTCTCTCTCTCTCTCTGCTGACCTCAACGGTCTGCATCTGCTGCTCTCCCTGCCAGATCGATCTCAAACTCTGCTTTCATCTGCTCTCCCAGAATGCTTCCCCAAGCTGCATGTCAGCCGATTCTCCAAAAGCCTCTGCTTTCTCAATGCAAACCTCACCCCTGGATATATTATTCAATGACGTACACCCATCCCTATGTTAACATGTCAAAACTCTTAGCAAGCATTTCTCTAAAACCAAGCGCCTAAAGGTCTGTCAACATCAGACTTGTACTCTCTAGTTCAGTGTGTTCTAGTCATCGTGACATTTCAGAGCATATCTTGTACATGTCCTATGGCCTTCTCCTCTGTTACGAAACTATGCTCCCATCCATTGTCAGCTAAAATCCTTCCTTTCTCCACCGAAAATCCCTCACTCCCTGTGCAAGAGCACTCACTCCATTCAAATGCCTCCCACCTTTCTGTCTGTCTCAGAGCAGGCTCAAGGATGCTGATAAACCAGGCCCTCTTATTCCCTTCGCTTCTACTCGCCAAAGTTACGACCTTCCTGCCAAGAAATTGTTGACATTCCTCGTACCAGTGTAACTCAAAACAATGTCTCCGCAGAACGAACAGCTTCTGAATGGCTTCAGAGCCAGCTACATGCTCTATAGTGCCTAACGCATTCACTCACTCAAACCAAGCGCTACATAATGGACTCATTGGGTACTTCTAAGTGCACATTCATGTGTGGGTCTAATCGCATACATAATAACATAATGTCTAAACATGTCTAAATGAGGCCCTTCATATAACAGCCTATTTCTCTAGCAAAATGCATACAAATGGCAGAATAATATGGATAACTAACGTCACTAATAGGAATGAAATGAATTACCAATGATATCACAGGCAAACATAATATCTGGTTTTACAACTATTTGTTGGGAACCCGCGAGAAAACTTGTCTTGCTTGCTAGAAGCGATTGAGGCGTATACCATACTTTCGTGGATAGCTATCAATAAAGAAAAGTCCTAACTATTCCCCCTGGCAGACCTAAGAAACGTCCCCTCGAACCAACTTCCAGATCTGGGCCTTATGTGGGCACTGTGCTCCTTCTGATATTTTGGGATAGAAATACACCATGACACAACAGACACACAAAATCAACACACATGCAGCTCTTGATAGAACACAAAAGGCTATGGACTTCTGGGGGACACTTCCGCTGGGAATGATGGGGAGGGCGGCCCTCTTGAAGATGGTGGTACTGCCACAAGTGTTATATTAGAAGGGGGGCATACTGCCTATAGATTATATGAACAGTTGATAGAATCTAGCAACGCGCACCTGCTAAAAATGAGAGAATGCTGGGAAGGGGAGCTCCAGAGGCACTTTAGCAAACAGGAACGGACTAGAGTGCTGAGATATCCCAAAAAAAGTGTCCAGGAAGGCAAGGTTCAAACAAGCACAGTTATACCTTTAGCACAGGGTATACCTTACACCCAGAAGGATGATCACGATGAGACTGGGAAAACCTCGTAAATGCCCCTACTGCTCCGACGAAGAAGTAGACATGTTTCAAATGTTTTGGACTTGTCCAGAGATAGAGACTTTCTGGCAGGGAAACAAGGAGAAAGTGGCGAGGGGTGGAATCCACATGCAAGTGTGGAATCCCAAGTTGTACTTAGTAGGCCTTTTTCCCCCAGAGGAGGCAGACAATGGACGAACCTGGCCAAAATGAAGGATTTGGTGTGCATATTGGCCAAACGTCGGATAGAAATGGCATGGAACTCCAGTGGTCTAATCTCCAGAAGTGGGCACTGGCAGAAACAGTGGTGTGGACAAGAGCGGTGCAGAAGGGGTAAGGGGAGAGTGGGCAAAAGATACTGGTATGGAACTCCCTGATACAAGACCTATTTGGACAAGGGGCAGAGGGAGGTATAATAACTAGATAATGGGCGGTGGTATGGCGTGCCCCGTAAGTGAGCAGAAATGGATCTGAGACAGACCAAACGTATGGAGGAAGACCAGGGCAGCATGGCAGCAAAATCGCTCCATGATGAAAATGCAGAGCGGAATCCACATATAAGTGCCATAGTGAATGTTATGTTTTATTTGATTGATTGTTATTGGTTATTGTTAAAAAACCTATAATAAAGAGTTTAAAAAAAAAGAAAAGGAGCCACGCAAAGGGGGACAAGGAATCCCTGACCTCCTTACTATATTGCGGGCCTTCTTTGCTTGCACCTGCGTCAGCACTTCCATGGGTAACACCAACAAGACCCACTCTGCCTATCTTCTTTTCAGCTTCTTCCTCGCACCAACATGGAGGAAGCTGGGCTGGGACAAGTGAGATAACTCTGTCCCTTACAACTGGTCCCTCCCCTGGAACTACAGGGAGATGGAAAGGTGTGTGGGGCATTTCGGCCTTCAGGGTGTTTGGTGCCTACCTTGTGGACCCTGAGAACGATCCACAACCTGATCAGGACACAGCACATCACAGACCCCACCGAGGACCTGCCAGTGGCCACAGTAACCCAGGTGTGGGAGAATGTGGCATCAGACAAACTCTTGAACATTCACAAAGACATTGCCTGGCTGACGGTGAAAGGGTCATTATCTGTGCGCGCATTCATGCACAGACTGGGCCTCTGCCCACACAGGAACTGTCCAAGTGGGTGCCCGGCAGAGGAAACAGTGCACCACCGGCATGCCCCTTTGCAAGAAAATTGCAGAGGGCCCTGAACACTGAGCTGAGCGCTCACATCCCTCCCCAAGAAATTATCCACCAGTCTGTGCTGTATGGACTTTTTGCGCAGACCCACGCAGTAGAGGCAATCCAGGACTGCTGGCGGAACCTCTGCTGCCTAAAAGACATTCTCCTCTTCGCAAGGACACGCCTGGTCCTCAACGGGGAGCTGCTGACAACAGAGGGCTGACACAGGATGGTCCACGGCCTGCTAAGAGACTTTGAAATTAAGGACAGCCCAGCAGAAAGGGGAGAGGTGTAAAACACCCCGAAAAGAAAGACTTTCCGTCTACCCAGGCATAACAGGAACATTTTTCACAAACAGACATTCTAAACACACACATTTGTTTACTCATTGCCCAAAGTAATTTGAGAACACCCCTTCTGCTTTGAAGGGGGGATGTAAATTTCCCCAAATGCATTTCTATTGAATAGAATGTATTTCCTTTGTATCATCTTTAAAGCACTTAATAAAGATATTTTTACAAAAAAAAAGTGGTTCTCTCAGGGTGAGGCTCATCCAGCGTTTGGAAAGGCGTGAGGTGCTTAGGACGCAATGCCCTGCTCTCTCCCAAAGGCAACTGACTTTTATGGGGACCTCTATTCAGAGAAGAGGTCAGTGGGACACCAGGCAGAAAAAGTTTCTGTCAGGCATCCCAAGAACTGTCTCCCCACCAGTGCAAGCGGCACTGAATGCCCTCCCTCATGCTGCAGGAGCTGCACCTTGCGACCAAATCTTTCAAGGCAGGTAAAAGACCAGGCAGTGACTGTGCCCCAGTCAAATTCTACGTCACTCTGTGGGACATAGTAGGACCAGACCTACTTAAGGTGTACAAGGAGATGGTCACAAGCGGTAGCATGCCTCAGTCTATGAGGGAAGGTATCATCACAGTATTGTACAAGTGGAAGGGAGATAGGTGTGACCTCAAGAGTTGTAGTCCACGTTCGGAGGGAGATGGGCCTCTAAGTTTCTAGCAAAGAAAATGGCGACTAGACTCAGAGGTGCTATCAGTGAGATTGTCCACCCCAAACAAAACTGCAAGGTCCCTGGACGTTGGGTCGCTGACAGCCTCGACCAGATTAGGGCCACAATCCAGTACATCACAGAACACAAGGTACGGGCAGCCCGGGTGGGGTTGAAACCTATGAGAAACCTTTGACTGCGTCTCCCATGAGTTCATGGACAGGGTCCTACAAGGGTTTGGGCTGGGGGAATTCTTCTGCAATTATGTTAAAGTAATGTACAAAGGCATATTCAGTTCAGTCATGGTAAATGGTTGGAAAACAGACCCCTTTCCAGTAAAGTCTATGGTTAGGCAGGGCTGTCCTCTCTCGACCCCTCTGTTTGCATCATAGAGCACTTGGCGGAGTACATCAGAAATAACCCAGACATCAGAGTCATCCTGGCACCAGGAGACGTAAGAAGAGAGGTGAAGTGTTCGCTCTACATGGATGAGGTCACCCTCTTCTGAGCAGGCAGTCGATCAGTGTCAGAGCTTCTGAGGACCTCTGAAGACTTTGGCTATGCATCAGGTGCAAAGATCAATGAAGTGATATCCCAGACCATGCTTTTCAGAAAGTGGGATACTAACCAGAAGCCCCTTTCCTTCCCAATCTAGAAGGACCTCTTCCAGATCCGTGGGGTCTGGGCAGGATTGGGCAGCTCTGAAAAGTTGAAGGAAAGCCTGGCCAAAATTAAACGGAAAATGGGTCCCAGGAGTCTCTGCAAACTGAGCATGGAAGGGGAAAGCTCTGGTGCTGAGAAACAACGCCCTACCCATGCTGCAGTATGTGGCCCAAGCATGGCCTCTCCCAGCCAATGTGGCGCAGGCCATCAATGCCATGGTCGTCCACTTTGTCTGGGGTGTAAAGAAGGACAGAGTGAAAAGAACATCCATTCCCAAGGAGCCTCGCAAAGGGGAAAAAGGAATCTCTGACCTCCATACTATACTGCAGGCCTTCTTCGCATGCACCTGTGTCAGGATTTCCCTGGGCAACATCAATAAGACCCATTCTGTTCATCTTCTTTTCCGCTTTTTCCTCGCACCACCATGGAGGAAGCTGGGCTGGGACAAGTGGGCGAAATCACTCCCTTACAACTGATCCCTTCCCTGGTACTACAGGGGGATGGAAAAGTTTGTGGGGGATTTCGTCCTTCAGGGGGTGGTGCCTACATTGTGGACCCCGAGAACAATCGACAGCCTGATCAAAACAAAGGAAATCACAGACCCCATTGAGGACCTGCCAGTGGCCACAGTCACCCATGTGTGGGAGAAGGTAGCACCAGATAACATTTGAACATCCACAAAGACATTGCCCGGCTGACGGTGAGAGGGGCACTTCCTATGCGCGCATTCATGCACAGATGGGGACTCTGCCCACAAAGGGACTGTCCAAGGGGGCGCCCAGCAGAGGACGTGCCCCTTTGCAAGGAAAGTACAGAGGGCCCTGTACACTGAACTGAGTGTTCACATCCCTCTCCAAGACTTTACCCACCAGTCTGTGCTACATGGACGTTTTGCACAGATACACACAGTGGAGGCAATCCAGGACTGCTGGCAGATCCTCTGCTGCCTAAAAGACATTCGGCCTCATTACGAGTCCGTCGGTAACCGTGCCTGAAATTCCAGCAGGTTACCGCCGGACTCGTATTACCATTCCACCTCCGTGATTCCCAAAATTACCGGGGCATTACGACCCCGGTGACCCGGGAATTCCGGAGGCGGAATTCGGTAAATCCCCATTCCCATTGAGTCCAATAGGACTCATGGACTCATGGGAATGTTGTGATGGTGCCGGTGATTCCATGTCCGCCTGCAGGCGGGTGGTGTTAAACCCGCCAGGTCAGACCTGGCGGGAATGACACCTCCCACCTGCAGAACTCGAGATCACCCGGTCCGGAAACAATGGTGGCGGCGGGTTTACCGACACCGTTGGTTTCAGACCGGGTGACTCGTAATGAGGCCCATTCTCTTGTTTGCAAGGACTGGCTTAGTTCTCAGCGGGGAGCTGCTGATGACAGAGTCCTGCCGCAGGATGATCCATGGGCTGTTAAGGAACTATGCAATCAAAGATGGCCTGGAAGATGGGGGTCTGATTAAAACCCTCACACCAGGCAAACCTCCTAATAAAGACATTCCGCCTACTCAGGCAAAAACATGAACGTTGCACAAACCACAGACATTCTGACCAAAAATATATTTACCCAAAATCCCAAAGTAAATTGAAACCAACCCTTTTGCTTTGAAGGGGGAATGTAAACGTCCCTAAATGTCTTTTACTGAATTGAATTAATTTCCTTTTGTACCATCTTTTAAGCACTTAAAAAAGATATTTTTTACAAAAAGAAAAAGGTGGTTCTCCCAGGGAGACACCGTGATCAGTTGCTTCTCTTCAGGCCTGCAATCCCCAAAGGAGGTGAAACAAGTTTATGAGCAAAAAACGGCACTTTTAAGTGGTTTTCGGGTGCTTTATTTTGCCGTAAAATTCAGGAGAAATAGAGAAAGGACAACAATGACGACGAGATGGCTGGTTTCATGACCCCTGGCCTGGAATGAAGAACACCATCAGGATGCAGAGGAGACCAGAGGCGGATGCCAGCATAGCCCAGCTCAGCAGGGAGACCTTCTCCAGGCTGAGGATTACTGGCATGGGCTTTGCACTTCAGAAGTCTGGTGCCCGCAGATGTTTCCAGCATCAGGGACATACCTTGTCACCTTGGCCTCAGAGGACTGCTGCCGCCGCCATTGGACCATGTGCTGGAGCAGACGGGAGGAGAAGTTATTTGCAGACTTCTCCATGGGGTGTCAGCAGCGGAAGGAGGTGACGAGGATGACTGTGCACGTCTACAATCCCCATGTGCACATGCAGGATGTCACCACCTTCCTCTGCCGCCAATTAACCTTACTGAAGGACCCCGTGAGATCCATGGACAGCAATGGAATCTGGGATGGGAAGTGGCATGTCACCGCAAAGCTGCAGGAAGACCCGGGAGCAGCAGACAGGACCCTCCACCACCCATCCAGCTTCGCCATAGGCAGAGAAGCTGGCTACCTGTACTATGCCGGGCAGCCCAGGCTCTGCAACAGGTGTGGCAAGCCGGGCCACACAGGCAAGGACTGCGCCACCCTAACCTGCAGGAACTGCAGGCAAGAGGTCCACATGGCCAAAGACTGTAAGGTGGAGGTTGCATGCAACCTATGCGGGTAGGGGTGCCACCGCTTTAAGGACTGCCGCAGCAGGGTCAGGTCCTATGCAGTGGCAGCAGCCGCCCCGAGGGAAGAGGAGCCACAGGAGGTCCCGAAGGAGTCCCCTCCTACTGTGGCCCCCAAGAAAGGCAAAAAGGAGGGCAAACCCAAGGCACCCAAGCCGGCGGCCACACCAAAGAAAGCCCAGGAAAGTGAAATGGACCTCACACCCAGTACGCCGGAGACTAGCAAAACACACAGATGGGTCCCCAGCCGAACACTGAGGACGCAGAGGAGGGCCCATGGTCAAAAGTAGAGAAACAAAAGAATGAGGAGGCTCTATGAGTCCCCCCAACCTGAGCAGGGGCATCTAAAAAAAACCTGCAGCACCAGCAATAGCTACGAGGCGCTGGGGGATGAGGCAGAGCAAGATGAAATGGAGGCGATATGTGACCAAGTCACTCTGATCCTGCAGGAAATAAGGGTCCTGGCCAATCACATGGCCTCATCCCCCCTCCCACAGGAAGCGGAAGAAGCAGAGGACATGGAGAGCGAGGTCAAACAATACCAGAATGGAGGCACCCAGGCAGAGACGACTGCAGCCCAGCCGGGCGCCTGATTGAGTGCACTGAAATGACACAGACAGGCAAAGCAGCACCAGAGCAGCACAACACAGCAACCGCAGAGGGTCCGGTCCCGGAGCAACAGCGAGAGAGTGGCCAGCCTAGTGTGTAGCCCTGACATTTGAGTAAGAACAATATGCCATGAACTGACTTATTAGTTTAAGTTAAACTTTTAAACAATATGGCTATTTCACTATTTTCTATAAATGTGAGAAGCGTTAAGGGCAATAACAGATGCGCTAGGTTTCTGGCTGTTGGGGAGAATTCTCCTTCTGGAGCTAATTTCCCTCACCTATTGAGTCCCCAGCCTCTTTGCTGGATTTCTGGAGTTTATTTTTTCTGCCTGGTAATAGTGCAAATCCTTTTTCCACTCTTACATGTGTTTTGGCCTTTGTGTTTTACTCATTGTGAGATCTTGAGCACTGGAGCACACCACTCCAGGTGCCCCTGTACTTGTTTGGGTTACACAGCACCTTCAATGTAGTAACCCAGGGTTGTCTTTAAGACTTCCCTCCGACTCCATTTCGCTGGGGCTGACTACTGTCCCCCAGAGAAAGGTAAAGTTGCCATTTACTTTACATAGTCACTTTTACCACAGACCCAGTACACCCCATCTTACATGGAGTACTGGAAAGGGCTAATCTGTACCCCTTTTCTGTCTGTACCTCCCTGAGCATTGTTTCGCTCTTTTAACATTGGCTGGTGGCAGTGGTATCTACCCTAACTTATCTACCGCGATTATACTAGATAAACGTGGTAATGCTTGTGGCTATTTTAGCAGCCTTAAGCATAAACCTGCTTGAACAAATTGTCTTTCTTTTGGCTCCGGCTGGGTTTATTCGCCATTTCTTTTTGTTAAAGTCCTTCTTGTGTTTTACTTTGTGCGGCAAACCAGGTTTGCCTTCTTTGTTCACCGTCTTTTGGCGGGCCTCTGCAGAGAAGCCCTCCTTTTGGCGCCTGGATGTCTAGGTAGACTGAATGTGAGGAAGGGGTGTAGTCACCCCCTGCACAGGGTATCCTAGGAAACCCAAGTCGCACTTTGCCATGATTGGCTGAGGTGTTTGTCCAGGCTGGACAACCCCCCTGCTGCGTGATTGACAGCCTGGCTGTGTGAATGGGGGTTTTGCGCATAAAAGGCAGGTCTCTTGGGCTAGAAGTCAGAGTTGCTACTGGAAGTACAAGGAACCGAAGAGAAGCGGAGAGAACGACGGTTGCTGCAACTACCCCGTCCCGGTGAAGCACTGCTGCAGTCCTGAGCTATCTACCCTTCAACGACTAAGAAGATCCAGTCCGGAGTCTTCTTCCCATGAGCCTGGTGGGGATAACCAGCTCCTCTTCTTCAGCCAGAGGTCAGCGTCGTGGTCGAAATCGCTGCACACTGCTGTAGTGGTCCGGATAGCCACCTGACGAGCCTCTCCTGTTTTTATGGAGCACACCTTTTATTCATTGTCGCTGCAGCCGGCTTCATCCCACAACGAAGCTCCAGGAATCGTGGGTCTGCAGGAAACCAACAGGAACAACTGCCAGGGCACCAGCTGCACCATTGGAATAAGGTACTGTGTCCTGCTTGAGGAAACTGGGTGAATCCCTTTTCTTCATCGTCAAGGCTTGCCCTCGTCTTCCCTCCTTCTTATAACTTTTGCTTCCGAACATTGACAATATCAAAGTACTCTTGGCTACGTTGAATCGTGAACTGTCTAACTGTGTGATCTTCGGCAACAGGCCTCCGCTGCGTCACTTAAACTTGGCTCCGGCCCTTTGACTTTTGAACTCCTGTTTCTGAGTGTTTCTCGATTCTGTCTGCCTAACCAAAATATTGCCTGTGATTTTTGTCTCCAACTCCCTCTGGGTATCTCAGGTGCTAAGTGTGTTTTGCCCCGGTAGCATTTCATGTCACGGATACGCATTTATTTAGTAGACCGAACGGTCAAAAAGTGATCGCAACCGTATTCGCGGTATTGTGTTTTTTTAATAACACCGGTTCATTCAAACACAGGGTACTTACCTT
This sequence comes from Ambystoma mexicanum, assembly GCF_040938575.1. Lineage (NCBI taxonomy): Eukaryota > Metazoa > Chordata > Amphibia > Caudata > Ambystomatidae > Ambystoma > Ambystoma mexicanum. The sequence goes on along the minus strand of NC_090935.1, from coordinate 484,550,092 downwards.
GAGACATACTATACAAAGTGAATTGGTTAGTTGGGTATTTAACGTGTGGTTTTATTTAAAGTTTAATAGAAGTGTTGTGTTTATAACTGATGGTTTAAAAATAATTGTACTTATATTTTTTACCTGAAACCTTGAGTCAGTGTTTGCTTGAATCACAGTAATTGTGGTCCCTTTGTGTAATCTCTGCCACTGCTCATATACTCTTGAGATAAGCCTGGCTGCTCCGCCACTGCTACTACTCTGACATAGTAGTACAGGCTTGTACCAAAGGTAAACTTGTATTGCCACCTGTGGTATTAATTGTGTGTAGTGGTCCCTAAGGGCACTGCATGGAATTCTGCCTAACACTGGCCATCCAGAATAGTGATTTTGTGTCTACAGGTGAAGCCATTTTAGTCAGAGGGAGGCGGTTCACGGCTGACTCCGTCACCGACCTTGAATGCAGCAGAACCCTTGTGGTTGATGGCTCGTGGGCGGGGGAGCCGGTGATGCTCATAGCTGTGTACGCCCCCTCTGACGTAGGTGAGCGGATGGAACTTTTCAGGCGCCCCAGGCCACTGCTTGTCACCACCAGAACAATATTGATGGGTGGGGATTATAACTGCATCTTGGAAGAGGGAGGACGCATAGGCCAGAGGGCGGGCTCTGGGTGGATGGATGCTGCGGCAAAGCTCCTGGCGGTTTATAGGGATTGCATTAAATGCCAAAGCATTGAATGCCTTAGCATCTAAAAAAAAGCAAAGAAAAAAAAGCATTGAATGCATTTTTTTCTCCATTTATTTTTTAATGGGGGGGGTCCCCCAAACCCTCTTTGTTTACCCCTTAAAACCCATTATACTTAAAACAAAACCTTTACCTTTGAAAAAATGCATTCAATGCTTTTTTTCGATGCAATGACTGGATACCCTCCTGGCGGAGATGTTGTGCGAGGCATCCTTGAAGGATGTAATTGGGTCAATGGGGCCTAACGCCGGGAACTTCTCTGGGAGCTCCACAGATGGCTCTCTGCACTCTAAGACAGACTTTGTCTCCCCTTCACTGTTTGGGAGGCGAAGACAGAGTACTATGATGACTATCACTTCCCTGACCCTCAAGGTATCCCCTTCCAGGGTGAACTGACGAGCAAGTTCCTAGCAGGACCAGCATCCTGGAAGTTGAACATCTCCCTGCTGTCAGAATAGAGACTGGAGACTGACCTAAGGGAGATGTACAGGTTGTGGTAGGAAATGAAGGATGGCTTCCAGTCAACAGGGAAGTGGTGGGAATGGGTCAAAGGAAGGGTCATAACCTTTTTGAAGAATGCAGGTCGAGGAAAGCCCAAAAAACTGCAGCGAGAGCTGCAGGAACTGCATGATCTACAACTCAGGGGATCGGACATAAGGAGAACCCTGGAGGAAGTCCAGAGAGAGCTGAGCCATCACTTTCGGGATGAATCCAGGGGCATCATCTTCAGTTGCGTGGTGGAGAACCTGGAGAAGGGGGAGAAATGAAACTCCTTCAGGAAAATCTACCCTGCGCACACTCCATTGGTTGTACTGTGTGATAAGGAGGGGAAAATCTATAACACCAGGGATGGCATAATGAGGGTGGCAACCGGTTTTATGAGTACCTCTATGCAGAGAAGTGGTCAGTGGGACACTGTGATGCTAGAAATGCATCGGAGGGACAGGGTCACCGTGTCCCTGTCCTCTAGTCGTTTTATGATGTATGTTCTGTCTTGTTTTCTGCGCAGGAGTTCATGTGGGACTCCTGGCGGTGCGGCTCTTCTTTTTGGTTTGGTGTACAGGCCCTTGGGATACCCTCATGGCACCCATGGGTGGGGATACAACCCTGTGCCCCTAGTGTATGTTTTCAGGCACCTGTGTGTGGCCCACAGAGCAGGGTATGGGATGGTGGCAGCTCCATGCTGGCTTTGACAGGTGCTCTGAGTGTCCTCCATTTTGGGATACCCAGGCCCTGCCATTTGGAATCCGTTGATTCCTGATGGGAAACAAGAGGGCCCCTGTGGCCTCTTGCGTTCTATCGCCTGTTACCTTGTTTTCCCGAAGTCCCGGGAAGCCCTGACTCTGACCCTTCCCCTGAATGGCTGTTGTGTGTAAGTTCCATATATGATATTGCGGGGAAGTCCAGGCCAGACTGGCTGTGGCCTTCCCAATGACTATGTTGTGGGTACGCCCGTAGGGTGGGGCCTGGGTGAATGCCCTTCTGAATGATTGGTTGCCTGAGTTTCAACCAGCAGAGTGAATGAGAGACTGGACTTTATATCTGGGGACCTCTCACTGATGGAAATCATTCAGAAGCTGAAGTTGCTACTTGATGCTTACTCTTGAAGCCAAGCCAGAAGAAGAAGAAGAACCACTGTTCCCTTCAAAGTAATCTGAAAGCTGCTGTGTCTTCAAAAATTGATCCAAGAGAGGACCTGGCTAGGGGACCTCTTCCCACACTACAAGGGACCATCGTGCACCAGCTGATCTTTGCCAAAGCTCCCTGGGAGTCAGACCCTCGAAATGCTGCCGACCGGAGAAGGGGACCGTTGCAGAATCCGAAGTGAAGCACACGGTCCATCGTCAGTGACCAGGGTTCACAGGTTTGCTATAACAGCTGGAAGCCCGGCGAAGTGTGTTGGCCAGAAGCAGGCACAACTGGATGTCGTGCTGCTCAACGACCGGAGCTGCTATGCTCCACCTTTGCTTAAGACATTTGATCCAAGGACTCCCTTGTTCATCCTCGTCGACCACTTTGTCTGGCTGGAGAAAGTCAGGGTCGTCGACGACTGAGTAGAATCCGCCAGTGTGTTTCCCACCACCCAAAGACCTCAGAGACACCGACGAAGAGCCGAGAGCCAGCCATGGTCACACCCCATTCGCTGATGCCAGACGCCGATGACCGAATGTCCTTGCTGGGCCAAAGTTCTTCATGAACTCTTTGCGGCAACAAACCATTGTCATCAACGTGCACCGCATGCCTCAGCTTGCAGGACGTTTTCGACCGATCGTCAATGAGCACCGCAAGAACCAAAGCTGCTGCCTCCACAACAGTGTTCACTTTATTCTTTACCGAATCTGGACGACCCGTGGCTCCGGCCTTAAAGGGAGTGAACTCAAGTAGGACCCGCCAGCGACTCATCGAAGAACTCTACGAAACCAGGTACTTTGGGGTCATGGAACCTTTTAGAAAGAATCAAGAATATATTAAGCATATCTGGACTGGGCTTGTCAATACACTTTATTTACAGGTTGTCCAGGGTGGGGGGATACTCTCACAGAACTGTCTCTAGGTAGACGGGGGACTGTTCTGCCATTGCTTGATTTAACTTGCTTTCTTTCAGTGGTCTATCGTTGATTCATCTTACAATTTGATTCATATGTCATTTGAGCTGTTAGCAGTTGATGCATTTGAAAGGAATCGATAGTTAAGAGTGGTACCACGTAGACCTGTAGATATTGCCATTATAGTATTGCCAGAGTACAAAGTTTGTTATCGTGATTGTTTATATAACGTGAACCTTATTTATATAAAGACTGTTTTCACTAAGATTGTGTGTGGACATTCCTTTGTGGGTGCTTGGGAACTACACTGTACTTAAGAACCAGCCCGCATCACCTCCTGAGAGCTAAGCCTTGATCGCTCGTCCATTGCTACCAACAATAGAGAATCTTGGCTGGGTTGCCCTGTGCTACGACGCTGCCATAGAGAGAGTAGGAGTACAGATACCCCCTGTGATGCTGGAAATGCATTGGAGGGACAGGGCCTCCCTATCCTTGTCCCATAGTCCTTTTACATATGTGTTCTGTAATGTTTTCTGCCCAGGAGTCCATGTGGGACTCCTGGCAGTGCAGCTCTTCCTCTTTTTGGTTTGGTGCACAGACCCTTGGGATACCGATATGGCACCCAGGGTGGGTTTACAACCCTGTGCCCCTATTGTATAATATCATAATCACATACAGACCACCAGGCTCACCCCCAGACTACCAAAAGCAACTCCTCCAAATCATAGGTAGCATCCTCAAAAGCTCTACTAAAACCATCCTACTCGGTGACCTTGACCTTGGCTTAACTGACCCCAAGGATAAGGGTGCCGCACACCTAGCTAAAGATCTCTCTCACATGGGGTTCGAATACAAAATCACTACACCAGCTCATTGCAAAGGTCGGATCATTGACTGGATTGCAGATCATAACTGCTCATCCACCATCACTTTAATCTCAGCCCTTCCATGGACGGATCACTATTACATCCAATTCTCCATTCCCACCACACCTACCCGCAAAACCCTTACTCATGCCCCTTCCGCTAAAGTGAGAAGCTCCAAAAAACTCACTGTTACCAACCTCGCTCTTCTTCTCGATATCGACTCGACTCAAACATCCATTTAACCAATACCCCCCCGCCTCTCTCACCAACATTTATACCAATGCTCTCACCCAAGCCATTGAGACAATTGCCCCTATAGAAGTTAAAAAAGAAAATAAATCTATGCACTCCAACTCCCGGTTCACAGAAGAACTATCTGCCTTGCGTACCAAGAAACAAAAAGCCCTATCCAGCTGTCAATTAGCACCCAACCAATCTTCTCTCAACGTATTCAGAGAAATCTCACAGACCTACAAAAATGACATATTCCAAGCTAAATCCGAATCCTATAACCAAAGAATTACCAAAGCCAGCTCCAAATCAAGAGAAATATTCTCTACATTCAAAGAACTCACCTCTCCAGCTTCCAGTCCTGATGAAATCATCAAGGATGAAGCATGGTGCACAGGCATCCAGACTGCCCTCCTTCACAAAGTTAAAACTCTCCAAGATAAAATAGCATCCCAACGTAAAGCCCTCCATACCCACTCCAGTCCTCCCACACCTCCCACTCACAATCCTCACCCGCAAATACCCCTCTTTGCTTATAGAGAAGTCACAGAGCTAGAAGTCTCCAACCTTCTCAAAAATATCAAACCATCCACTTGCAAAGGGGATATCTGCCCACCCACCATCATCAAAGAGTGTACAAAAGGACTCCCCTCTATCATCACAGCATTCATCAATGCTTCATTCTCACCTGGAACCGTACCACAATGCCTAAAAGAAGCCTGGGTTTGCCCGCTCCTAAAAAAAAGCTCCCCGGATCCCACCTCACCCAATAACTATGCCCCATCACCATCGTCCCCTTCCTCCTCAAAATCTAAGATAAAACCGTCCATAACCAAATCCAACACTACCTGGAAACCTATGCCATTCTAGGCAGAAGACAATCGAGATTCCGTAAAGGCCATGTGACTGAAACTGCCCTCCTAGATTTAAAGAATCAAATCACCAAAATAATGGACACAGGCAAACCTGTTCTCCTCCTACTGCTTGATCGCTCCGCAGCATTTGACCTAGTGGACCATAGCATCCTCACCTCTCACCTATTCAATGCAGCTCACTTCTCTCACAAAGCAACCACATGGATCACATCATTTATAGAAGGTAGGGCCATGAAAGTGTACTCTGACCAAGCCAACGCTCCCCCACCACCATCAGCTGTGGAGTCTCACAAGGGTTATGCACTGCACCGACCCTCTATAACCTCTTCACTAAATCCCCTCTTTGACTTACTGGACACACTCGGCATAGCTTACACAAACTATGCCGACGACACACAAGTACTCCTCCCCCTCACCGGAGACTATGACCAAGACACAGAAGCTCTCCTCAACATTCACACCACTACCCAAACTTGGATGGCTATTAATGGTCTTTGCCTAAACAGCAACAAAACCGAGATCATCATCCTGGCCCCTAGCGAAACTCTAACCAAGCTCAGCCAAGATTATTCACACATGACCATTGACAACATTAACATACCTGACTCCACTGCTGTGACGACCTTAGGAGTCTACCTAGATGCCACACTCTCCATGACAAGACAAGTCAGCGCCATTTCCTCGCATCCGCACTGACCACCAAACTCATCTATGCCATAAAACCCTACCTTACTGCACCCCAACTGCCTCTCCCTCGCCAGAGCCACCATAGGAGCCAGACTGGACTACTGCAACACCCTTTTAGCAGGCATGTCAACCAAAAACCTAAACAGGCTCCAAATAGTGCAAAACAATTAGCTCCGCACTGCATATCCCCAAATTTGACCATGTATCACAGGCCGAAGAAATGCACACTGGCTCCCAGCCAAGGAAAGAATCAATTTTAAAATATTCACCCTCACACACAAATGCATCAATCACACGGCACCTCCCTACTTATCAGAAACCATAACCAGGAATTCTTCCCTCCGTCCTAAAAGAAGCCACCATGCTAACCAACTCCAAGTTCCCACTATAAGAAGAGCCGAAGCTGGCAGCATTGGATTCCCACACATGGCACCCAAGCTCTGGAACGCTCTCCCCAACTCTCTCAGAGCCAAACCCTCTCTGTACTCCTTTTCGTAAATCCCTTAAAACCACACTTTTCACATAACCTCTATCCTTTGCCCTCTCCTCCCCCGACCTTCAACTGTACCATAACGATTTATGTCTGTAATGCCAGCATATGTAACCAAATATGCTCTGGTAAAGCAACTTGCCTTGCAATCATTTGCCTTCCTTTGTAACCAGCTTAATCTCTCATGTGTAACAGCGCCATGATGCCCACGGGCTGTTGTGCGCTTTAAAAACATGAATAAATAAATAGCATGTTTTTGGACACCTGCGTGTGACCCGCAGAGCAGGGTATGGGCTGGTGGCAGCTCCATGCTGAATTTGACATGTGCTCTAAGTATCCTCCATTTTGGGATACCCAGGCCCTGCAATTGAAATCAGTTGATTCCTGACAGAAGAAAAGATGGCCCCTGTGGACTCTTGCTTTCTATTGCCTGCTATCTTTTTTTCCCCAAAGTCCTGGAAAGCCCTGACTCTGTCCCTTCCCCCTGACTAGCTGTTGGGTGGAAGTTCCATATGGTATTGTGGGGAAGTCCAGGCCAGACTGGCTGGAACCTTCCCAGTGACTGTATGTTGTGGGTACACGCTTGGGGCGGGACCTGGATGAATGTAGTAGATGACCAATATGCACTTCTTGTTATGGGTGACTAGTTTCTGGTATGTAACACAAAGACTGAGACAGCCCTGCCCGAAACTGGTATGAATGCAGTGTGTAGTGCTGAATGGCTGGTTACTTGTCCCAATACACATTCCTTGTTGTGAGTGTCTGAGAGGGAAGAGAATGGCCTGAATGCACTGTAAACCTGATTGGCTGCCTGACTGCTGAACGCCCTTCTGAGTGATTGTTTGCCAGAATGTGACACAGCAGAGAGAATGAGAGACAGAGCAGAATATCTGGGGGCCTCTCACTGCTAGAATTCGTTCAGAAGCTGAAGATGATGATTGATGCTTATCCTTGAAGCCCAGCTGGAAGAAGTCTTGCTGCTGCATTTGCTTCGACCTGATCCGAAAGTTGTCGCGTTTATCGAGGAGTGATCCAGAGAGGACCTGGTTAGGAGACATCTACGCGAGCTACGAGGGACCATGGATCACCGCTAACCTTCACCAAAGCTCCCTGGAAGTCAGACCCTCAACAGGCTGCCGACCAGAGATGGGGACCATCGAGGAAAACGAAGAGAAGCACCGGACACTCCGTCCACCGTCGTCGACCAGGGTTTGCAGGTTTGCTATAACCGCTGGAGGCCTGCCGAAGCTGTGTTGCCCAGAAGCGGGGACCGCTTGACACTGTGCCGCCGACGACCGGAGCCGCAACGCTATACCTGATTAAGACATTCGACTCCAAGGAAGCTCTCGCTGCCACCGCTGACTGCTTTGTCCCGCCGGAGAAAGTCGAGGTTTCCCGCCACCCGATGACTGCTGAGATGCCAGACGACTAGACGCCCTTGCTGGGCCAAAGTTCTTCATAGACTCTTTGCAGTAACGATCTATCGACGCCGGGGTGCACCGCAAGCCTCTTCTTTGTAGGATGTCCTCGGTCCATCATTGATGAGCACGGCCAATACCGAAACTGCTGCCTCAATGCCATCAATCCTTTTACTCGATTACTCTCGATGCCAAGGTTCACCTTCTTCGAGCCCTATCGATGATCCGTGGCTCCTGCCTCAAAAGGGGGCCGCTCAAGAAGGATCCATCGACGACTCACCGAAGAACTCTGCTATTCCAGGTACATTTGGGGTGGTATTTTAGAGGGAAATAAGACATGCTGAACAATATATGGACTGGGCTTGTTTGATATCTTGGGATCCTCATACAGAACTGTGCCTGGTGGTAGGGGCTCAGTATTCTGCCAATTGTTCCAACCAACTGCTTTCCTCCTATGTCTATTGTTGGTTCCCTTTATTAATTGATTTGTTTGACATTTGACCAAAGTACAGTCGATGCACTTTAATGAAATCTGATAGTAATTGTGATACCACGTAGAACTGGGCATATATATGCCATTGTAGATTAACTGAGCACAAAGTGAGTTATTTTGATTGTGTGCATAACCTGAATCCTATTTATATAAAGAACTGTGTTTTCGCTAATACAGTGTGTGGCTGCTTGGGGACTACACTGTACTTAAGAACCAGCCTGCATCACCTCATGAGAGCTCAGCCTTGATTGCTCGACTACGTTACCAATAATACAGAATCTTGGCTGGGGTCCTCTGTGCCTCTCCTCTGCCATATAGAGAGCAGGAGGTTTACACCCCCCCTCCGGTGCTTTACAGACACCAGTCAGTCAGAAAAGTTTCTGTCGGGCATCCCAAGAACTGTCTCCCCAACAGTGCAAGAGGCACTGAATGCCTCCCTCACGCTGCAGGAGCTGCACCTTGCGACCAAATATTTCAAGGCAGGTAAAACACAGACGAAGTGGTGGTGGTCTCCCAGCCAAGTTCTACGTCACTCTGTGGGACAAAGTAGGACTAGACCTAATCGGGGTGTACAAGGAGATGGTTGCATGCCTCAGTCTATGAGGGAAAGTATCATCACGCTCTTGTACAAACGGAAGGGAGAGAGGTGCAACCTCAAGAATTGGAGGCCCATCTCTCTCCTGAACGTGGACTACAAGATTCTGGCAAAAGATAATGGCGATGCGACTCACAGGTTTTAACGATGAGATTGTCCACCCCGACCAGACCGGCAGGGTCCCTGGACGTAGGGTCGCTGACCGCCTGCCCTGATTAGTGACACAATCCAAAACGTCACAGACCGCAAAGTCTGGGCAGCACTGGTGTGCCTTGACCAGGAGAAGACCTTGAACCGTGTCTCCCATGAGTTCATGGATAGGGTCCTACAAGGGTCTGGGCTGAGGGAATTCTTCTGCAATTATGTTAAAGTAATGTATAAAGACATATTCAGTTCAGTCATGGTAAAATGGTTGGAAAACAAACCCCTTTCCAGTAAAGTCTGTTTGTTTGCATCATAGAGCTCTTGGCAGAGTGCATCAGGAATAACTCAGACATCAGAGGCATCCTGGCACCAGGAGACGCAAGAAGAGAGGTGAAGTGTTCGCTCTACATGGATGATGTCACCCTCTTCTGCAAAGATGGTCGATCAGTGTTAGAGCTTCTGAGGACCTGTGAAGACTTTGGCCATGCATCAGGTGCAAAGATCAATGCAGCAAAATCCCAGACCATGCTTTTTGGAAAGTGGGATGCTAATCAAAAGCCTCTTTCCTTCCCGATTGAGAAGGACTTCATCAAGATCCTTGAAGTCTGGTATGGGAAGGAGAAGGCAGCACTGAAAATGTGGAAGAAACGCCTGGCCAAGGTTAAACAGAAATCAAATCTCTGCAAACTGAGCATGGAAGCTAAAGCTCTGGGGCTGGGAGACGACACTCTGCCCGTGCTGCAGAACTGCAGTATGTTGGCCAAGCATGGCCTCTCCCAGCCAATGTGGCACGGTCCATCAATGTCATAGTCTTCCACTTTGTCTGGGGTGCAAAGATGGACAGAGTGAAAAAAACATCCATACACAGGGGGACTCGCAAAGGGGGAAAAGGAGTCCCTGACCTCCCTACTATACTAGAGGCCTTCTTCGCATGTGCCTGCATGTGCAACATCAATAAGACCCACTCTGCTTATCTTCTTTCCCGCTTCTTCCTAGCACGAACATGGAGGAGGCTGGGCCGGGACAACTGGTCCCTTCCCATTCCCTGGTACTACAGGGGGATGGAAAAGTTTGTAGGGGATTTCGGCCTGCAGCAGGTGGTGCCTACATTGTGGACCCAGAAAACAATCCACAGCCTGATCAGGACAAAGAACATCACAGACCCCCAGGTGTGGGAGAATGTGGCATCAGATAAACATTTGAACATCCACAAAGACATTGCCTGGCTGACAGTGAGAGGGGCACTTCCTATGTGCGCATTCATGTACAGACGGGGACTCTGCCCACACAGGAACTGTCCAAGGGGGTGCTCAGCAGAGGGCGTGTCCCTTTGCAAGGAAACTACGGAGGGCCCTGAACACTGAACTGAGTGCTCACATCCCTCTCCAAGACTTTACCCACCAGTCTGTGCTGTATGATCGTTTTGCACAGACCCACACAGTGGAGGCAATCCAGGACTGCTGGCAGATCCTCTGCTGCCTAAAAGGCATTATCTTGTTTGCAAGCAAGGACTCGCCTAGTTCTCAACGGGGAGCTGCTGATGACAGAAGCTTGACGAAGGATGATGCATGGCCTGCTAAGGGACTATGCAATCAAAGACGGCCTGGAAGATGGGGGATCTAAGTAAAACCCCCACCGCAGGCAAGTCTAATGAAAACTTTCTGCCTACCCGGGCAAAAACATGAACTTTGCACAAACCACAGACATTCTGAATAAAAATATATGTACCGAAAGCACAAAGTAAATTGAAAACCCCTCCGGCTTTGCAGGGGGAATATAAATGTCCCTAAATGTCTTTAATTGAATGTATTTCTTTTTGTACCATCTTTTAAGCACTTAATAAAGATAGTTTTACACAAGAAGACACCATGATCACTTGGTTCTCTTCTGGCCTGCAATTCCCCAAGGAGCTGCAACAAGCTTATGAGCAAAAACTGCACTTTTAAGTGCTTTTCGGGAGCTTTCTTTTTGCCGCGAAATAGGGTAAGGACTACTACAACGACGAGATGGCTGGTTTCCTGACCCCTGGAATGAAGAACAACCTCAGGATGCAGAGGTGACCAGACGCGGATGGCAGCATAGCCCAGCTCAGCAGGGAGACCATCTCCGGGCTGATGATTACTGGCACGGGCTTTGCACTTCAGAAGTTTGGTGGATGCAGGTGTTTCCAGCATCAGGGACATACCTTGTCACCCTGGTCTCAGAGGACTGCTGCCGCTGCTATTGGACCATGTACTGGAGCAGACGGGATGAGAAGCCATTTGCAGACTTCTACATGGAGTGCCAGCAGCGGAAGGAGGTGAAGAGGATGACGGTGCACGTCAAAAATCCCCACGTGCACATGCAGGATGTCACCACCCTCCTCCGCCGCCGCCATTGCACATTACTGAAGGACCCTGTGAGATCCATGGACAGCAATGGAACCTGGGAAGGGAAGTGGCACATCACTACAAAGCTGCAGGAAGACCCGGGAGCAGCAGACGGGACCCTCCACCATCCATCCAGCTTCACCATAGGCAGAGAGGCTGGCTACCTGTACTATGCCGGGCAGCCCAGGCTCTGCAACAGGTGTGGCAAGCCGGGCCACACATGCGAGGACTACGCCATCCTAACCTGCAGGAACTGCAGACAAGAGGCCACATGGCCAAAGACTGCAAGGTCGAGGTGGCATGCACCCTCTGCGGGCAGTGGCGCCACCGCTTTAAGGACTGCCCCAGCAGGGTCAGGTCCTTTGCAACGGCAGCGGCCGCCCCGAGGGAAGAGGAGCCACAGGAGATCCCGAAGGAGTCCCCTCCTACTGTGGCCCCCAAGAAAGGAAAAAAGGAGGGCAAACGCAAGGCACCCAAGCCAGCCGCCACACCAAAGGAAGCCCCGGAAAGTGAAATGGACCCCACACCCAGCACGCCGGAGACCAGCGAAACACAACAGCTGGGTCCCCAGCCCAACACTGAGGGCGCAGAGGAGGGCCCATGGTCAAAAGTAACGACAAAAAAAAGAATAAGGAGGCTTAATGAGTCCCCCCACACTGCACAGGGGGCATCTAAAAAACCCTGCAGCACCAGCAACAGCTTCGATGCACTGGGTATGAGGCAGAGCATGACGAAATCGAGGCGATAGGTGACCAAGTCACTCTGGTGTTGCAGGAAATAAGGGTCCTGGCCAATCAAATGGCCTCATCCCTACTCTCACAGGAAGCAGAAGAAGCAGAGGACATGGAGAGCGAGGTCGAACAAGACCAGAATGGAGGCAACCAGGCAGAGACGCCTGCAGCCCAGCCGGGCGCCCTGACAGAGAGCACTTAAACGAAGCAGACAGGCAAAGCAGCACCACACAAACCGCAGAGGGTCCGGTCCCAGAGCAGCAACGAGAGAGTGGCCAGCATGGTATGTAGCCCTGCCCTGTGAGTAAGACCAAAACTGACCATGGACTGACTTATTAGTCTAAGTTAAACTTTTAAACAATGTTATTTTCTGTAAATGTGAGAAGAGTTAAGGACAAGAGCAGATGCGCTAGCTCCCTAAGTTTTTTGGCCAGCCAGAATAGCGATGTTGTGTTTTTTACAGGAATGTGCCATCCCTTACTCCCAGTCCTACAGACACCTGGAAGACTGGTGGACTCTAGGCCCCTCATATTGGTCGGGGGAACAGCAGTAGGTCTACAGGTGTAGCCATCTTAGACAGAGGGAGGCGCTTCACAGCCGACTCCGTCACCAAGCTTGAATGCAGCAGAACCCATCATTGATGGCTCATGAGCAGGGGAGCCGTTGAGGCTCATAGCTGTGTACGCCCCCCCCCCTCTGACGTAGGTGAGCGGATGGAACTTTTCCAGTGCCTCAGGCCCCTGCTGGTCACCACCAGAACAATATTGATGGGTGGAGATTTTAACTGCATCTTGGAAGAGGGAGGACACATAGGCCTGAAGGCGGGCTCTGAGTGGATGGATGCTGCGGCAAAGCTCCTGGCGGATATGGTGTGCGAGGCATCCTTGAAGGACGTAATCGGATCAATGGGGCCTAATGGCAGGAACTTCTCTTGGAGCTCCCCATATGGCTCTCTGCACTTTAGGAGAGACTGTCTCCTCCCCCCCACAATGTTTGGGAGGCGAAGACAGTACTATGATACCTGTTCACTTCTCTGACCATTAAGCTATCCACTTCCAGGGTGAACTGACAGGCACATTCCTAGCAGGACCTGGATCCTGGAAGTTTAGCAGCTCCTTGCTGAAAGAAGAGATACTGGAGGCTGACCTAAGGGAGATGTACAGGTTGTGCTAGGAAATCAAGGATGGCTTCCAGTCAACAGGGGTGTGGTGGGAATGGGTCAAAGCAAGGGTCCAGGACTTTAAGAATGCAGGGAGGAGGAAAGGCCAGGGGAGGAAGAGGGAGTGCAAAAAACGACAGCGAGCGCTGCAGGAACTGCAAGATCTCCAACTCAGGGTATGGGATGTAAGGGGTCCCCTGGAGGAAGTCCAGCGAGAGTTGATTCAGCAGTTTCGGGTTGAATCCAGGAGCAGCATTTTCCGTTCCAAGGTGGAGAACCTGGAGAAGGGGAGAAATGCAATTCATTCTTCAGGAAAATCTACGCTGCGCACACCCCACTGGTTGAACTGCGTTATTAGGAGGGGGAAAATCAAACACAAGGAATGGCATACTGAGGGTGGCAACCGACTTTTATGGGGACCTCCATGCAGAGAAGACGTCAGTGGGATACCAGGCAGAAAAGTTTCTGTCCGGCATCCCAAGAACTGTCTCCCCAACAGCACAAGCAGCACTAAATGCCCCGCTCACGCTGCAGGAGTTGCACCTTGCGACCAAATCTTTATTTTTAGGTGGTATATAAACATAAAACCTTTACAAACATCACAACAAAACAGATTGTGTTGCTCTCTCCACATGTAGAGCATATGCAATATTGTAATTACAACTACCCCAAAAAGTCCCTGGGAGATATTTATGTGCAAAATCACAAATTTGCGTGCAAAAGTTAGCAGGTGTGCAAAGTAAGCTGTATAAGTTATATGTAAAGGTAAAAGCTGATAAAACTTCCTAAAAATAACAAACGCAGTTTAACATTAAAAGATCTAAAAGCACATACCCATGGTAGATGGTGAAAAGTATCTAATATGAGAAAGCATTTGCTATCGTGATTACATGATGGTCACATTAAAGGGAACAAGGGATAGATAGTAAATGTTCACACAAAATAGTTTGGACATGAGATACATTGGTTTCCTAATAGGAAGACGTTGCATATAACAACCATACTATAACAATTTAAAATATTACACATTTGTAGATAGAGGCTCATTCATCCTAACAAGCAACTGGGTAAGTGCTAATACCAAGGAGGTGTTCTCTCCCCACATACACCGGGTCCACAGCAGTTCCCTGGCGAAGGTAGTATTGCCAAAGTTATATTTGTCAAATGAAATGATTCTCACAGATTCAAAGAATGAGAAAAAAATTACGAGATGTTTCCAAGTGTCTGGACCACTGGTCACTGAACAAAATTGGCACATTCCATTGTCCACTTTCCCATTGTTTTTCTGCCACTGATGGGTATGCTCACATTGGTTGAGTTTAAATGGCAAGAATAAAGCACAAGCTTTATCACAAGGGAAGCAAAGTAAATAATTTGCTTGAGGGTTTCTTTTTTGGGAAAATCGTATGTATTCCTTCTATGACTTATAAGTATTATTGGTCTCAAATGTAAGAAACCAATCAAATTCAACCTATTTTATTTTGACATTAGGCAAGTCAGACCAGAGATATTCAGTGCTTACGTTTATTCTAGTGAGAATATTCTTCATATTCCCCTCGAATATCATCAAAGATTTTAGGTTGACTTCTTATAACATATTGCCTACGTCCTGAAACAACGAGTTGCGTGGCGGATTTAGCATTTTTGTATAAATAGTTTGTGCCATTGGTATTTGGAGGATAAATAGCTCAACCCTACCTCATGTCATTAGGTAGAGTTGAGTAGAGCTGAGGCTAAGCCCAAGGTCTGCTTCCACATGATCCCCTGAACCTTATCGAGGATCTGGTCCAAGTCCAGCAAACAGATGTTCAAACCGTAGAACAGAATGGGTTCGACTTTTAAGATGTAAAAGTCGATAATAGGCATCAGAGAGTACACAGAGCTTCCTGAATATGATTTTCATTTGAGACAGTAGAGGTCTCATCTTCTGATTTATACTGGTGGCCCACATACTTAGGGAAGCACTGTCAGAAATGGTATAGCCCAAATACCGTAGGGAGTAAGTTCATTCAATTTCTGTGCCTATCATCGTCCATTTAAAAGTTTTGATTCTCTTCCTATTAGTAAAGATAATGATGCTGGACTTGGAGGGGTTGGCCTGGAGATTATATTTGGAAGCATACTCAGAGACTAGCTTGAGTTTGTTTTGTAGACAATAGGGGGGCTTATCAAAGAGGATCAGGTCATCGGCGAACCCCATCCAATGCAGATTGCCGGACCTTACCGCAAAGATGTTATCCTTTTGCCAAATTTGGTCCAAATCACAAAGGTACAAATTAAATAAGGCTGATGCCAGATTACATCCCTGTTTTTCCCCTATGAACGTGGGGATGGGAAAGGTAAGAGCACCTTCTTGATCGATTCGTACCTGAAAACTGGTGTTCTTGTGAAGCATAGCAATTAAGTGAACCAAGAATGAGGGGAACCCCCCCAGCCTAATCATTTTGTTCCACACAAGATTTGATAACACGCTGCCATATCTAAGGAGGCCATGTAAATGGGACCAGACTCCGGTTGCTTGGACTTTTCAAAAATGTGGGCAAGAATGGTGGCATTGAGGGAGGTCCCCATAAATTTGTGAAATTCCATCTGAAATCTGGACAGGATGTTGTGTGTCTGGATATATTGTTTGAGTTGTTTGAGAATGAGAATAGAGAAGACCTTCGAAAAAGTGTCCATTAAGGCAATAGGTCTGAAGTTGGCTGGATCGTCGGGATTACCCTTTTTATAAATCAGGATAATGATGGCTGAAAGCCATGATTCTGGTATTTGGTTGGAGTGAAAGATGTGATTAAACTTCACTTGTAATAAGTGTGAGTCTGCTTTTAGGATACAAGAAGGTATGCCAACAGGTCCAGCTGCTTTACAAAATTTAAGTTGACCAATTGCCCATTGAACATCTTCAATGGACCACAGACAATATTCTAAAACTGATAAATTGGACACGTCAAAGGGAACACTAATATATTGTTGTGGTATCTGAAATTGTTGCAAAATGAAAAAATTCCAATGATCAGCTGATAGATGAGTTAAGCGCACCATGATAAATGCTTGTTGCACCTTTCAGTGCCGCCCAGACATTCTTTGTTTTACCTTTACACAGGTTTGCAATAATGTTCCGATTGTCCGCATACATAACTCATGTTTGAGACCTTTAAGTTTGTTTTTGTATACTTGGCATATCTGGTTTTTGAGACCTATGTACTGTAGACCGGATAGATGTTTTTGACATGTTTCAGATAGGCGATTTCCGAATTAAAAGTATGAGTGTGTACTTGTTGTTTGTTAGATACTGAGTGTGCCATGGTACTCCATGTGAAATTTGATTACGCAAGTGTTCCAAACCTCCATGCGTTGGGCATCCATACCAAAAAGTTTCAAGTCAGATAATCGACAAATGTCTTTGCTAACCCTGTGGGTTAGCTTTCGACAAAGCTTGGGGTTCCACTGGACAGAAATAGCCTGCCGATCGATGTCAATTAATGCAAAGGCTGAAACTTTTTGATTGGGTCGAAGTGATATGTTCACCTTTAATGTGATAGACATATTGTTTCCCTGGTGCAAATTGTCAATAGTGACAGGTTCACAAAATCCCTGCAACTTGGAAGAAACAAAAAAGTAATCAATATAAGAGCTCACAGATCCTCGCTGCCAAGTGCAGGTGCGGGTGGTATCTTCTATTTTGACTAACTGCATGTCCCAGTCTGCTAAATAATCCACCCATCGCTGTCCTCTCTTCTTGGAAACGGTGTGGGTATTGGGTGTATGTGTGAAAGTGGGAGAGTTTGTGGTGTTGAGAGGGGTGGAGTTAAAGTCTAAACCAAAGACAACATAATAGTGAGGGTATCAAAGGAACGGGTCTTCTAATAAGGTATCTATCTGCATTAAGATAGCTTCCATAGCCATCCTAGCAGGATTTCAATAAACACAAATTATTAGAAATACTAAATTTGACTGGCCATGAGGACCATGTTTGATGGCCAACAAATCATCCGAGCTTGTGATCAGGGTGGTGAGAGCCTTCAAGAAGTTGTCCACTAAGACTGCTAGGCCACCCGCAGGCCTACCTTTGGCTCCACTCGTGGCTGCTTGATGTGCGTAGTGTAGCCATCGATACAAAATGGCTGCAGTTTCATTGTCGCTTGTATAAGTATTAAGGAGGGTTTTTTGGTAAGAGTAAAAAAACTAAGCCAGATAAATAAATTTGAGAATCCAGATGAGTTCGGTCTCTTTGTGTTTAGGGACATAAGTACCTACTGGCACCAGTTTGTCTTTCAGGTTGGTTAGAGGTTTCCTTCAAAATCAAGAAGTGATTTTGATTTCTCATTTAGCGGTTAAAGTCGCGGAGCTCGTCATCATTAGAGAGGTTGCGAGTGTTTTTTTATTTGAGTTGTGACCATTGATTTTATTCGTTGATTGGTTCTTGTCCCCCTCCCCCGCAAGACATTCTTGCTTTTTCTTTCTATTTGTTCTTCTTTCTGACTTCTTAATTCAGCATGCTTTTTTCTAAGAGAGAAGAGTGGGTTGGGAGATTCCTGCGACTCATTGGCAGGAGAAGCTGTCATGTTTTCGGAGAAGGTTAGGCCAGCCTTTTCATTACTGTCAATAATGTCAGTGAGCAGGTTGGGACTATTATGTGCATCGGATAATGACACTGTATTAGTCCCATTCAATTCAATAGCTGCAATATATTCCTTGTTTTCTTGATATGATAACCCCCGTCAATTTTTTTAATAAGTCATGTCAGCTATTTTATCTGCATTATGTGTGACTGCATTTTTTTTTCAAGTATTTTATTGGCATTTTTAAAGCAGTTTTACAGAATCATTTGCGTCATAATTATGCTTGGCTCTGATGCGATATACTGTTCTTGGTTAACAGTACTGAAACAATAAACAACAATTAACAGTAACTGTCCTCTAGCTACCTTTTGTTGGTGTCGGCTCCTTGTTCTTCTTTTGCCGCTACTCTCTAAGGTGGTGTTGAGTTGCAGAGTTTGGGAGTTCCGGCTTGGGGATGGGCACTTAGAATGTCTAGCACTGCTCACGGAGTGGTTGCGTTTTGCCTTGCTGATGGGCTCATGGGGGTTTGTGGTCTGCAGAGAAGTTTATGTCTCCTATGAGGGCTTTCCAAGATCCAAGGGTGTCATTCAAGTTTCCTTCAGCTCTAGTTGCTCCTACGCACTAGGCTCTGGTTTCTGCTTCTGTCCATCTCTCCATCTCTTTGATCCAGGCCTCATATCTCTGCCCTTTGGGCGATTTCCATGCCATCGCTATCGCTCTCTTCGCAAGGATGCACGCAATGTCCATTAGCTTTATGGCGTGTTTGTATTTGCTTGGTCTGGGGAATGTCCCTAACAGGCATTTGCTAGGGGTCCATGCGAATCTTCTTATGCCAGCCTCTGCGCATGTTCGCTCTACTTTGGCCCAAAAGCTTTGCACTCTATGACAGGTCCAGTACATGTGGATCATGTCTGCGCCTTCGGTGCTGCACCAGGGGCAGTGTGGTCGGGCTTGTTTGTTGAAGCTGGCTACTCTGTGTGGGGTCACATAGGTCGTGTAGGGGATATTCATCTGTATGAGCCTGAATCTGGCATTCCTTGACACTTCTTTCGGGTATATCAGCGCTCTCTCCCATTCATTTTCGGTCATGGTGGTGCCCAGGCCCTTCTCCCATCTTTCTTTCAGTGACGTGCTGCGGGGGTTGGGTCTGTCCCTTATTTGATTGTATATTCTGGATATGGGTTTCCAGCCATCGTTTAGGTCATGCAGTACTTGCAGTAGGGGGTTCGGCAGTAGTTCCTCGGGCCATGTACTCCATTTCTTTTTTGCGATGTGTATGACTTTCTGGTACCATAGGAATTGGCCTTTTGCCAGTCCTTCTTGTGCTTGGAGGGATTCGAAGTCTCTAAAGATTCAGTCGCTGAACATGTCTCCCCAGGTGTACAGTCCCACCTTCTCCCAGTGTCTCATTGCCTTTAGATCGCTGAGGTTTGTGCATACTTCCACCATTATAGGGGATTCTGGAGAATATGGGTGTTGTAGTTTGAGCGACAAGCTACTCCTGCCCCACACTTGTTTGCCGCGTCTCACTATCATGGGGGTGTTTAGTGGGTCTGTCAAGGGGCTCCACAATGCTTCCTTGGGGAACGTTGGGGTTATCTGGTGTTGCAGAAGCCAGGTTTCGGTTGATGGGTCGTCTGAGATCCACTTCGTGACATGGCTGAGCTGGGCCACCAGATAGTATTTTTGGAGGTCAGGTAGTTGTATCCCTCCTTCTTTATACGTCAGTGTTAGTATGTGTAGGGGTAATTTATGGCGGGCTGTGCCCCATAGGAATTCTTTCAGGAGGGCTTCCAGTTTTTTGAAGAAGGGTGGTTGAATATAGTAGGATACGTTTATGAAATAATATAAGAATCGTGGTAGTATTATCATCTTCGTGATGGAGGCTCTGCCCATCATGGATAACGGTAGTTTAGACCAGAATTTCATGGAGTTGCGTAGCCCTTTCATCACTGTTTCCGCATTGCATTTGTGCGTCAGCTCTGGTGTGTGTTTGATATTGACCCCCAGGTATCAAAACATTTCTGGCTGCCACTTGACTCCCACCGCGGGCAGGTCTGCTTTGTTAACTCCTCTGAGCGCTGCTAGTGGGAATGCACAGGATTTCTGTTTGCTAAATTGAATCCCAGAGTATCGTGCAAATTGTCTAGTATGTTGAGTGCTGTGGGCGCATTTAGGGGTCTCTTAGGTATAATAGCACATCATCAGCGTATATGTGAGATTATTTTGTAGTCCGCTCCCACTTTTATCCCTGCGTCGAAAAGCTGCTTCCTGAACAATATGGCTATTGGCTCCAGTCCTACTATGTACAGTATTGGCAATAGCGGGCATCCTTGTCTAGTGCCCTCTATATTACCCAGGCCTTCGATATCACCTTTCCAGTCTTCACTCTGGCCATAGGGGTATTGTATAGTACTTTGACCCACCTCACGAATCTTTCGCCGAATCCGAATCCCCTCAGGGTCTCGATTAGCCATTCCCAGTATATGGAATCAAACGCCTTGATGGAGTCTAGGGATAGCACAGCCATTTCAAAATTGCTACCCATTGTTTGTGAAATGACGTGTTGTAGTCTTCGTAGGTTGGCTGTGGTGTTTCTGCCTGGCACAAATCCATTTTGGTCCTGATGGACTAGAGATCCCACTACCCTGGCCAGTTTCTTGGCCAGTATGGTGGTTATGATTTTGCTATCGTAATTTAGCATTGCCAGAGGGAGGTATGAGTCGCAGTCGCTCGCAGATTTGTTTGGTTTGAGCATTGGGATAATAAGTGTTTCTCGCATACTCCCGGGCAATGTTCCTGTTTCAAACGCATCCTGGTATACTTCATGCAATACTGGGCTTAGGATGTGCTTGTAGGGTTTGTAGAATTCTGGCAGGAGGCCGTCGCTCCTGGGGGTTTTGCTTATGGCGAGGAATCTGATTGCTTCAGTTATGTCTTCTGCTGGGATCTCCTCTTCTAGCGCTTCTCTTTGCTCCTCGGTTAGTGTAGGGAGCCGTATCTCTTCCAAGGTGGTCCTGATATCTTCTTTTGGTACCTTTGTGTTGTGGGAGTATAGCTCGGAGTAGAACTCTGCAAAGACTTTGTTGATCTCTGAATGCGTTCCGTGTATTGTTCCATCTTTGCCCCTGATTTCGGTCGGTAGGTGTTTCGGATGCTCTTTTTTGCACAGCCATGCCAACAGTCTACCTGGTTTGTCAGCTTCTTTGTGTGCTCTGGCGGTGCGTGTTGCGTAATCAAACGTGGTCAGTCTCTCCCAGGCCATATGGCGGCAGTTCCTGATCTCTGAGTTTTTCCTCATTCTCATTGGTGCTCGTGAGATTGTCTTCCAGCAGCTTTATCTCGCTTTCCATTCCCTCTAGTTCTTTTCTTATTTGTTTCCGGACTCCGCCGGCGCCCGCTATAATTTCTCCTAGTGTTACCACTTTCAGAGCTTCCTATATTGTGATCCACCTGTCCACTGTTCCTTTATTTAAGATCATGTATTCTTCGAGTTGTTCGCCAAGGTTTTCATTGAATGCTTGATCAGAAAGAGCTTCGGTGGGCATTCGCCACATCGGGATCGGGGGACGAGGACCCCTAATCTTCCATTGCATGAGTAAAGGGAAGTGGTCAGAGATCGATCTGCCCAAGTAATCGGCAGATTCTGCATGTATTAGTTGTTCTCTATCAATGAATAGGTAATCTATTCTAGTGTGTAGGCCGTGGGGAGCCGAGTAGTAAGAGTAACATCTTTCAGAGGGGTGTAGTTCCCTCCATACATCTGCTAGGTCAAGGTGTTCTATCGTGGTGGTCAGCGCCTTGGTGGCCATGTTTGTTGGTTGTGGTGGCGGTACGGACCTATCGATGGTTCCATCTTTGACGCAATTGAAGTCCCGCCCCCATATGAAGGTTCCATCTCTGTGGTGGGTCATTTTGGAGCATAGCTGTGTAAGGTGCGAGGGTATGCCGTGGTGGGGGAAGTAGGAGTTCACTATGCATATTTTGACATGTTCTATTAGGCCCCACATGATCAAGTATCTGCCTTCTTTGTCAGCTTCCATTCCCATTAGTTGGAATGGTGTTTCAGGGTTCACCCATGTGTATACTCCATGTGCGCATTTAGAGTAGTGCACACCTCCGCCTTGGCCTCCCCAGTATTCAGTTAGTTTTGCTGTTTCCGCCGTTAGGTGGGTCTCTTGGAGCAGTGCTATCGAGATCTTCTTCCGCCGTAAGAAGGACTGGATTCTGTTCCTCCTTAGGTATGTTCACATTCCTCTCACGTTCCATGTCATCACCCTAAGTTGTGCTGCCATCGTTGGTTCTGGGCTCTTCATGTCCTGGGCCCAGTCGGGGTGTCGGATTAGTTGTCCTCTCCTTTTCCCAGTTTTTCTTTCTATTCCACCTTCTTCTTTGGTCCCGTGTCCAACACTGTTCACTTTCGTTGTATCTTTCACTGTGCTCTGGTCGAGGTTTTCTTTTTACAAACATAATAACAAACATAACTAACTGGTGCGCCCAGCGACTGCGTTTCTGTCGCGGTGCTCAGGCGCCTTTGCGCCTTCTGTACCCATCTCGGGTTCGAGCGCGAGCGTGTTCGGGCTGGCAACAGGCCCGCACTATTGTGTTTGTGGGTTGGTGAGGAGGCCGGGTGAGTTGCATAACCTTTACGTTGTGCTATTTAGTTGCTTGATGTATTTATCATGTAGTGTTTTCGTTTGAGTTTGTGGTTGAGAGTTGGTGTGCGAATGCAATTTCCTGTCGTTTCATTGCTTGAGCTCTGGGCTTCTCGGGGGTGTGAGTCTCCTCCTTCTGCAAGATTGTTGTGCTCCATCCACATGGTGGCAGCGGCTGGGGTTTCCAAAACTATTGCTCGGCCTTTATAGATCACTTTCAGCCTGGACAGATATAGTAGCATATATTTTAAATTTAGTTGTCTGAGCCTGGATTTGATTGGGACAAATGAGTTCCGTGCCCTTTGTACCAAGGGCGTGTAGTCGGGGTAGATGGCGATCTTGGAGTTGTCCTGTTCTATCACCCCCCATTCCCTGGAGAATTTTAGTATGGTTTCTCTGTCCTGAAAGTTGAGGATTTTTGCGATGATTGGGCAGGGATAGGAGCCCGGCAGTGGTTTCTTTTGTAGAGATCGATGTGCCCTTTTCACAGCGAAGCCCTGTGTTCGTTGGCCTGCTCCCATTTCCTGTTGTATCAGGGTTTCAATGTAGGATGTCGGGTTAGGTCCCTCTGTGCCTTCAGGCACTCCGAGTATTCGTACGTTACTGCGTCTTGTGCGCCCTTCAGCCTCTTCGGATCCGGCCTCTAGGGTGATCACTTTTTTCTCCAGTTCCGCCATCCGGGTCTTGAGGTCTGCAGTGTCCTCAGCCGTTTCTTGTAGGGCCGTTTCAGCTGTGTTAACTCTCTCAGCAAGGTTTCTGGCGCCCTGGCGCATAAGTTGCATGTCAGATATTACATCTTCTATTTTTGTATCTATAAATTACTTTAGTGCAGCTATGGCCTCTATTACCTGTTTGTCTTTACCATTCCTTTCAGTTTTCTGCTGGTTTTCAGTGTCAGGGGTTGAGGTGTGCATGACAGGTTGCGGCTTGGTAGTGATGTATGTGTCCATTGTGGAAGACTTCCCTTTATTCCTGGATGAGGACATTGCGGTATTGCACTTTGCTTTGGGTAGGCTGGGTGGGGTGCCTTAGGGTCCTGTCGTGCTAGTTAGTCTCAATGAGATCTGTGGCTCACTCTTCATGTCTGTGAATAGCTTGTGCTTGCTTCAATGTCTCGGTGGATCTGTGGTTCACCTCTCAGGTGTGCAGCGTGGGTATCACTGTTAATGCCCCTGGTCTGGGGGGCTCTTGGAGAGTGGGCGTGTTGGGTTGAGTGGCTTGCAGAGCAGTGGTGCCTAGCTAGGCCATCCAGTGTTTTGTAGAGTGGGTGGTGGGGGTGGCTGCGCTGCAGTTCGATATGCAGCGCACCTAGGGTGATGGTCTCGCTGTGCGCTCCGGTGCTTAGCCCTACTGAGGAGCCGCTGGGCGTCTGCTCGAGTGCCCTAGGTTTGCATGGGCCACCATTGGTGTTTGGTGGCATCCCAACTCTCTGGTTGCCCCCCGCCTCCCTGGTTCACCTTGTAGTTTCTGGGGCGTTGTGACGGCCTCGCTCCTCGTGCCGGGTCTCCCCGCTCTTCGGCGGTGTCCTGGGGATAAGGGGGCGGGGGGAGTGGGGAGTCGTCCGCTCGATCTGTTCCCCCTCCGCAAGCTGACGCAGAGCTCTGTCGGGCAAGTTTCACTTGCTGCTCTCCTTGTTGTAGCGGTCCCGAATCGCCTTGTGCTCCGGCAGCTGTCCCGAGGTGCCCCCACCTGGTTCCGGGAGCACTTCGGGCCACTTCGTGTTGAGCGGCCTGCAGAGTGGTGGTGCCCAGTCTAGGCCGTCCAGTGTTGTTCTGCAGAGTGGGTGGCGGTGGCGGCTGCGCTGCAGTTCTGCATGTAACACACCTCGGGTGATGGTCTCACTATGCGCTCCTGTGCTGAGCCCTACGGAGGAGCCGCCGGGCGTTTTCTCGAGTGCCTTGGGTTTTCGTAGGCCACCATTGGTGTTTGGTGGCACCACAACTCACTGGTCGCCCCCCACCTTCCTGGCCCCCGTTGTCGTTTCTGGGGTGTTGCGAGGGCCTCGCTCCTCGCGCCGGGTCTCCCCGCGCTTCGGCGGTGTCTTGGGGAGAAAGTGTGGGTGGTGGGAGTCCACAACTCGATCCACTACCCCTCCGCGAGCTGGCACGGAGCTCTGTCGGGCAGGTTTCGCTTGCTCCTCTCCTTGTTGCAGCGGTCCCGAATCGCCTTGTGCTCCGGCAGCCGTCCTGAGGAGCCCCCACCTGGTTCCGGGAGCACTTCCCTCGTACAGCTTGGGCCGCATCGGCGGCTCACACTTCTTGCTGGAGTTGGGGCAGGATTTAGGTGTGATGTGCTGGGTGCCTGTCGCCTCTCCGCTTATTTCGCTCCCCCCAGCGGGTTGGTGTCCCCGCTCAGATGACTCACACTGCATTGCTCTGGCTGCAGGTTGCTGGTCTCCGCCCAACAGCGCTGGGATGAATGGCGGCCGCCATCTTGTGTTTTGCGTTGAGGGAGAGGGGGTCGGGTCCCGATTTGAATTTCACCCATTCTGCTTGTGCGATTTTTCCTGGGGTTGTCCGATAAGCACAGGTAATGTTGCCTCCTCGCTCTGACAAATTCTTTAAAGTTCAAAGTGCTCTCTGGGCATCGTTACAGGATCAGGTCACGGAAACTCAGCCGGAGCTCGGCGTCCCTGCTTCCTCACGCCATGAGCACCAGGCCACACCGCCCCCATGCACGACTGCATCTAGTACGGTGTTATTAGATGCCTGCAACATAGTTTCCTTGCTTTGGGACGCATCTCTAGCAACTTCCACATATGATTTGTTTTGGCCTGCTTGTGGAGGTGGATTTTTCACAGTTTGAGTAGCCTTTGAGCTTTTCCGTATGGAAGTGACATTAGATTGGTCACTCATCACAGTTCGCATATTGAAAGCTCCATTTCTTTATAGATTTTTGTGTCTGAACATTTTCATGTGCATACATGAAGCCCTCCAACTTCTTGAGTTTTCCAATGATGTCAGATATGGTTAACTTTATGTCCCGTATCTCATGATGGGTCAAGTCGTGTCCCTTGTCAAGAAGATTGATGATACATGTTAAGACCGGAAAGGAAAAGGTGCCAGGTTCACTGAGGTCGTGTGATTGAGTTCTACTGTCAGGTAAGACTTCTGAACTGAGTTGGTGCCTGTCTATGGGCATATCATTTTGGGTAGTGTCATGGTAACTGCCAGACCTTGCATGATCTTTTAACAACCATTTATTTTTGGAAAAAGAAGGTGATCTGGCAGTAGGAAGATAGTTCGGTCTGTTGTACACCTTACCAGAGGACCCGGATTGCTCATAAAAGTTGGTGTGGGGATGGTTATACAGACATACTTCTTCAACATCTGGGGGTAAGAGTGAGGCAGGTGTTGCAGGCCAGAGTGAGACTCTGATTAGTTTACCCAACTCAGCCTTTACGGCGGGGGCCAGAATTGAGACATCTGAAATGCAGTTGTCAAAACATTCAGTTGAGTGAGGTGACGTGGGAAATCTTGAATTGTTAGTTAAACTAGAAGGTAATGGTGGAAATGTATTGCTGTCCCCGTCATCCATCTCAAGTAAAACATTATTAGTTGCCATTACTGAGCCAGAGGAAGATGCATAAGTCTGAGCAGTTAACATTTTTTTGTGAGACGTAAACAATTTGTCACCTCTGAGGAGAGCCTGCTGTCCACGTGTTAATGCTACAGTAACAGCAGGCTGTCCATGCATCGGCAATTGCTGCACTGCATTGCATTCAATGCTGTCAGTGGACTCCTGAGGTGTGTTGTGCTAGGCGTGTCTATTTTGGGGGACACAGTAAAATTATGGAGACGTTTCCCAATTCTGAGTCCCCTGACCATAATAAGCAATTGGCAGAGAGGATGACGATACAAAGAGCAATGTAGCAAGGTGAATGGTAGGCGACGAGCTCTTTAAGCTCTGTTTGCAATCGCCTTATAACTATGGAACCACACCTCAAGTTCGCTATCTATGATTCACTGTGCCGTCGTTCAGAGGGCTGCAGCTGCTGAGTGTCAGTTGATGTATGTCTACTACTCAAAATAGTTGACATGCCCCCAATAAAGCAGGAAGTCACAATGCGTATTAGTGAACGGAACACAGAGTTCATGTATTGTCACTGAGTCTTACTCGTTGCAAAAATGCAGGTTAACAGCACGTTAGTGGGGAGACAGTCCTGCAGTGCAAGAAAAACATGCCCAAAAGCAACTGTAATTTGAGTGAAATGAAGATAACACGAATAGCAAAGGTGCGAGTCAGACAATAAAACAGTACCTTTATGCCGGCATCATTTGTAACACTCCACGGCATCGGAACATCGCTGACGTGAAGCAGACAGCATAAATGCGGACAGGCCAGCACAGCAGAAGGGTGAAGGCGAAACAGGTACCTGGTGTTGGCCAAAGATTTTAGACGAACCTAACAGCCAGCCATGCCGTGCCGGGCTCAACGGGCACTTCCTCGGTATATGGTGCTTGAGGAGGCGTGGCTTCAGATATATGACTACAACAGAAGAAAATAAAGCCATAAATTAGCTTTGTTCAAAGATAGTTATGTTAAGAAGCAAAGTCAATGTACTTGGAAGTCCAATAGGGGTGTAAACACACCGTAACAGAAGAACAAAAGGCGTGTTTGAGATTCAGTAGCACAGGCTTCAGTGGGTGAACATGAGAGTCCCCAGGCTCAACAGGCACTTCCCCGGCACATCCTCAGTGTGCAACCAAATCTTTCAAGGCAGGTAAAACACTGGGAAGTGACGGTCTCCCAGCCAAATTCTACGTCACTCTATGCGACATAGTAGGACCAGACCTACTCGAGGTGTACAAGGAGATGGTTGCAAGCAGTATCATGCCTCAGTCTATGAGGTAAAGTATCATCACGCTCTTGTACAAGCAGAAGGGAGAGAGGTGTGACCTCAAGAACTGGAGTCCCATCTCTCTCCTGAACGTGGACTACAAGATTCTGACAAAGACAATGGTGACCAGACACAGAGGGGCTATCAGTGAGATTGTCCACCCCGATCAGACCTGTGGGGTCCCTGGATGTAGGGTCGCTGACACCCTCGCCCTAATTAGGGACACATCCAGTACGTCACAGACTGCAACGTACGGGCAGCACTGGTGTGCCTTGACCAGGAGAAGGCCTTTGACCGCCTCTCCCATGAGCTCATGAACAGGGTCCTACAAACAGAACCCTTTCCAGTAAAGTCTGGGGTTAGGCAGAGCTGTTCTCTCTCGCGCCCTCTGTTTGTTTGCATCATGGAGCTCTTGGCGCAGTACATCAGGAATAACCCAGACATCAGAGGCATCCCGGCACCAGAAGACACAAGAAGAGAGGTGAAGTGTTCGCTCTACATGGATTATGTCACCCACTTCTGCGCAGAATGTCGATCAGCATCAGAGGTTCTAAGGACCTGTGAAGAATTTGGCCATGCATCCGGTGCAAAGATCAACGCATTGAAATTCCAGACCATGCTTTTTGGAAAGTGGGATACTAACCAGAAGCCCCTTTCCTGCCCAATCAAGAAAGACTTCATCAAGGTCCTTGGGGTCTGGTATGGGAAGGAAGGGGCAGCACTGAATAGTTGGAAGGAATGCCTGGCCAAGATTAAACAGAAACTGAGTCTCTGCAAACTGAGCATGGAAGGGAAAGCTCTGGTGCTGAGCTGAAAAACGACACCATGCCTGTGCTGCAGTATGTGGACCAAGCATGGCCTCTCCCAGCCAATGTGGCACGGGGCATCAATGACATAGTCTTCCACTTTGTCTGGGGCGCAAAGATGGACAGAGTGAAGGGGTCTCGCAAAGGGGGAA
Organism: Ambystoma mexicanum; assembly: GCF_040938575.1. Lineage (NCBI taxonomy): Eukaryota > Metazoa > Chordata > Amphibia > Caudata > Ambystomatidae > Ambystoma > Ambystoma mexicanum. Next base: position 484,521,750 of record NC_090935.1, on the reverse strand, counting down.
AAAGGAATACCTGACATCACTACTATACTGCGAGCCTTCTTCGCATGTGCCTGTGTCAGGATTTCCCTGGGCAACATCAATAAGACCCACCATGCTTATCTTCTTTTCCGCTTCTTCCTCGTACCAACATGGAGGAGGCTGTACTGGGACAACTGGTACCTTCCCTGTTACTACTGGGGGATGGAAATATTTCTGGTGGATTTGGGCCTTCAGGAGGTGATGCCTACATTGTGGACCCTGAGAACAATCCACAGCCTGATCAGGACAAAAGAACATCACAGACCCCATTGAGGACCTGCCAGAGGCCACAGTCACCCAGGTGTGGGAAAATGTGGCATCAGACAAACTCTTGAACATTCATAAAGACATTGCCTGGCTGACGGTGAAAGGGTCACTATCTGTGTGTGCATTCATGCACAGACAGTGCCTCTGCCCACACAGGAACTGTCCAAGTGGGTGCCCAGCAGAGGAAACAGTGTACCACCTCTTCTGGGCGTGCCCCTTTGCAAGAAAACTGCGCAGGGCCCTGAACACTGAGCTGGGTCCACACATCCCTCCAAGAAATTACCCACCAGTCTGTGCTGTATGGACGTTTTGCACAGACACACACAGTAGAGGCAATCCAGCACTGCTGGTGGATCCTCTGCTGCCTAAAAGACATTCTCTTCGCAAGGACACGTTCGGTCCTCCACGGGGAGCTGCTGACAACAGAGGGCTAACGCAGGATGGTCCACGGCCTGCTAAGAGACTATGAAATTAAGGACAGCCTAGCAGAAAGAGGGGAGGTGTAAAAGACATTCTCTTGGTTGCAGGGACTGGCCTAGTTCTCAGCAGGGAGCTGCTGATGACAGGCCTGCCGCAGGATGATCCATGGCCTTTTAAGGGACTATGCAATCAATGATGGCCTGGAAGATGGGGGTCTGATTAAAACCCTCACCCCAGGCAAACTTCCTAATTAAGACTTTCCACCTATTCAGGCAAAAACATGAACGTTGCACAAACCACAGACATTCTGACGAAAAATATATGTACCCAAATCCCAAAGTAAATTGAAATCAACCCTTTTGCTTTGAAGAGGGAATGTAAACGTCCCTAAATATCTTTTACTGAATTGAATTCATTTCCTTTTGTACCATCGTTTAAGCACATAAAGATATTTTTACTAAAAGAAAAAGGTGGTTCTCCCAGGGAGACACCGTGATCAGTTGGTTCTCTTCTGGCCTGCAATCCCCAAAGGAGCTGCAACAAGCTTATGAGCAAAAACTGCACTTTTAAGTGCTTTTCGGGTGCTTTATTTTTGCCTTGAAATTCGGGAGAAATAGAGAAAGGACTACAATGACGACGAAATGGCTGGTTTCCTGACCCCCTGGAATGAAGAACACCATCAGGATGCAGCAGAGACCAGCTCAGCAGGGTGACCTTCTCCAGGCTGATGATTACTGGCATGGGTTTTGCACTTCAGAAGTATGGTGCCTGCAGGTGTTTCCAGCATCAGGGACATACCTTGTCACCCTGGCCTCAGAGGAATGCTGCCGCCGCTATTGGACCATGTGCTGGAGCAGACGGGAGGAGATGTCATTTGCAGACTTCTCCATGGAGTGTCAGCAGCAGAAGGAGGTGAAGACGATGACAGTGCATGTCTACAATCCCCACGTGCAGGATGTCACCGCCTTCCTCTGCCACCAATGCACATTACTGAAGGACCCCGTGAGATCCACGGACAGCGATGGAATCTGGGATGGGAAGTGGCACCTCACCGCAAAGCTGCAGGAAGACCTGGCAGCAGCAGACAGGACCCTCTACCACTCATCCAGCTTCGCCATAGGCAGAGAAGCTGGCTACCTTTACTATGCCGGGCAGCCCAGGCTCTGCAACAGGTGTGGCAAGCCGGCCCACACAGGCAAGGACTGCGGCACCCTAACCTACAGGAACTGCAGGCAAGAGGTCCACATGGCAAAAGACTGTAAGGTGGAGGTGGCATGCAACCTCTGCGGGCAGGGGCGCCACCGCTTTAAGGACTGCCCCAGCAGGGCCAGGTAATATGCAGCGGCAGCAGCCGACCTGTGGGAAGAGGAGCCACAGGAGGTCCCGAAGGAGTCCCATCCTACTGTGGCCCCCAAGAAAGGCAAAATGGAGGGCAAACCCAAGGCACCCAAGCCGGCCGCCACACCAAAGGAAGCCCAGGAAAGTGATATGGACCCCACACGCCAGAGACTAGCGAAACAATAGCTGGGTCCCCAGCCCAACAATGAAGACGCAGAGGAGGGCCCATGGTCAAAAGTACATACAAACAAAAGAATGAGGAGGCTCAATGAGTCCCCCCACACTTCGCAGGGGGCATCTAAGAAACCCTGCAGCACCAGCAACAGCTACAACGCACTGGGGGTTCAGGCAGCGCAAGATGAAATGGGGCGATAGGTGACCAAGTCACTCTGGTCCTGCAGGAAATAAGGGTCCTGGCCAATCAAATGGCCTCATCCCCCCCCTCCCACAGGAAGCGGAAGAAGCAGAGGACATGGAGAGCGAGGTCAAACAAGACCAGAATGGAGGCACCCAGGCATAGACGACTGCAGCCCAGCCGGGCGCCCTGATGGAGTGCACTGAAATGACGCAGACAGGCGAAGCAGCACCAGAGCAGCACAACACAGCAACCGCAGAGGGTCCGGTCCCGGAGCAACAGCGAGAGTCTGGCCAGCCTAGTATGTAGCCCTGCCCTTTCAGTAAGAACAATATGCCATGAACTGACTTATTAGTTTAAGTTAAACTTTTAAACAATATTATGGCTATTTCATTTTTTTCCGTAAATGTGAGAAGCGTTAAGGGCAAGAACAGATGCGCTAGCTCCCTGAGTTTTGTGGCCAGCCAGAATAGTGATGTTGTGTTTTCTACAGGAATGTGCCATCTCTTATTCCCAGAAAACCCTAAATTACCTTGTTTTGCTTGTCTTCATTTATTTATTCCTGCGGATGGCCCCTCCATCATACTGAATCAGCCTTCAATTTAATTTTCACCCACACAATATTCTGTGTATTTAAAACCAGGAGGAAAAAAGCCTCTCCAAAATGGCCACTGCCATTTCCTTCTGGACTTCTTTGTTGTGCAATCCACAACAGCAGTAGCGACGACCTGCATTGGCTAACTGCCCCATCACCTGGACCAATTGCGAGCCGGCAGGCTCGAGACGGCACACCCACTAAGGCACAAGCACAGAGGCTACTGCCTGTCTGGAGCTGGATGGGCTCTGGGTCACCATATACCTGGCACCATTTGGTAAGGACTGCCTCTGACCCCTCTACTCTAACTATACAATTCCATAGATCGGAGACACCACCGTCTAATGTTCTATATTGGTACTATCTTAACCTGCATTACGGCTTACACAGCAGCTTCCATGCTTATGCCCAAACGCTGCCTCCTGTAACTGATCTGCACCCTGCTATTGAATGCTGCATTTAGCCCTTTTGTGGCGTGTTATGGTTTGTTGCACCTAGCTGCACACTGCATTTTTTAGCTGCGCCTACCTGCTTGCACATTGCATCTTAGCCTTTACTGTGTATCTTGAATCTAGGTGTACCCCTAATGCCACAATTGTACCTACCTGCCTGCCTGCAAACTGCATTTTTAGCCTTATTATGAATCTTGAATTTAGGTGAACCTCTACTGTTACAACTGTACATTTTGGCCCTTACTGTGAATCTTGAATTTAGGTGAACCCTACTGTTACAATTCTACCCACCTGCTGCTCATGACATCTCTAGCCTATTGTTTTCCTATTGCAACCCCTATTGATACAATTAGCTTGCAGCGCTATTGTGTCCGTGCGCTCCCTACCTACCTCTGAATTGATGCATAGAAACTTCCTCACCTACTATAGGTCGGGCCCTCCAGCACACTCTCTCTTTGAAATTCCAGCTGCTTTAACACCACCATCATGCTCTTTAGGACCATCCGCGCCATTTGTTATTACATGGCCTTACCTTTAGCCATCATCGCCCAGCTACTCATTGTGGTAACACCTACACATCTCCAGCAAGCGCTCCTTCTTAACTTCCACCCCTTACCCCCCTACCGCTCCGTCAGCCTTCTGATAGTGCTATTGCACTCAGCCCTCACCACCAGCTACTGTCCAGATTCGGCCTTGCAATGGGTTGCCCCGGGACTACCCCCATTGAACACTACCACAGCAACAACTATACTAACCAGTACCTTAATGACCCTGCTCTATGGCTGAAACACTTTTCTAGGAAACCCACAGCGAATCAACCTTGCTCCCTCTCACTTAGAAAGAAGAGACTAGGCTCAAGATTCCGTCTATTACACACACATAGCAACAACTCTAAATACACTATACCCAAACCACCCTGCCCACCTTCTCCTAGCATTAATCCTAAAACCACTACCCCAGCAGCTAAATCTGAACACATCAAGGGCGCCATTATCAATGCCAGATCTCTTCCAGCCCACGCACTAGACATTGCAGACCTTATCACGTCCCAAGAACTGGACTTTATTGCAATATCCGAAACATGGCTACAAGCCGCATCGGGACCGTCACTGTCCCTGGCCTTACCGCCAGACTACGGCATCACTCGATGTGATCGCAATACTGCCCAAATTAGAGGGGGAGGAGTTGCCTTCATTCATAAAAACTCTTGGTTTAAGAGTGGCTACCACTTCCAAACTTGAGTCGGCTGAACTACTCTCAGTCAAATTACCACTAACGCCCAACCAAACTGCCACCCTACACCTTATCTACAGACCTCCTGGTCCTGCACCTTCCTTTGTTGGCGAAATGTCCACCTTACTTCTCGACAAAACTAAAACCAACTCGCAAATTATAATCCTAGGTGACCTTAATCTGGGACTCGGTGACCCTAAAGACTCTACTGCCTCTGACTTGGAGAATGTACCGACTGACTTCGGCTTTACCATGCACATTCAAGAGCCTACCCATACCAAAGGGAGCACCCTTGACTGGTTAGCCAGCTCCAACTGCAATATTAATGTTCTCTCCAATGCCCCCTGCTTATGGTCTGACCATCACATCATTACCTTTAATATTGAAGCAGCACCGCGCTCTCCTCCTTCGATAGCTCCAGCTCTCCCCACTAGAAATAAAAGGGACATAACCAAAGAGAAACTTCTCCCACTGCTACTCTCATCTCTCAATGCAGTCACTCCTGCACCGAACCTACAACCTTAGCAGACACCTACAATTGCACCATGCTCACAGCCATAAACTCAATCGCCCCTATCAAACTTAGGCAGTCTAAACCACGTGCACATCTCAACTCTTGGTTTACACCTCAGTTAAGAGTGCTCCGCAAAGCTAAACGCTGTGCTGAAAATTGCTGGAAAAGTCACCCTTCTGATGAGCATAAGAACGGCTTCATCCTTTCCTCCCTCACTTACAAAGATGCTATTATCACTGCAAAAAAGGAGTCTCTCAATAACCGTATCATGCAAGCAGACTCGAACACGAAAGAACTTTTTAAGATCTTAAAAGAACTTGAATATCCAGCCACCCCCCCTGACACCTGTACCAAAGATAGTAAATGGTGTGCCAACATTCAGTCCGCTCTACTGAATAAAATATCCACTCTGCAATCCAAAATCAAAGACAAACAAGACAGCCTGAAACAGGACAATCGTCCACCAACCCCGTTAAGGGTCGCTCCTCTAGCTTCTCTTAATATTAAACCTTTTACCTTCTCTTCACTTACCATTGCTGAGGTGGAAGACATTATTAAGAGAATCAAACCGTCTGTCAAGGCGATCCTTGTCCTGCTCCTATCATTAAGGATTCTGCACATGACCTGGCCCCATTCATCACGGCCTTCATTAACTCATCTTTTAAAACAGGTACAGTCCCCGACAACCTCAAGGATGCATGGGTGATCCCACTGCTTAAAAAAACCATCCTTAGACCCAAGCATACCCACCAATTTCAGACCCATAACCACTGTCCTGTTCTTGCTTAAGATTTTAGACCGTGCGGCATACCTGCAGATCCAAGACTACTTGGAATCCAATAACCTCCTGGGTCTGCGGCAATCATGATTCTGTCCCAGACATGGACCGAAACAGCCTTGATAGACTTGAAAACTCAAATTGAGGTCTTGAAAGACAATGGGAAACTAGCCCTGCTACTACTCCAAGACCTTTCTGCGGCCTTTGATCTGGTCAATCACCGAATCCTATGCTGACATCTACATTCTGCTGCCCACTTCTCTGGCTGGGAATGGATCAAATCCTTTCTGAGTAACAGATCCATGAGGGTCTTCTCACCCTCTGCAGCCACTTTCCCCGCTCCGATTCACTGCGGCGTCCCCTCAAGGATCCTGCGTGTCACCCACACTCTATAATGTTTTCACGAAACCTCTCTTTGATGTACTTGACTATCTGGGTGTCTCCTACACCAACTATGCTGACGACACCCAGATACTCATTCCCATCACTGGTGATTATATGGCTGATACCAAGGCCTTGAACAACGTCTATCTGGTCATCCAGGCTTGGATGGTCCAACACGAATTATGTCTGAACGACGACCAGACGGAGCTCCTCATCTTGAGCTCCTCGCAACGTCTCAACAAACTAGCTCCATCCTACCAGTCATTCATCATAGATGGAAATATCATTAAGGTCTCTAAAGTCACAAAAACATTACGTTTCGTTCTTGACTCCACTATGTCACTGTCATGACAAACAAATGCAGTTAGATCAGCCTCTGCTTACACCTGTAAACGTATTGCAGCTTGTAGACCTTTTCTGGCTTCTCCTAACAGCATCACCCTAGCCGGAACGCTCATTTTGTCAAAAATGGACTATTGTAGTGCCCTCTACCTGGGGACTAGTCAAGGGAACTTGAATAAACTACAAATCACCCAGAACAACGCCATCAGGGCAGCGCTAAACATTCCCAGAAACCACCACATTTCTGAAACCAGAACTAATCTACACTGGTTACCTGTCAAGCAGAGAATCTCACTGAAAACACTTGCCCTTACACACAAATGCCTGGTGAACAAGGCCCCACCTAACTCTGCAACCGACTCTCCCTCACACCTCCACCCGACCTCAAAGAACCGCCCTGACCCACTGCCTATCGATCCCAAGGTTCACACTTCAATAAGCTGGGGGCGTGAGCTTCCCTGTACTAGCATCTAAGCTATGGAACACTCTCCTTGCTACCGTCAGATCCGTGGATCCATTTAACACCTTCAAGTTGAAAATGAAATCATGGCTCCTTGTTCAGAACTGAGACATTCCGCTATTGCTCCATGCACCACAGTTCGCAGTCGCCTGCTTCTGCCTCTGACTCCTTGTTAATTTTAAGGCATATTCTACTAGCCAAACTTTGTTAAGACTATGACCTTGTCTATTCTCCCTGTTATGTTCTGATCCCAATGTAATGATCCCTGTTCGTTTTACATGTCTGCCTTTATATCTCATCACTTCAACTACTGCTGTAAATACTTGTATGTAACTATGTATGTAAATAATTTCAAGTTTGGCGCCCTGATGCCCCGAGGCCTGATGGTGCGTGTTACAAATAAATAAAATACAAAAAAATACAAATACTACAGACACCTGGAGGACCAGTGGACTCTAGGCCCCTCATATTGGTCGGGGTGGGAACAGCAGTATATCTACAGGTGAAGCCATTTTAGTCCGAGGGAGGCGGTTCACGGCCGACTCAGTCACCGAGCTTGAATGCAGCATAACCCTTGTCGTTGATGGCTCCTGAGCGGGGGAGCCAGTGATGCTCATAGCTGTGTACGCCCCCTCTGACATAGGTGAGCGGATGGAACTTTTCCAGCACCCCAGGCCTCTGCTGGTCACCACCAGAACAATATTGATGGATGGGGATTATAACTGCATCTTGGAAGAGACAGGACGCATAGGCCTGAGGGCGGGCACTGGGTGGATAGATGCTGCGGCAAAGCTCCTGGCGGTTAATAGTGATTGCATCGAATGCCAAAGCATTGAATGCCTTAGCATCTAAAAAAAAGCATTGAATGCATTTTTTTCTCCATTTATTTTTAATGGGGGGGCCCCCCCCAACCCCTGTTTTTTGACCCCTTAAAATCCATTATACTTAAAATAAAACCTTTACCTTAGAAAAAAATGCATTCAATGCTTTTTTTCGATGCATTTTTTTCGATACTTTTGGCATTCAATGCTTTGTATTCGATGCAATGATTGGTTACCCTCCTGGCGGAGATGTTGTGCGAGGCATCCTTGAAGGATGTAATCAGGTCAATGGGGCCTAACGCCAGGAACTTCTCTGGGAGCTCACCAGATGGCTCTCTGCACTCTAGGATAGACTTTGTCTCCCCTTCACTGTTTGGGAGGCGAAGACAGAGTCCTATGATACCCGTTCACTTCCCTGACCAACAAGCTATCCACTTCCAGGGTGAACTGACAAGCAAGTTCCTAGCAGGACCAGCATCCTGGAAGTTGAACAGCTTCCTGCTGAGAGAACAGAGACTGGAGGCTGACCTAAGGGAGATGTACAGGTTGTGGCAGGAAATGAAGGGTTGCTTCCAGTCAACAGGATAGTGGTGGGAATTGGTCAAAGGAAGGGTCATGACCTTTTTAAGAATGCAGGTTGAGGAAAGCCCAAGCGAGGAAGAGGGAGTGCAAAAAACTGCTGCGAGAGCTGCAGGAACTGCATGATCTACAACTCAGGGGATGGGACATAAGGAGAACTCTGGAGGAAGTCCAAAGAGAGCTGAGCCAGCACTTTGGGGATGAATCCAGGGGCATCATCTTCCGTTGCAAGGTGGAGAACCTGGAGAAGGGGGAGAAATGCAACTCCTTCAGGAAAATCTACCCTGCGCACACTCCATTGGTTGAACTGCGCGATAAGGAGGGGAAAATATATAACACAAGTGATGGCATAATGAGAGTGGCAACCGACTTTTATGAGGACCTCTATTCAGAGAAGAGGTCAGTGGGACACTGTGATGCTGGAAATGCATCCGAGGGACAGGGCCACCGTATCCCTGTCCTCTAGTCGGCTTATGATGCATGTTCTGTCTTGTTTTCCACGCAGGAGTTCATGTGGGACTCCTGGCGGTGCAGCTCTTCTTTTTGGTTTGGTGTACAGGCCCTTGGGATACCCTTATGGCACCCATGAGTTGGGGTACAACTTTGTGCCCCTAGTGTATGTTTTCGGGCACCTGTGAAAGGCCCACAGAACAGGGTATGGGTTGGTGGCAGCTCCACGCTGACTTTGACAGGTGCTCCGAGTGTCCTCCATTTTGGGATACCCAGGCCCTGCAATTGGAATCAGTTGATGCCTGATAGAAGACAAGATGGCCCCTGTGGCCTCTTGCTTTCCATTGCCTGTTACCTTGTTTTTCCCAAAGTCCTGGGAAGCCCTGACTCTGTCCCTTCCCCCTGACTGGCTGTTGGGTGGAAGTTCCATATTGTATTGTCCCTTCCCCCTGACTGGCTGTTGGGTGGAAGTTCCATATTGTATTGTGGGGAAGTCCAGGCCAGACTGGCTGGAGCCTTCCCAGTGACTGTATGTTGTGGGTACACCCTTGGGGTGGGACCAGGATGAATGTAGTGGATGACCAATATGCACTTCTTGTTACGGGTGCCTAGTTTCTGGTATGTAACACAAAGACTGAGACAGCCCTGCCAGAAACTGGTATGAATGCAGTGTGTAGTGCTGAATGGCTGGTTACTTGTCCCAATACACATTCCTTGTTGTGTGTGTCTGAGAGGGAGGAGAATGGCCTGAATGCACTGTAAGCCTGATTGGCTGCCTGACTGCTGAACGCCCTCCTGAGTGATTGGTTGCCAGAATGTGACCCAGCAGAATGAATGAGAGACAGAACAGAATATCTGGGGTCCTCACACTGCTATAATTCGTTCAGAAGCTGAAGATGATAATTGATGCTTATCCTTGAAGCCCAGCTGGAAGAAGACTTCCTGCTGCATTTGCTTTGACCCAATCCGAAAGCTGTCGAGTTTATCGAGGACTGATCCGAGTGAGGACCTGTTTAGGAGACCTCTTCCCGAGCTATGAGGGGAACATCGAGCATCGCTAACCTTTGCCGAAGCTCCCTGGAAATGAGACCCTCAACAGGCTGCTGACCGGAGATGGGGACCACCGAGGAGAACGAAGAGAAGCTCCGGACACTCCGTCCACCATCGTCGACCAGGGTTTGCAGGTATGCTATAACCGCTGGAGGCCAGTCGAAGCCGTGTTGCCCAGAAGCGGGAACCACTTGATGCTGTGCCGCCGACAACCGGAGCCTCAACGCTCTATCTGATTAAGACATTTGACTCCAAGGACACTCTCACCAGCACCGCCGACTGCTTTGTCCCGCCAGAGAAAGTCGAGGCCGCCAAAGAGAATCCGCCGGTGGGTTTCCCGCCACCCAAAGACTGCAGAGATGCCAGACGACTCGACACCCTTGGTGGGCCAAAGTCCTTCATAGATTCTTTGCGATAACGATTTATTGACGCCCGGGTACACCGTACATCTCGTCTTTGCAGGACGTCCATGGTCCATCATCGACGAGCACCGCCAATACGAAGCTGCTGCCTCAAAGCCATCAATCCTTTTCCTCAACGTCTCTCGATGCTGAGGTTCACCTTCTTCGAGGCCTATCGACGATCCGTGGCTCCTGCCTTAAAGGGGGTCACTCAAGAAAGATCCATCGACGCCTCACCGAAGAACTCTGCTATTCTAGGTACATTTGGGGTGGTAGAACTATTTTAGAGGGAAATAAGACATGCTGAACAATATATGAACTGGGCTTGTTTGATATCTTTATTTACAGGTTGCCCAGTTGCGGTATCCTCATTCAGAACTGTGCCTGGTGGTAGGGGCTCAGTATTCTTCCAATTTGTCTAACCAACTGCTTTCCTCCTATGTCTATTGTTTGTTCCCTTTATTAATTGATTTGTGTGACATTTGCCCAAAGTACAGTTGATGTACTTTAATGAAATCTGATAGCAATTGTGGTACCACATAGAACTGTGCGTATATTTGCCATTGTAGATTAACTGAGCACAAAGTGAGTTATTGTGATTGTGTACATAACCTGAATCCTATTTATATAAATAACTGTGTTTTCACTAATACAGTGTGTGGACATTCCTTTGTGGGTGCTTGGGGACTACACTGTACTTAAGAACCAGCCTGCACCACCTCCTGAGAGCTCAGCCTTGATTGCTTGACTACGTTACCAATAATAGAGAATCTTGGCTGGGGTCCTGTGTGCCTCTCCTCTGCCATATAGAGAGCAGGAGTACAGATACCCCCCCTTCCAGTGCTTTACAGACACCAGTCAGAAAGGTTTCTGTCAAGCATCCCAAGAACTGTCTACCCAACAGCGCAAGCAGCACTGAATGCCCCCCCTCATGCTGCAGGAGCTGCACCTTGCAACCAAATCTTTCAAGGTAGGTAAAACACAAAGTGGTAGTCTCCCAACCAAGTTCTACGTCACTCTGTGGGACATAGTAGGACTAGTCCTACTCGAGGTGTACAAGGAGATGGTCGCAAGCGGTGGCATGCCTCAGTCTATGAGGGAAAGTATCATCACACTCTCCTACAAGCGGAAGGGAGAGAGGTGTGATCTCAAGACCTGGAGGCCCATCTCTCTCCTGAACGTGGACTACAAGATTCTGGCAAAAGATAATGGCGACGCGACTCACAGGTTTTATCGGTGAGAATGTCCACCCCGACCAGACCAGCAGGGTCCCTAGACATAGGGTCGCTAACAGCAGCGCCCTTATTAGTGACACAATCCAGAACATCACAGACCACAAGGTCCGGCCAGCACTGGTGTGCCTTGACCAGGAGAAGGCCTTCAACCGCGTCTCCTATGAATTCATTGACAGGGTCCTACAAGGGTTTGGGCTGAGGGAATTTTTATACAATTAGGTTAAAGTAATGTATAAAGACATATTCAGTTCAGTCATGGTAAATGGTTGGAAAACAGACCCCTTTCCAGTAAAGTCTGGGGTTAGGCAGGGCTGTCCTCTCTCGCCCCCTCTGTTTGTTTGCATCATAGAGCTCTTGGTGGAATGCATCAGGAATAGCCCAGACTTCAGAGACATCCCGGCACCAGAAGAGAGGTGATGTGTTTGCTCTACATGGATGATGTCACCCTCTTCTGCGCAGATGATCGATCAGTGTCACAGCTCCTGATGACCGGTGAAGACTTTGGCCACGGATCAGATGCAAAGATCAATTCAGTGAAATCCCAGCCCATGCTTTTTGGAAAGTGGGATGCTAATCAGAAGACTCTTTCCTTCCCAATCGAGAAGGACTTCATCAAGATCCTTGGGGTCTGGTATGGGAAGGAGGGGGCATAACTATAAAGGTGGAAAGAACGCCTGGCCAAGGTTAAACAGAAACCGAGTGTCTGCAAACTGAGGATGGAAACTAAAGCTCTAAGGCTGAGAGACGACACTCTGCCCGTGCTGCAGTATGTTGGCCAAGCATGGCCTGGGCCATCAATGCCATAGTCTTCCACTTTGTCTGGGGTGCAAAGATGGACAGAGTGAAAAGAACATCCATACACAAGGGGTCTCGCAAAGGGGGAAAAAGGAATCCCTGATCTCCCTACTATACTGCGGGCCTTCTTTGCATGTGCCTGCCTGTGTCAGGATTTCCCTGGGCAACATCAATAAGACCCACTCTGCTTACCTTCTTTTCCGCTTCTTCCTCGAACCAACATGGAGGAGGCTTTGCTGGGACAACTGGTCCCTTCCCTGGTACTACAGGGGGATGGAAAGGTTTGTGGGGGATTTCAGCCTTCGGGGGGTTGTGCCTACATTGTGGACCCCGAGAACAATCCACAGCCTGATGAGGACAAAGAACATCACAGGCCCCCAGGTGTGGGACAATGTGGCATCAGATAAACTTTTGAAAATCCACACAGACATTGCCTGGCTGACGGTGAGAGGGGCACTTCCTGTGCGCGCATTCATGCAGAGACGGGGGGGCTCTGCCCACACAGGAACTGTCCAAAGGTGTGCCCGGCAGAGGGCGTGCCCCTTTGCAAGGAAACTACGGAGGGCCCTGACACTGAACTGAGTGCTCACATCCCTCTCCAAGACTTTACCCACCAGTCTTTGCTGTATGGTCGTTTTGCACAGACCCACACAGTGGAGACAATCCAGGACTGCTGGCGGATCCTCTGCTGCCTAAAAGGCATTATCTTGTTTGCAAGGACTCGCCTAGTTCTCAACGGGGAGCTGCTGACGACAGAGGCCTGCCGCAGGATGATGCATGGCCTGCTAAGGGACTATGCAATCAAAGACAGCCTGGAAGATGGGCGATCTGAGTAAAACCCCCACCGCAGGCAAATCGAATGAAGACCTTCCGCCTACCCAGGCATAAACATGAACTTTGCACAAACCACAGACATTCTGAACAAAAATATATGTACCAAAAGCACAAAGTTAATTGAAACCACCCCTCCTGCTTTGAAGGGGGGATGTCAATATCCCTAAATGTCTTTAATAGAACTGAATGTATTTCCTTTTGTACCATCTTTTAAACACTTAATAAAGATCATTTTACACAAAAAAATACAGGCGCTTCTCCCAGGCAGACACCATGATCAGTTGGTTCTCTTCTGGCCTGCAATCCCCAAAGGAGCTGCAACAAGCTTATGAGCAAAAACGGCACTTTTAAGTGCTTTTCGGGAGCTTTCTTTTTGCCGCGAAATACGGGCGAAATAGAGTAAGGACTACTATAATGACAAGATGGCTGGTTATCTGAACCCTGGAATGAAGAACACCATCACGATGCAGAGGAGACCAGAGGCGGATGGCAGCATAGCCCAGCTCAGCAGGTAGACCTTCTGCAGGATGATTACTTGCATGGGCTTTGCCCTTCAGACGTCTGATGCCTGCAGGTGTTTCCAGCATCAGGGACATACCTTGTCACCCTGCCCTCAGAGGACTGCTGCCGCCACTACTGGACCATTTGCTGGAGCAGACAGGAGGAGAAGCCATTTTGGAGTGCCAGCAGCGGAAGAAGGTGAAGAGGATGGCAGTGCACGTCTACAATCCCCACATGCACATGCAGGATGTCACCACCTTCCTCCGCCGTCATTGCACATTGCTGAAGGACCCAGTGATATCCATGGACAGCAATGGAATCTGGGATGGGAAATGGCACGTCACCGCAAAGCTGCAGGAAGACCCGGGAGCAGCAGACGGGACCCTCCACCACCCATCCAGCTTTGCCCTAGGAAGAGACGCTGGCTACCCGTACTATGCCGGGCAGCCCAGGTGCTGCAACAGGTGTGGCAAGCCGGGCCACACAGGCAAGAACTGCGCCACCCTAACCTGCAGGAACTTCAGGCAAGAGGTCCACATGGCCAAAGACTGCAAGGTCGAGGTGGCATGCAACTTCTGAGGGCAGGGGCGCCACTGCTTTAAGGACTGCTCTGCCGGGCCAGGTCCTATGCAGCGGCAGAAGCCGCCCTGAGGGAAGAGGAGCCACAGGAGTTCCGGAAGGAGTCCCCCCCTTCTGTGGCCCCCAGGAAAGGCCAAAAGGAGGGCAAACCCAAGGCACCCAAGCAGGCCACCACACCAAAGGAAGCCCAGGAAAGTGAAATGGACCCCACACCCAGCACGCCGGAGACCAGCGAAAACACAACAGCTGGGTCCCCAGCCCAACACTGAGGACGCTGAGGTGGGCCCATGGTCTAAAGTAGAGACAAACAAAAGAATGAGGAGGCTAAATGAGTCCCCCCACACTGCACAGGGGGAATCTAAAAAACCCTGCAGCACCAGCAACAGCTTTGATGCACTGGGGGATGAGGCAGAGCAAGATGAAATGGAGGCGATAGGTGACCAAGTCACTCTGGTCCTGCAGGAAATAAGGGTCCTGGCCCAGCAAATGGCCTCATGCCCCCTCCCACAGGAAGCAGAAGAAGCAGAGGACATGGTGAGCGAGGTTGAACAAGACCAGAATGGAGGTACCCAGGTAGAGACACCTGCAGCCCAGCCGGGCACCCTGATGGAGTGCACTGAAAAGACACAGACAGGCGAAGCAGCACCACACATGAACCGTAGAGGGTCCAGTCCCAGAGCCGCAATGAGAGAGTGGCCAGCATGGGATGTAGCCCTGCCCTGTGAGTAAGACTAATACTGACCATGAACTGACTTTTATTAGTCTAAGTTAAACTTTTAAACAATATTATGGCTATTTCATTATTTTCTGTAAATGTGAGAAGCGTGAATGACAAGTGACTGAGTTTTTTGGCCAGCCAGAATAGTGATGTTGTGTTTTCTGCAGGAATGTGCCATCCCTTACTCCCAGTCCTACAGACAGCTGGAGGACTAGTGGACTCTAAGCCCCTCATATTGGTCGGTGGGGGGGGACAGCAGTAGGTCTACAGGTGCAGCCATCTTAGTCAGAGGGTGGCGGTTCACGGCCGACTCGGTCACCAAGCTTGAATGCGGCAGAACCCTTGCTGTTGATGGCTCATGAGGTGTACGCCCCCCTCTGACGTAGGTGAGCGGATGGAACTTTTCCAGCGCCTCAGGCCACTGCTGGTCACCACCAGAACAATATTGATGATGGCTGGAGATATTAACTGCATCTTGGAAGAGGGAGGACACATAGGCCTGAAGGTGGGCTCTGGGTGGATGGATGCTGCGGCAAAGCTCCTGGCGGAGATGGTGTGCGAGGCATCCTTGAAGGAAGTAATCTGATCAATGGTGCCTAACGCCAGGAACTTCTCTTGGAGCCCCCCAGATGGCTCTCTGCACTCTAGGATAGACTGTCTCGCCCACCCACTGTTTGGGAGGCGAAGACAGTACTACGATACCTGTTCACTTCTCTGACCATCAAGCTATCCATTTCTAGGGTGAACTGACGGGCAAATTCCTAGCAGGACCTGGATCCTGGAAGTTGAACAGCTCCTTGCTGAGAGAAGAGATACTGGAGGCTGACCTAAGGGAGATGTACAGGTTGTGGTCGGAAATAAAGGATGGCTTCCAGTCAACAGGGGTGTGGTGGGAATGGCAAAACAAAAGTTGATGGCTGGAAGGTTTAGAATAAATCTTGACCTCTGGCATTGCTCTGGGCAACCCTCCAGACCATCGTTCTTCGCCTGATAAGCCATTACAAAAGGGGAAAGACCATATGCATATCAGGCTTGGTCCCACCCCCAAAGGGGTAGTCCAGTCCGAACTGCTAGGTCACATCCCTTTTGCACGAGACCACAAGCATCCCCAGACATGTTTCAGCCTTGTTGGGTGTCATCAGTGAAGAGTAGCTTGGGTCTCTAGGCCCAGCAAACAAAGGAACCCACGTCTGGGCATACCTTTCCCACTTGGGGTGACAATAGCAAAACAAAAGAGTTGATGGCTGGAAGGTTTAGACTAAATCTTGACCTCTGGCATTGCTCTGGGCAACCCTCCAGACCATCGTTCTTCACCTGCCAAGCCATTACAAAAGGGGAAAGACCATATGCAAATCAGGCTTGGTTCCACCCCTAAAGGGGGTCCCTTGCTCGCTGCGCCATAGGGAACCAGGCTGCACCTCACTGAGGAATCCAACAAGGCCGAAACATGTCTGGGGTTGCTTGGTTTTCTGTGCAGGGGGGACCTGGCCTAGCAGTTCGGGCTGGGCTGCTACCATTGGTGGCGGCAGCCGATTGATTTGCACATGGCTGGACCCCTTTTTGCTATGGTGCAGACGGGCTAAAAAACGTTGGTGTGGAAGGTTGCCCAGAGCAATTGCCAGTGGTTCAGATTCATTCGAAACCTTCCACCCATCACTTTTGTGGTCACAGTGTGGTGGGAATGGGGCAAAGGAAGGATCCAGACATTTTTAAGAATGCAGGGAGGAGAAAAGCCCAGGGGAGGAAGAGGGAGTGCAAAAAACTGCAGCGAGCACTGCAGGAACTGCAAGACCTCCAACTCAGGATATGGGATGTAAGGGGTCCCCTGGAGGAAGAGAGTTGAGTCAGCACATTCGGGTTGAATCCAGGAGCATCATTTTCCGTTCCAAGGTGGAGAACCTGGAGAAGGGGAGAAATGTAAATCATTCTTCAGGAAAATCTATGCTGCGCACACCCTATTGGTTGAACTGCGTGATTAGGAGGGGAAAATCTAAAACACAAGGGATGGCAACCGAATTTTATGGGGACCTCCATGCAGTGAAGAGGTCAGTAGGACACCAGGCAGAAAAGTTTCTGTCCGGCATCCCAAGAACTGTCTCCCCAACAGCGCAAGCGGCACTAAATGCCCCGCTCACACTGCAGGAGTTGCACCTTGCGACCAAATCTTTATTTTTTATTTTATTTGTAGGTGGTTTATAAACATAAAACCTTTACAAACATCACAACAAAACAGATTGCTCTATCCACATGTGGAGCATATGCAATATTGCATATGCAATATTGTAATTACAATTACCCCTAAAAGTCCCTGAGACATATTAACAATGTGCATAATCACAAATTAGGGTGCAAAAGCTAGCAGGTGGTCAAAGTAAGCTGTATAAGTTATATGTAAAGGTAAAAGCTGATAAAACTTCCTAAAAACAACAAACGCAGTTTAACATTAAAAGATCTAAAAGCACATACCCATGGTAGATGATAAAAATTATCTTATATGAGAAAGCAGTTGCTATCGTGATTACATGATGGCCACGTTAAAGGGACCACGGGATAGTAAATGCTCACACAAAATAATTTGGACATGAGATACATTGGTTTCCTAATAGAAAGACATTACATATAACAACCACACTATAACAATTTAAAATATTACACATTTGTACAGAGGGTTATTCATCCTAACAAGCAACTGTGTAAGTGCTAATACCAAGGAGGTGTTCTACCCCCACATACATCGGGTCCACAGCAGTTCCCTGGCGAAGTTGTATTGCCAAAGCTATATTTGTCAAATGAAATGATTCTCACAGATTCAAAGAATGAGAAACTAATGACGAGATGTTTCCAGGTTTCTGTACCACTGGTCACTGAACAAAATCGGCACATTCCATTGTCTACTTTCCAATTGTTTTTCTGCCACTGATGGTTACGCTCGTATGTATGGAATTGGTTGAGTTTAAATGGCAAGAATAAAGCACAAGCTTTATCACAAGGGAAGCCAAGTCAGTCATTTGCTCGAGGTTTTCTTTTTTGGGAAAATCGTGTGTATTGCTTATATGACTTATAAGCATTATTGGTCTCAATTGTAAGCAAACATTCCAATTCAAAGTGTTTCATTTTGACATGAGGCAAGCCAGACCAGAGATCTTCGGTGCTTACGTTTATTCTAGTGAGAATATTCTTCATCTTCCCCTCGAATATCACCAAAGATTTTAGGTTGACTTCTTTCAACATTTTGCTTAAGTCCTGAAACAACGAGTTGCATGGCAGATTTAGCATTTTTGCATAAATAGTTAGCTTGTGCCATTGGTATTTGGAGGATAAAGAACTCAACCCTACCTCAGGTTGTTAGATAGAGTTGAGTAGAGCCGAGCCTAAGCCCAAGGGTGCTTCCAAATGATCCCCTGAATCTTATCGAGGATCTGGTCCAAGTCCAGCAAACAGATGTCCAAACCATAGAACAGAATGGGTTCGACTTTTAAGATGTAAAAGTCTATAATAGGCATCAGAGAGTACACAGAGCTTCCTGAATATGATTTTCATTTGAGACAGTA
Organism: Ambystoma mexicanum; assembly: GCF_040938575.1. Classification (NCBI taxonomy): domain Eukaryota; kingdom Metazoa; phylum Chordata; class Amphibia; order Caudata; family Ambystomatidae; genus Ambystoma; species Ambystoma mexicanum. The sequence continues at coordinate 484,503,080 of NC_090935.1, read as the reverse complement.
GAGGTCTCATCTTCTGATTTATACTGGTGGCCCACATACTTAGGGAAGCACTGTCAGAAATGGTATAGCCGGGGGCGCTGTTGTGCTCAGAGAAGATGGCCGCCTGATTCTCTGCTCCGTTCCGTGAGGCACCGTTTTCGTTGAAATCCTCCTGTTTGCCCCTGCGACACGACCACCCGACCCATCAGTGGGACTGCTGGTGGGACCGGGAGCCTGCTGTCCGAGCGCCGCCCACGGAGCCGCTCCGGCTGCGGAGCTACAACCCATCGTGGGCTGGACGGGTGCAAGTGCTTCCCCGGCCCCGCTCTTGGCTCCGGGTGATCGCGCCTGTGTCCCGCGGCTCGCGGCCTACTGTGGGGGAGGGGCGCTCTACTCGCTCTGTGCGACTGTCCTCCCCTGCCTGTTATGAGAGCGGCTGGCCTCTTCCTTCGCTTTCCAGACGGGACCTTCGCTGGACTCCAGAGCGCTCCGCTCCGCTGCCCCGTCCTGGGCAGCGTGCTGTTCATCATTGAGCCTCCACTGATCCGGCTCCGGGCGGTGAGTTACCCCGGGCCCCGGTCTCCACAGTATTCGCCCCATTGGCAGCGGACCCGGACCTACACTTCCTCTATCCCTGAGGCCGTGGGCGTCGCTCGCGCCCCCTGATACGCGGTGGGTGCTGGGGTGCCCCACCGCCTGTGCTGGACCTCTGCCCTCGTGGCTAGTTGTGGACGCTACTCGCGGTGTGCCGGCCCGGGGTCTTCCCCCTTCGGGTCCTCCTCATGCCACGGTGCCCATCAACTTTACTGTACCACTAACGATTTCCCCCGGATCTTTGGCCTGCGGTTGGGGGTCTCACCGGCCCTGTGAATTGATCTGGGATAACCTGGGGAGCCTACCCTTGCCAAGCCACCCATCGGCTGGACCTCCTTCTACGCCTGGGTGCGTTGTGGCTAAAGACTTCCAGCGCTCCACGTGCCATTGCTCCTGGGCTCCGCCCCCCCCCCCCATCTGCCCTTGACGTCCTCCTCCTGGGAGCCGACCGCCTTACTGCCTCATACAGGGATATACCCCTCCGTTGGTCTCTCCCCAGCCACCAGCTCCCCCTTAAGCCTTCTGGAGGTGGTAGTCGGTTCATCTACCTACTGTACTGACACGGAGACAGCCTCAACTGTCTCCCACCAAACCTCCCGACTGGTGGGCCTATTTGCCACGGTTGCTCCAGGGTCCTGGGCCCCTCCACTTGCCCTCAACAACCTTCACCGAGTGCCACCCTTCTTACTGCCTCATATAGTGGTGTTCTCCTGTACTACATCAACACCCAAGACCCCGGCTACTTCTTCCTCTACCGCTGGTCATTGCTTCCTGGGCCCGGGCCCCCTACAGAATTCCTTGTGAGTTTTTTGTGACCGCTTGTTGTTCACTGGCTCCTACATAGATTGGCTGGGCCGGGGGGCCCCCCAGCGGAGACGCCATACTCCTTCCTTCCTGGTGCTCGGCTCGAGCCCCGCTCATACGCTTCCTCCTCAATCCTGGTGTCTCCCCTCGTGGCCCTACCCACTCTCCTGTTTGGGCTTCTGGACTTAAGTTTATCCCCCCACCGGCAGCATGTCGAAACGAACCGGCAAGAAACAATCCTCTATCAATATTTTCACAAAACCCTTGGGGGGGCCCCGGGACGGAGGCATCTTCACAGGAACCTTCCCCCTCGCTGGCGCTGGAACCATCCGACTCCCAGAAAATGATGGAGTTTATCCGAGAGGGGTTCACCACAATTCATAGTAAACTGGATGACATGAACGGCACGATATCCTCTATTAAAGCACATATGGAGAGAACTGATGGTCGTGTTGCCGAGATTGAGACACGGGTGAGCACCGCCGAGGACGGCCTGGGTTCCCTCCGTGCGGAGGTCTCCACGCTATCCGCCCGCGTTACTGAGGTGGAGAAGAAGAACGAGGACCTTGAATCTCGCTCGAGGCGCAACAACCTCCGCATAGTCGGGGTGCCAGAGGATGGTATACATGAACCCATGGAGGATTACGTGGAGGGCATGCTACTCCAACTCCTTGACTCCCCAAAACTCTCCCCACAGTTTGCGATCGAGAGGGCCCACCGTTCACTCACGGCGAAACCCAAACCTGGAGCACCCCCACGCCCGATCATAGCCAGGGTCTTAAATTTTCGCGACCGCGATGCCCTCCTCAGGGCCGTGAGGGCCAAGGGGGACCTTCTCTTAGGTGCAGCCAGGATCCACCTATATCCGGATTTCTCGGTGGCGGTTCAGCGTGAGCGCAGGACCTTCCTGGCGGTGAAGAGGAGACTACGCGACCTCCAGGTTAAATATGCCATGTTATATCCTGCTAAACTGCGCATCGAGCATGCAAACCGGGTTTACTTCTTCACGCTGCCATCCAGGTTCATAGATGAACACTTTCCCGGCTGAAATGTACTCGTAACAGTCATTGACACTGGCTCGCCACAGCTTAGACTAATTGTTGAATGGATGCCGCCTTATCCTGCCTTAGATCTTATCTGGACTTCCGTCACTCCGACACTACCTGATGTGGTTCCCATGTAGTGACTTGGTCGCACCTGTAACAAAAAATGTTATTGTCTTTGCTGTTTCTCACTGTCTTTATTGCCCCCTGACTCACTGACCTATCACAATGTGGTCGGGCTGCTGGGCAATCGCTTGTTCGGCCCGATCCCCTCCTCGATGGGCTCCAGGTACCCGCTACATGCAATTTTTTTGCTCTTGCTCTCTTGATCCCCCGGGAGGTCCGTCGTAGCCCTCGGGTCCCAGTGTTCACTGTCTTTCCGGAATACACTATGTTCAATGCTACCTATTCACTACCATTGTATTGCTTGAGATAAAGTCGTTCCAGGCGATCACCTTTCACTATGTGACCCTACTGGACGCCCATAGCCTACTAGTCAATTGGGCACCCATGTGACCCTCCCGGGCAGATGTGGCTTACACTCAGCAGTCTCCTGTTAAGCTGTCTGATTTCGCTCTGGGCTCCCCCACTTGCTTCTGGGCTCCCCTGGCTCACTTTCCCCCTCCCGGTGCTCATATGTATTTAGGGTTCTCTCTCAGTTCCTGTAGCTGAGCTCATACGCTATCTCGGTCCAGTGGATCGGGTATATACTTTTTACAATCCCGTTCTTTTGGTTCATTACCTGTTGACCATGACCGCCCCTTCCCCCCATGGGACCTCCCCTGGGTGGGAATAGGTATTATTGTTGGGCATTATGTTTATCCTAAAATTGCCTTATGGTTCGGAGCATCGCCGCCAGGCCGGTACACAGGCCCCCCAGGCGTCGATGCCATTGTGTTGGTTTTGGTTGTTTGGCTGTGGGATGATCATCCCTCCGTTTGGGGGAGGGATGTGGGAGAGGGAGGGGGGAATGGGGTTATATGTTAAAAACAGCTTGGTATTCGCAGAAAGGGCAGAGTCCGAAGCATCATGGTCCCGTCGGCGATATAGATCTGGCCGCACTGGGCGCCGTCCATGGGGGGCACACATTTCCATCCACCCGTATTTCTCTATGGCTATCCCTGGAGGGTTGAGTGAGGAAACCCTGACATTTATGAGCTGGAATGTGCGGGGACTGGGTAACTACAAGAAAATGAGGCTACTACAACTTCAGGCCGAGCGACACGGGCCTAAAATCCTTTTCCTTCAGGAGGCGCATGCATGCACAGAGTACTGTGAAAAATTTGCTAAAACATGGGGTCCCCAAAGGTACTTTACCACCTACTCCACCCAGAGCCACGGGGTTATGACCCTTATTCACAGAAGCCTTAGATTCTCCCCCATTGCTACGATTGTCGATCCCCTGGGCAGATACGTGCTACTCCATGGTACCCTACAGAATAAGGAAGTTGTCCTGCTAAATATATACGGTCCCAACATTGACGATCCCGAATTTTACTCTCACCTTATAACTCTCTTAGATGGCTTCCCTCTGATACCGATTCTCTGGGGAGGCGATTTCAACACGATATTCAACGTGGATCTTGACAGATCTGGCTCCAGACCGCGTCAACTCTCCAGAGCTGCATACACTACACTCTCCTCTCTTCCCCGCTTGGCCCTGTTTGACGCATGGAGGCTTCTCTACCCTGACTCCCGCTCTTATTCCTTCTATTCCTCGGTTCACGATTCCTTTTCTCGGATTGACAGATGGCTGATATCCGATGGGCTAATAAGGAACGTATCTGGTATGGCAATCCTCCCCAGGATCCTATCTGATCACTCCCCTGTGACTGTTACCCTATGCTGGGGCCCAGATCGGGATCGAACCAGACACTGGAAAATGAAGCCACATTCTCTCCTCGATCCGGTCTTTAGCTCGGAGATGGAGTCGGCGATCGAGGAGTTCTTCGAGATCAACACCAACTCCGTGTCTTCACAGGCCACTCTCTGGGAGTCCTTTAAGGTCTACATCAGAGGCATTGCCCTCTCCAAGGAAAATGGTATCCTTAAAACTATTCGTAGGGAAATCTCCGAGAGCGAGGCCACATTATCTTCGCTGGAGGCCCAGTATACTCTAGACCCAACCTCAGAAACCCTTGCGCTAATTGGCACGGAATTGGACACCTTTCGTGCGCTCGCGGACCGCGAGCTGAGGTTTCTTGATAATCCCGGGCGGGCGAGGAGGTATGGTGAGGGTGAACGCCCTAGCCGTCTCCTAGCTAGACTTCTCCGCCATGAGTTTGGTTCCCCACCCATTCCCCGAATTCAGAGACCTGATGGATCCCTGGCCACCTCCCCTGGAGATGTCAATGCGGAATTCCTTTCCTTCTATCAATCCCTATATGCACACTCAGACAACGCCACTGCTGCAGAGATCGATGCTTATCTTGATAAACTCCCCCTCTCGGTCCTTTCTCCTGATACCATCAGATCCCTCGAGAGGAGTTCTCGGATGCTATAGACTCTATCTTCGGGTAAATCCCCAGGATCGGATGGTATACCTGTCGAGTTTTATAAACATTTCAAAGCACTCCTACTCCCTCGTCTGGCTACTCTCTGGGAGGAGTCGGTGGAGGTGGGCCAGTTCCCCCCCTCACTCCGCGAAGCCACCATAACAGTCCTACTAAAACCTAATAAAAACCCCAACTCAATGCGGCTCTTACCGCCCGCTCTCATTGATCAATTGCGACGTCAAGATTTATGCAAAATTACTCGCTCTACGACTGGTCCCCTACATGCCACATATCATCCACCCTGACCAGGCGGGGTTCATCCCGGGCCGCTCCCCCTCCTTGAATTTGAGATGCCTTTTCAATATTATAAGTAGAGTTAGCCCCGGTGTACACGCGGTGGCCGCGACACTAAAAAGCTTTTGATTCGGCCTCGTGGAGCTACCTTTGGCGGGTACTCGACAAATGCAAATTTGGCCCTACCTTTGTATCCTGGGTCAGGCTACTTTACTCCAACCCTGTTGCCAGAGTTCGTACTGAGGACCGTTGCTCCCCCCTCTTCCATATAGCTAGGGGCACTAGACAGGGCTGCCCCTTCTCGCCCTTAATCTTCACTGTGGCAATGGAACCGTTTGCGGACATGCTTCGCCAAAACCATGCGCATAGGGGTCTACGCACTGCCGGTTCCTCAGATATAGTCTCTCTATATGCTGATGATGCTCTTCTCTATATTCGCTCTCCCGAAATTAATCTGGCCCCAATACTGGAAGATATTGCTCTCTTTGGACGGATCTCTGGTCTCACGGTGAACTGCTCTAAATCAACCCTCTTTCCGCTCACTCCCAGCACACTCCCCCCTCCCGATACCATGGGATTCGCATGGGCCCAATCTAGATTTACTTATCTGGGCGTAGCGGTGTCACGTCACACTGAACGGGTCTTGGAAGATAATTATCAGACATACCTCACAAACCTTAGGGTAAAAATACAGGGCTGAAACAAACGTCCGATTTCACTGGCGGGTAGGATAGGGGTACTGAAGATGGTGGTACTTCCCCAACTCCTGTACAGATTTGCTAATATTCCGCTGTGGCCGGGAGCTGACTTCTTTCAGGCATTGACACGCACCCTTAACTCCTTCCTCTGGCACTCTGGTGCGGTTCGCCTTAAGCTCAAGACCCTCTCCGCCCCAATGGAAGCTGGCGGCTTTGGGGCACCAGACTTCCTCAAATACTGGCTGGCGGCTCAACTCCAACACACTGCACACTGGTTCAATATATCGGACCCCACTCCCCATGTCAGACTAGAAAGGCTATCAGTCAGTGATCGCGACATCCGATCTCTGGTGTTCTCACCAATGCCAGTGGTATCGGACTCACTGGATCCAGCGACATGCACATCCTTGGCCTTATCCAAATCTTGGCAAATATTGGGCACCGCCCATCCCTTTCACGGTAACTTCCCAATTTGGAATTTCCTTCCCGAGGTCCCACGAGTCCCTCCCGCCGTGGTTCGCACATGGGCCGAAGCGGGTTATGAATTGCTGCGTGACATATTCGAACAGGGTAATTTTATAGAATGGCCTGACCTCCCGGCCCCCCTTAGACGGAGACCCTCCGTCTGGCTTCAATATTCATCCCTCCGTAGAGTACTCAAGCACAAGTACACATGCTTCCCAGCACTGCCACCTGATGAACCTGCAATCACCGAACTGTCCTCACCTGTCCCTATGAGGGGCAAAATTTCCAGACTATACACTTTGCTTCAAACCAGATCACCCCCCCCCCACATTCTCCAAACTACGGCGTTACTGGGAGACAGATCTCGGCCTCGAGATGTCCAATGAGCGTTGGACCCACATGTGTGCACGGATCCAGGGGGTTTCCTTCAACTCCCGGTTCAAATTAATTCAATTCAAGGTGCTCCACAGGTACCACTACACCCCGACCAGGCTACATCACATCTCGAGCGACTCCTCCCCTAGGTGCCCTAGATGCGGCTATGAGGATGCCGATTACATCCACATGATCTCGTCATGTCCCGACTCACTCAATTCTGGACCTCAGTGTGTTCCACTACATCGTCCATCCTCGAATCCCCCATACCCCTATCCCCAATGAAATGCCTATTTCACGACTTCCCCGAGCTCCACCGTGACTCCAGAAAACTGGCTGGCCTCTGTATGCTACTAGCTGTGCGTACAATTCTACTTTGCTGGCTGCGGCCTATCACCCCTACCCACGCACAGTGGCTCAGGGCAGTTACGTGGGCCTCCGACACCGAAGAGTCCTGGGCAATACAACAACCTGCCTGCTCCAGACCTAGAGATATATGGCTGAAGTTCCACTCATTTATGTCCTCCACTGACACCGACTCAGATCCTGCATCCCCAGCTCCCGCTCCTAGCTCATCCTTAGTTGGTCCCTGAGCTGTCTTTCATCTGCCTTCGCTCCGACCTTCTATGGGTCCTCCGTGTGCATATGTCGATTCCCTTTCCTTTATGTACCCCGTTTATATGTACTGTATGAATTTGTGCCGATTGCACTGTTTTGATTCCATATGCTTTATTGTTACTCACCTGTATCTGTGTTGCCAAGCTGAATGAATAAATAAAAGTTTTTAAAAAAAAAGAAATGGTATAGCCCAAATACTGTAGGGAGTAAGTTCATTCAATTTCTGTGCCTATCATCGTCCATTTAAAAGTTTTGATTCTCTTCCTATTAGTAAAGATAATGATGCTGGACTTGGAGGGGTTGGCCTGGAGATTATATTTGGAAGCATAGACAGAGAATAGCTTGAGTTTGTTTTGTAGACAATACGGGGTCTTATCAAAGAGGATCAGGCATCGGCGAATCCCATCCAATGCAGATGGAGTTCGCCGAGCCTTACCGCAAAGATGTTATCCTTTTTCCAAATTTGGTCCAAATCACACAAGTGCAAATAAGGTTGATGCCAGATTACAGCCCTGTTTTTCCCCTGTGAACGTGGGGATGGGAAAGGTAAGAGCACCACCTTGATCGATTCGTACCTGAATACTGGTGTTCTGGTGCAGCATAGCAATTAAGTGAACCAAGAATGAGGGAACCCCCCAAGCCTAATCATTTTGTTCGACACAAGATTTCTGATAACACGATCGAAAGCCACGGTCAAATATAAGGAGGCCATGTAATTGGGACCAGACTCCGGTAGCTTGGACTTTTCCAAAATGTGGGCAAGATTGGAGGCATTGAGGGAGGTCCCCATAAATTTGCGAAATCCCACTTGAAATCTGGACAGGATGTTGTGTCTCTAGATATATTGTTTGAGTTGTTTGAGAATGAGAATAGAGAACACCTTCTAAGAAGTGTCTATTAAGACAATAGGTTTGAAGTTGGCTGGATTGTCGGGATTAACCTTTTTATAAATCAGGATAATGATGGCTGAAAGCCATGATTCTGGTGTCTGGTTGGAGTGAAAGAAACTTCACTTGTAATATTGAGGCCCAAAAGTGCGAGTCTGCTCTTAGGGTACAAGAAGACATGCCATCAGGTCCAGCTGCTTTACAAAATTTAAGTTGACTAATTGCTCATTGAACATCTTCAATGGACCACAGACAATAATCTAAGGCTGCTAAATTGGACACGTCAAAGGGAACACTAATATATTGTTGTTGCATCTGAAATTTTAGCAAATGAAAAAATTCCAATGATCAGCTGATAGATGAGTTAAGAGCCCCATGACCAATGCTCGTTGCACCTGTCAATGCCGCCCAGACATTCTTTGTGTTGCCTTTACACAGGTTTGCAATAATGTTCTGATTGTCTGCAATATATAACTGATGTTTGAGACCTTTAAGTTTGTTTTTGTATACTTGGCATTTGTGGTTTTTGAGCCCTCTGTACTGTAGACCTGATAGACATTGCCTTTTAAGTTCTCTGAGTTGTTTATTTTTGTCACGTTTCAGAGAGGCGATTTATGAATTAAAAGTATGAGTGTGGACTCGATGTTTGTTAGATATGGAGTGTGCCATTGTATTCAAGTGAAATTTGATTATGGAAGTGTTCCAATCCTCCAGGCGTTGGGCATCCATACCAAAAAGTTTCAAGTCAGATAATCGACAAACGTCCTTGCTAACCCTGTAGGTTAGCTCTCGACAAAGTTTGGGGTTCCACTGGACGGAAATAGCCTGCCGATCGATGTCAATTAATGCTAAGGCTGAAACATTTTGATTGGGAAGAAGTGATATGTTCACCTTTAATGTGATAGACATATTGTCTCCCAGGTGAAAATTGTCAATAGTGACAGGTTCACAAAATCCCTGCAACTTGGAAGAAACAAAAAAGTAATCAATATAAGAGCTCACAGATCCTCGCTGCCAAGTGCAGGTGTGGGTGTTATCTTCTATTTCGACTAACTGCATGTCCCAGTCTGCTAAATAATCCACCCATCGCTGTCCTCTTCTTGGAAACAGTGTGGGTATTGGGTGTATGTGTGAAAGTGGGAGTTTGTGGTGTTGAGACAGGTGGAGTTAAAGTCTCCACAAAAGACAACGTAATAGTGAGGGTATCAAAGGAAAGTGTCTTCTAATAAGGTATCTTTCTGCGTAAAGATAGTATCCATAGCCATCCTAGCAGGAATGCAATAAACAAAAATTATTATAAATACTAAATTATACTGGCCATAAGGACCAAGTTCGATGGCCAACAATTCATCCGAGCTTGCGATCAGGGTGGTGAGAGCCTTGAAGTTGTTGTCCACTAAGACTGCTAGGCCACCTGAAGGTCTACCTGCGGCTCCACTCGTGGCTGCTTGTGTGTACGTAGTGTAGCCATTGATAAAAAATGGCTGCAGTTTCATTGTCGCTTGTATAAGTATTATAAAGGGTTTTTTGGTAAGAGTCAAAAAACTAAGCCAGATAAATAAATTTGAGAATCCACATGTGTTCCAAGATTGAATGTTCAAGTCAACATGGCTATGCTTGTACATTTGTTTTGTTTTGTTTTTTTTCAAAATATTTTATTGATTTTTCAACATGTGAATGCGTTACTAACAATTATACAAACAGTTAATTTTCATTATACTTCAAAGCCTCACCCTCCCGTCCCTAACAGTTCCTCAGTATTTCACATATTTTGGCTTTAAATAATACTTGGTTCAAGCTGTATAGTTCATTATATGTCTTCAGCTGATTAACAGGGGGTAATGAGGGAAGGAAAGAAAGAGAAAAGAGAAAAGGAAAAAGAAGAAAAAAAAGGTGGGGTTACAAAGTTAAATTCATTGGGTCAGCAGCATCTCACTTGACAGTTCATAAACACAAATTCTTTAAGTCAGTGTGCCATATTAAGAATTCATAAACATGACTTCATAGGTCAGCATCTCATAGTAAGAATTCATAAATGTAAGTCCAACCAATCAACGACCAATTTAAGAGTTCATTAAGTGCTTCAAAAGCTGCGGTTGGAAGAACATATGCTCTCTGTCGAAACATAGTCTAGAGGAGTTCCCATCCCCAGTTTGTCGTCCTACAGCAATTACTGTAATGTCAGGTATTTGATTATTTTGGAAATGAAACTCAATATGATCAGACTTTTGTTCAACCATGTGGCATGTGCCATTTAAACTAACATGGTTGACACTCTGTTTTAATTTTATTGGCTGGTTAGTCTGAGTCCAGAGGACCTTGTTCACACAGTCTATTAGGGGAGACAACCTGCGAAGCATGTAATTCCCTAATAGACAGGGGGTTCCCTCTGGAGTCTTGGCTATGACCAGGTGTTTCGCCTTATGTCGCCCAATTTTTATTTCCAGATCCACAGTCCCCTCAGCAGGAATTTAATTCCTGGTGAAGTTCTGGAGTTGTCCAGGAAGAGGGGTGGTGAGAGGAATCTGGTGTCTCTCCCCCCCTTCCTGAATTTAGCTGCTCAAAGGCCCTTTTTGACATAAGAGTGGCTTGGGATCCAGTGTCCACCAGTGCTGAAAATGCACATTGCCCTTGCACTCGAACGGGGGCATTGAATCTTTTTTTTTAATTTTTTAATTTTTTTATTTATCGTGCCATAGCCAACAATTGACTTTAAACACTTTCTACAAACAAACATACAAGATAAAAATTACAACGTTAAAAATCAAATTTAAGAACAAGATTCCCAAATTATTATCTTTGATAAACAAGAAATTTCAACACAGACTATAGAAGATATAAAAAAAACCAGCAGATAGGGGAAGAACTAAAAGAAAAAACAGAAGGGAGAATACGGATACCGAAAAACACATAATTTCCACAGTAAAAGTCTTTGGTCTCAAAGACTAAATTTAAGCAAATCACTCCTTGGAACACATCAGACGAAGACTAAAAAGTGGAAAAAACAAATCCGTCCCCATGTGGCATCCAATCACCCTTCACATATTTCTCTCCTCCTTACCACTCAATCCTTAATCAGATTAAGTTCCCTCAAAGCTCTAACCAGTTCCATTGAGAGAGCAGACTACTGCCATGAAGATAGTCTCCCCCAAAAATCAATGGTATTTAACCATAACGGATGATGGACAAACCTACCAAGTCTTCTAACCCTCATACTCCAAGTGCCTGGATAATCTGATAGTAAATGTTTAGATGTCTGATTAACGGTATTATCACATTTATCACAATTTTACTATTTTTAGTTCAATAGATCGAAGCAGATCGCATTTTGTTGGAAAGGAGCTTATTGTTACTCCTAAGTATGTTAATTCCGCAACCACCTCAATCAGTAATTGGTCCAGGCTCCAAACATAATGCTTCACCAACCTCTGTGGTTGCTTAAACTTTAGAATCTTAGATTTTAGAGGATTAATGATGAGACTATTATTTTGTGCATAATTTTCTATGGCAGACGGAAGACGTTGCAGCCCTACCTGGGAGTGATCCAGGACTACAACGTCATCTGCATACGCCAACCAATTAATTCTTGAATTTCCAATTACGGGGGAAACTAGTCCTATATCTTTCAGGCACCCCGCTAGGTCAGCCATAAACAGGATAAACAGAAAAGGAGCTAATAGGCATCCCTGGCGGACCCCTCTCTGTATTCTAATCGGATTTGTGAGTAAGCCTGCTCTAGGTAGTCTTACCCGCATAAAGTTATTCGAATGGAGTTTTATCAGGATAGCTAGTAGGTTAGGAGGAATACCCCAGAAATCTAGTTTTTACCATAACAGATTCCTATCAATAGTACCAAAAGCTTGTGAGAGGTCCAACCATGCCCCATACAGTGGTGGACCCCCTTTTAGGAAGGATGACGCTGTCAAACAAGTTAGAACCAACCCATTAAGAGAGGTTGAAAGGCCCTTTCTAAAGCCTGATTGCTGCCTTGGTATAATACCCGTTCTTTTTGCCCAAGCTTCCACTTCCCCTAGGATGAGACCAGCAAATATTTTGCTGTCAGCATCCAAATGGGAGATTGGGCGATAGTTGGCTGCTAGCAGTCGGTCCCCCTTTTTGTAAATAGGAATAACTATAGAGTTTGTCTAAGATTCAGGAGAGGTCTTCCACAGGATTGTATTATCGAACAATTTTTTTAAGACCCTCGCCCACAGAGGTGGATCCATTTTCAAAATTGAGTTACCCAGGCCATTCGGCCCCGCAGCCCTCGATGCCGAAGATTTCTGCATCAGCATTTCTAGATCTGTGGCCGAAAAGTCCAGGAACCAATTACCTGGTTTTATTCTCTCCCCAGAACTTGTATCCGGGCAATCATAAACCCCTGCAAAATGATCACACCACACCTGTTCTTGGATAACCACATCCTGCTTTTGCGCACAACTTATTCCATTCATTCCAACCAAAGCCCAGAAGTTTCTCGAGTTTCCCCGGGTTAGGGCAGCTAGCATTTTTTCCCCATCTTGCTGAAAGTTAACACCCCTATGAGCTCTAACCCAGTTTCTATAAGAATTATTCAGCACTCTCAGACCCTCCTCGAGACGTTTCGTGTCTTGACAGTGTCTCTTTAGCCAACCTTTTTGAATTCTGAGTTGTTTCTTGTTGACCATTATATCACCATTAAAAGAATGCTTGAAAATCCCATGTGATTTCCGGATGTTTGATTCTTTTGGGGCCACATTAGATAAGAAGGAGAAATCAGATGGGTTACAAAATTCTGAGTTGTTTCTTTTTGACCATTATATCACCATTAAAAGAATGCTTGAAAATCCCATGTGATTTCTGGATGTTTGATTCTTTTGGGGCCACATTAGATAAGAAGGAGGAGAAATCAGATGGGTTACAAAGATTGATAATTGGTGGTCAGAGAGCTGCTGTGCCAAAATCCTCAATTCACAGTTTAACACTTTGCCCCCCTTTCAAATCTTCTTACAGCATTACCCGCTCCATTCATAGATAGCACTTGGTCACAGTACACTGCATCGGGATCCCCCTCTAACCGAAGACTTACACTTAACATTACATGATCATCATTGTTGCCGTCCCCCAAATGAAAGTTGAAACACGTGTCAAAAATTATTTTCGAGGCAAAAAGGTAATCAATTGTTGAAAAGGCGTTCCCTCTTCTCCAAGAGGGTGCATTTGGGATATCACCCATGATGTTACCATTAAACATTTGCAGACCCCAATCTGTCATGAAATCTGCCCAAGTTTTACCATTACTAGTCTTTTGATGAGATCTTCCCGAACTGGAGTCAATCGTTGTAATACATTGAGCGTTCAGATCACCTGCAAGGATAAAGTCATCTAGGGGGAGCTGCTGTGAGGATTCTACTAAACCATTGGACAGACTAAGCAAAAAATCATAAAGAGAGATGATTTTAGAGTTCCAATAAACATTGATAATAATCCAACCTTTTCCCCTGCTGGCCCCTCTTTTTGTTACTCGCACCATTAGAATACCTTCACTAGTATCCAATATAGTCTTTGATGAGTCAGAAATCTCATTACTACATGCCACCATTAAACCCCCCCCCCCTTGGCTTACCCCCCTCTGAACCCCGAGCCAACTGCTGAAAGATAGAAAAACCATCAAACCCCACCGGACAGGTTAATCAAGTCTCTTGGAATAGAATTAAGTCTGCTGATTTAAAGATTTGAGATTTCCTTGGTTCTTGAGAGAGGAATTATACCCTCTAGTGTTCCACAAAAATACTTTTAATTGATTCTTCCCTAGAGTCTCTGTTGGGAGATGCCCATTTTATGGATGACCTGGGAGATTATCTCCGGAACCATTTCCCACATATTTAGTGTGTTTGTAGAGCATCCCTCTTTATTCTTGGGTAAAGTCTGTTGAATCTCCCACTGCGGGTATCCTGTGTTGACAATCAAAGGTAGTGGACATATGTTGGAGATCAACAGACCTCTTTGCTCCCACGCCTCCATCTCCCCCATAATTAAGTCGACTCCAAGTCTTGACTTCAGAGTTAGTTCCACTGTATTTGTATCTGGGGCTAGAGGAAATCTAACTACATCAATATCCTCTGTTGTAAGTTATTTTAAGGGAGGTATACTCATTTTCCATAGAATTGTAGATTGATTTAGAGGGAAATTGTTTTGCATTACTGGAGATTTTCTTGATAGGAAACTTTACAGTTCTTTTTCTTATTTTGTTGGTTAATTAAATTTTGAGAGGCATTCACCAGATTGACATTTACCTTAGAGGGAGCCACAGTAATGCTTCCATTGCCACTCACTGGCAAGTCCACCACCCGAGGCCCTTGCGGGTACCTGTCACTAAATATAGTCTCCATCTGCTTATTCTCCACATTGTTCACCTCTCCCGCCTTAGGTGCCCCAGCTTTGTTAATCTGATCCAGGGGCTGCCCCAGACTTGAGATGACAACATTTTTGGCTTTTTTCAGAAAAATAGGAGCAATTTTTACTGAGGAGATTGCTGATTTATTTTGACGTTTCGCCAAAAGAAATAAGGGAGCAATTTTCTTTGGTGGCTCTAATATCTCCGTCTGGCTTCCAACTGTTAATTTCTCAATCGTTTTTCCTTTTTCCATTAAGTAATTTACAGCATCATTATTTACCTTCTTTGTTTTCTTTGCCTTGTTCCCTTGATCTTTTTCAGGGGTTTTTCTTTCTGGGTTTTTCCAACCTTTTTCATACCCTCCTTTAGCTTTTTCAAGAATTGGTTGGAGTCTGCGGACTTACACTTCTTTTTTCCCTTCTTTCACTGAAAACTCAATTGAGGTTTAGGCTCCGGTGTTGGTCTTGCCCCTCTTTTTCTCTTCTTTTTCGTCTTTCCATTCGTTTTCTTACTCTCAGGGACTACCCACTCAGAGTCTCCTGAGGAAATATTAATTGGACACTCATTATCCTCTTGCAGGAGATCATTGTCCACCACAAGAGCCATCCTCAGAAACTCTTCCATTACAGAAGCTGAGAGTGGAGTGTCTTGTAAGAAAGGTTCAATACCAGTTTTTTTAAGTGAAACCTTCTCTGGGATCTCAGTTGTTTTCCCATTCCGCTCTAGTTTATCTGTAATTATCGCTGATTTTGTCACCAGATCCCCACAGAGCAGAGTCAATAGATCCAACTTTCCTGATTGATCCTTAACTTCTTTTTGGAGAATCCTCATCGATTCATCCATAGCCTCATTGATTGCCGATTTTAAACAACTATAGATGAATCATTCATCTCCAGTTCTTTTGTGACCTCCAGTAAAATGCCCGTATGCTATTGCACTTACAGCTTTAGATTCTCAAACACTTTAACCAATGATGTTAAAACAAAATTCAAAGCCATTATTGTGGGCTGTACCAACTCCTGTGTTGAAGTTCCTGGCAGGGTACTAGAGAATGGCTGCATCCCGTCAGCACAGTTACCAGACTTTTGTAAATCAAAGGTATTATCTTCTGTCCGATCTCTACCCTCAACAATTTGATTTTGCTGACAAAATCCACTAGATGGTACCTCCATTTCCAGTTCCAAGAGGTCTTCATCTCTTGGATCACTAAGACTAGCAGGGATCTGGCATTGCGAATCTCCTGATTCCGTTGGGGACTCTGCTTGAATAGGTGGAGCAGCCTCCTCCCATTCCTCTGCAGTTCGGATGTTATCAAAAGGTGATTCGAAATCATCTTTTTGATAGTGGTTGCCCTTAAAGTATAGTCCAGGTTTCCTTGAAATAGGGCCCAATTGGATGGTCTTTTGGGGTAGATTCACTTCCTTTATATCTGGGAACTTCTGATTCTTTCATTAAGCCAGACCCCATCGGTGACTGTTTATCCACTGGATAAATTCTTGGGGGAGGGACAAAGATGCCCCCTCCTGTTTTATAAGGCTTGAAGAAGCTTGAAGTTGCCACCTCCTTTTCGATACATTGAGACTTCTTGCCCATTTCAGTACTCTTAACCTGTTTGCAGCCGGTAATTACAGCTAATTGAGCAGAACTTCGTAGATCATACATATGCAACAGGGTATGAGCATGACCTTGGCACCTGGGTCAAAGGCCACCACAGCCCACAGTCCCCAAGTACCAATGAGCACAGAAGGTAAAGTCTAAAAAGTGCAGGAAGATTGTCGTAAGAGAGAGAGAACAAACGTAACAACTCACGCCGTCCCTGTTCGGGTCAAAGGCCCAAGCCCGCAGTCCCTGAGTCCTTAGCTGCACTTAGGCTGCCCAGAGGAAAGAGAGACATAAGTGGTTTCCTATGGTGATTGCTGCTCAGAGTACTTCATAAGCACAAACAAAATAAATACAAGTACATAAAAAGACACAGAGGAAACCTTCCCTTCGCTGTGTCAAAAACAAAAACAAAGCAATGTCAGAGATGATTCTGTTTCATTATTCAATTTTAGAGGCGCTTCCGTGTTTCCCCCCCGTGGAGCAATGCACACCACTGTTTACTAATCAGTACCAGACCAGAACACTAAACACCCAGACAGGTAGCTGGTAACTGGGAACACACTTTGAACCAGCCAAAATGAGAGGTTATGTTGATTTAACAAGCTCTGATGGCAGGCTTACAGCAGAATCTCCCAGAAACTACGAACTACAGGCGCTGCCACTTATAGTAATTCAGGACAAACAATGATTTGGGCTGCCCCACAGCGCGTGAGCTGGAGGACCCAGACCACTTTTATACCTATATGCTCTGTGTTCTGCATCAAACATCAAACATCAAAACATAATTGGGGCTTTCTGCATTCTGCCTCCATATTATACTATTACAGCTTACCGCCGGAGCACACCAGAGCACAGAAGCAAAAGCTCCAAAACAGGACCACAGCACCTCCTGCACCCCTTGCCCACAGAGCAAGCTCTTTGCCCACGCCGCCCACGCCGCAGTTATTTCAGGTCTCAGGGCTTTACGGGACATGGCTCACGGCCTCACAACTTTCGTAACAGCTCGTAACAGCTCCGGAACAGCTCTGCATCGCGTTAGAGAAAAGAACCTGCTGGGAGACGAGTGACTGGGAAAACAAGTCAAGCGAGTCAAACCGCACTGAATCACACAGCCGCTTCTGACTCTAGTCAGAGTATCTCTCCTCCTTCTCAAGCGGGCAAAGGTAATGGGCATTTCGGGCAAGTTGGGTGGTCAATTTCTTTATTTTGGACTCTGATACGGTGGAGTTTTGGACTATTTTCTGTGCCGGAGTCTAGGAATCTAATAAAAATTTGGCATCCTAAAATAGATGGGATTTTGGAATCCCCTTTTTCCCTTAGCTCGGTGCTGCCCCCTCTTACCTGGTGGCAGTCACTAGAACCAATTTGGGGGGAGGATCCCTCCATTAATATTTTTTTATCAGGATGACAATTCTGGGGTTCAGGGATGGGTGACTCTGAATTAGTCCCCACACCCACCCAGTCTTCATTCAGATCTCTAAGGACCCATTTGTCTTTGGGTGGAATTCCTACTTCCCTGAAGGAGAAGATTCTCTTCCCAGAATCCAAGGATTCTTGCCCTTCAGACTGGAGGACACTCATTTCCTCCACAAAATAGGCCTTTTTGATGACTATTTCTCCTACCTACCCTCAGTTCCCTGGGTTGCAGATTTTGGGGGGCAGGAGATTTTAGTTCCCATTCCAGGGTGTCCGTGGGCTGTTCACAGGTGAGGAAGGAAGCTTCCTCTAGGGCTTTACACCCCCTTCCTCCCGTGCCTCCTCCTCTGGAACCGGTGAGTTGTCGGGGTTCTCCCACCATCATTGTTCTGGGGTGCCGAACCCTTGGTTTGCGGGGTTCTGAGCTGCCATGTTCATCTGAGGGTTTTGCTGAGCCCTCAACATGCGACTCAGATCCTGCGTGAGGTTCTGGACCTGGCGCTCCAGTTGGGACACCCGTTCCGGCTGGTACGGGAGTCTTTGTTCATACCTAGGTGGTTCTCGGGAAGGGTAACTATCCCTTCTCCCGGCATACCCTGGATATTGGGGGTTCCCTGGGTAATCATCCACCCTTGGCCTCCCCTCTCCTGGATTGGGTGGTATGGACTCCTGAAACCAGAGAAAGAAAGGAGGGTTGGCCTGCAGGTTGGGGGTTTGGTATGTACCGGGGAAAGAAACTAAATCCTGGATTTGGGGGATTACTGCCCTCCTGAGGGAAGTTAGGAGGAAAGTTTCCTGGGGCAGTACTTACCTGGTTGGAACCCCCCCCCTTGGGCTGGGGGAGTCCATACATACCCCAAGATAGGTTGGTTGCACTTGTATCTGGGACTTATGTAATCAGGAGACTCAGGTGTCCCATTGGTGGTATTACCTCCCTGACTGCCACCTGCTGCTGATTGGCCAGAAGGCCTTCTTTGTCTCTGATTTGGCTGGTTTTGGATAGGTGCATTTTTAGGCCCCCCCCACCCATTTCTAGGTCCAAAATGGGGGCAACTTTCACCTCCGTCACCTTAGGAGTAGCAGGAGGTTGGTTGGTTTGGGTTTTTTTATCTGGTTTTTATTTTCTGCAGGTTTTTGGACCTCATAGATCTGGGTAGCCTGCTCTATTACCCAGTCCAGGGTCCTTTTATCATGAAAATCCTTCACCAACTGGGTCACTATGTATTTTGAGAGCATTTGAAAATAAGTGGTTATGAATTCTCTGGAATTAGTGCGCACCCGCCTGGTGGTTTGTGCAAAGGCTCCTGCACAAATTCTCTTGGGGCCTGATCTTTTCCACATTGCAAATTGTAGGCCGCTTTGCACACCTCCTGGGGGTTTTTGTCGGCTGAAAATTGCTTCAAGTAGGCCGCCTTATAGGTGGACCATCTTGAATGGTTTTGATCTTCCAGTCCAGCAAAGACGCTGGAGTACTCCGGAGAGAATGTCCATTTAGCATAATCTATGCAGTTCTGGCTATCTTTGATGTGAAAAGTGTCCATCATTTGGTCATAGAATTCCAGATGCTCCCAGTCAGAATATGTTGGTTTTTGTGGTACGGTGTTATGAAATTCCTAATGGTCTTGATCTGCCTAATGGGGTCTTTCACCATAACTCTCCTCTGTTTATTTGCCTTCTTTTTCCGTGTTACCCGAGTAATCTCATCGACATCAGACTCCGAGCCGCTACTGTTGGAGGTCCCCTCATGATCTTCTAGGCGCCCCCGGATTCTGCGAGCTTGTGAGGGGTTCACAGAATGGTGGGGCCTAGTTCCTTCTCCCTTGTGGTGCACAGGAGAGTAGTCTTCTGACTCCTCCCTGCTTCCAGGGTTGGCGGAGGATCCCCTCCCTGCCCTGATTGGGTGGAGGTCTTCAGAATGCTCTTTTGGGACCTTTTTCATGCTGTTTTTCTGCAATTTGAACCAAATGGTCCCTTTGGTGATAGTGCTTCTATAGGTCTAATTCCCTGACTTTCTCCTCATAAGAGGTTTCCTGGTCAGAGACATCAGCCATGATATTTCTGAATCCATAAAGAGATGCCGCCCATCAATTTCTGAGGGGTGCTGACCTGTCAGCTCCATCATGCTAGGCCTATTTAATTCTGACTACCTCATGGTTTCTGGCTCATGTGAACCGGTAGACATGAAGTCAGCAGTGCCGTGGGGATACAAATTGGCAAGTGGGTTTGAGGCCCTTACTACAGAGGGCATCACACTGATCAGGGGTTGCCCTGTCCCTCGCCACTTGTTCGGGGTCCCTCTAGTTTAGATTTAATCTAGTACACTCTTTCTAACCTCCCTCGTTTCTCCTTCTCAGCCCCTACCTCTTGATGGTAGGCAAAGGTCTGAGCTTTTTTCTCCGCTATCAGGGCTAGACCGGCCTCTATTACCTGCTCTTGAGCTGCCACCTGTTTGTGGAGACAACATTGTTCTCCTCACAGTGGGCCTCATTGTCTTTTTATGCTGCCTGTATGGTTTGGGAACACAGATAATTTTTTATGCAGGAGATTCACCTCCTGAATTTACACATTTTTAGTTTGGGTGTTCTCTTCTAGAGCACCTTCTACTTGTATGTTGTGCTCCAATTACTTTTCGCATTCTACTTTTTGTTCATTTAAGTTCTGGAGTCCTAACTCTTTTCTGTAGTTCCGTTTTTATGTTGCACACTTCCTGACATAGGGCATCTTTCTCCTGATTTAGGGTGCCCCTCTGTTCAGCCAGGTCGTCCCTTTGTTGCTTGATAGCAAATCATTTCTGGCGTTCTTAATCATATTCTGTTTGCGAGTGGAGCACTTTAATAATTAATTTCTTTGCTCTTCCACTTTGTCAATCTGCTTTTGTAACATGGTTATTTGTTCTGAGCAAACTATTATATTTTAGTTGTTGATTTAGTTTCTGTTGACTCTCTTCTAGGGAGTCAACCTTTTCCTGACACTAGTCTTTTAGTGCATCTAATTAGGTCTCTTGTTCTGAATTATTTTGTTGTTATCGAGACAAGTCCTCTTATAGCTGTTAATGTAATTTCCAGATTCTAACTCAGAATCTTGGCTCTTTTAGAATCCAGTAATTTTAATTCAGTGTGGATTTGGTTTAAGAGCCCGGACTGATATTGCGCAAGGGTTCTGTTTTCTTCATGTTTTGCCTGCATCACTCCCATATGGAGATACATGTAGGCTGTGATTCTGACAATTTTAATATGCTCCTCTTTAATTTTCAGAATCATGTACAACTCGCTCAAAGCTTGATGTAATAGGCCACCGCCCTGCCACGTATCCATATCCATGGCAGTGACCTGTTGCATCATTTCTTCTAGGCAGACCACCTCATCTTGCTGTGCCTATACCCCCCTAACAAATAACTTGTGCAGAAGGTGCTGCCTAGCCATGTTGATCTCTACTGTGGTCATTTTGGAAATGTTATTTCTTTATTAATTTGTTTATATAAGGGTAACCTGTATTCTGTTACTTTTTGTCTAATTTGGGGTTGATTTTAATTCAGTTTTACACACGGGCCTGGTACGTAGGGTTTATGTTTTGGGAAGGCGCTTTCTACAGCGTAACACAGCTTTCTAGCCACATAAAGTATCACTACCTTGAAGGTTAGCCTGCTGTGTTATGCTGCCACGGGCGGAAACACTTGTCTCAAATACCGGACAAGCCTCCAATCTGCTTAGGATTCCAAACAGGCGTCACACACCAGATCAGGAGTCTTGCCCTTAGCCTAGGAGGTAGCGCACAATTAAAATACTTTTTTTATTTCCTAGAATTCAGATTGAGCTGGCACCCAACCCATCTCACCCCCCCCCCTTTTCCAAATATCCCGGGTCACAATGGACCATGAACCAGGTTGGTGGGTGGTAATACAATATTTATTTATTTTAAATTCAAAGAAAATCCCACACTTTTAATATTGGCCAGCAATAACCAATAGGTAATAATTACAAGGTAAAATGATGAAATACACTTAGTTTGACCTTCTACTATAACATATCCAAAGCATAAATGAATGGGAGCAATTTTACTATTCCGGTAGATAGCACCCGAGTTACGATTTCTCCCTGTAATGCTCCCTCAAGCCCCTATAAATCGAATTTTCGAGTGGATAGAAATGAGCAGCAAGGAGTCAGGGATACTAGGCAGCAAACAATTAAAATCCGAGTTCCCCCCTTCCCCCGAGAGGAAAAATCAGATTCAAAACCCTTTGCAATTGCATAAATAACACTCAGAATTGGTAAATAATAAATTTTGCATGTACGGTTCAATAAATTAGGTAAATATGAGTTATAACAGTATCAGAGATATAAGAACACTAGCAAGCGACAAGGCAAGATATTAACAACGGGCATACAGTTCAGACAATCCACTTTGAAGTGACAATACAGTGCAGTCAAATCACACGCATAGAATTTGCATTTTCTTACTTTCACAGGTTGAAATAAGAATGCTGTTTTTATGGTAAATGACAGATGCACATCAGAGGGATAATATGCAAGTGAAAGAGTGACTAACTTAATGACAGTACGAGATTCTCAAGGGGCAAGTAAATTTGGTTTTAAAAATAAAAGCAGTTAACAGAGAAAATCTGTTTGGAAAGGACAAGTTTCACTTAAACTAGATTTAGAGGCTAGAAAAGAGAAACGCCACCCGTGAATAGAAAAGTTACGCTGCAGTTGTAACCCTTCACGGAGTGTGCCTCTTTAGGGAGAATTCATTTATTTAATCAAAATATTACTAAGGACTTACAAATGACGGAAATTAGTGGAAGAATAGCGCCAACACTAGGAAATCAAGGACAGGATGCACAGAGAATTCTGACAGTTTTAAACAAGTCATCAGGGTATTGATGGTATTACTTAGAGAGTGGAACAAAGACAAGGTACCAAGATGGGGTAAGCTATGTGTTGCTATGGGATGGGGTGAAACTCACATCAGCACTTGAGTTTGGTATTTGGGACAGTCAACCAGGTTTCTGGACACCAAGGCAATATCTGGTCACTGGTCACCGCGGCGTGGCTGTCCTAGAAGGAAACAGCTGGGCCGGTCTGGTCAATGGATAGCGAGGGTATAGCTGGCATGCATGTAGTTGGGCGAAAAACCGGTCTGATCACAGGATACGCTCAAAAAGGGTACCACAGCTTTTCCCCCTTTCTCCCAGAGTTATTGGGATTTTCATTGGGGTTTCTTTTTGGATCAGTGGTCCTGCCTGGATAGGGTCAGCTATGCCTTGGCTTGACAGTGGGACCTGGAATCTGGCAGGGGGAATATGGAATATCAGGATACGCAGGAGCTGATATTCAGAAGAGTGTCCCCTTTGTCTCGGTGAGCTTCCCCCTTTTATAAGGTGGGTGACATCACAGGATTATACAATGGGGCCGGCTTTGGCTCGACATGCCTCTAACAACGAGATAGGTCAGCCTATGTATGTCGCCTCCTCCCTAAAAGCAGATTGGACTGAAGGATGGGACTCAGTTTTATAGGGTGTGTTTTTATGAGATACAGAGCCATTCCACAGTCATTTTTGCCAAAAGTCAGTCAGGACATAAATCGCACATTTTTACAGTTGTGGCACTTTTGCAAATGACATAGGCAAATGACATTCAACACCGAGCAGAACATTCCAATTCCCAGGTATGTACAACATTGTTTCGTCCTTCTAATAACCTTTCGCCATTTGGGTGGAAAATATGTCACCTAAAAGTCTATAACTTTATACATGTGTACATATTATCATAGAGCATGTTCGCATTCATTTTTAACATTCCACCATGGATACTTTTCGCAAGTCTCATCTTTTTCTGTGGTTTGCATCCCCTACATCCTAGGGAAAGCTACAATGTCTTGTTTTAATGCCCCCAAAATCATATTTAAACTGTTAAACTTTTGCATTACTGCGTTTTCCGATTGCAGGAATAAAAGTCCAAAGTTTATTAATTTAGAACAGTCTTTTGCCCCAAATGGGCTAGCTTTCGTCTCCCACATAATGACATACTTCCAAATGTTGCTCTGGAATGGCTCCCCAGTTTAAGTTGAGGGGAGGTGTTACTAACAAATTCACACCTATGTGTCCCAGAATCTAATGTATCAGGTTGAGGCACCGCCACAGAGTCTGATGAGCGTGTTACATTCTTCCTCTTGGTCCATTCATAGTTTCCAGATGCAGGTCCCCATGGGGGGAGGCAATATGCTGTTCCCAGGAAGAAATTGTCCTTTGAAGCCAGGCCAAGAAAAACCTGTTCTGTGGCTTCAGCACAGTATATGCATTTATTTTTATTGTTTTATTTTTTCTAAACCAAATAGCAAATCTGTTGGAATTAAATATCCCATATATGTTTACCAACAAAATCCCCCTCACATTATGTGCAAAGACAGGGCCTGAACTCAACATTTCACTTTTAAACAGCATTTTCTTTGTCAAAAGCACATTTTACACATGGGTTAATTCTGCTGGAATGTGACTTTCAAATGCGGCCTTCTCACATTCATTTTCGGAATCTTTCCAAAGCCCCAGTCATGTTTATAATGTGCAGGCATCTGTCCAAAACAATGGTCCACTGACACCAACATAGAAATAGGGCTTCTTGTGAAGAGTACAGCTGTGCTATTTTGTTGCAAAGTAAAGCATTTTTCTGTACGGCTTGAAGTGAAGTTTTTGTTATTTCACAGATCTTACCTAACACAGCCTGTCATTCAATGAGAAATGTCCCTTTTTTGCTGGAGCACAACCTGAAAGCGGTGGAAAAGAGCATCAGGGCGCAGTCATTTTCAATGAGAAATTTTGAGTTTGCAGCAAAGCAGCGCTGCTTTTCAATTCTTTTCTTTGGGGCACATAAGGAAAACACTTGCCGCCATTCTCGGGGTGTTCCATGTTCCCTCTTGCCCGATATGTGCTTGGCAAAGACAGCACAGGCATTTTTGTAGCTGCAAAATGCAGTTTTGATGCGAGGCAATGGTGCTCAATAGAACCAGTGCAGCCCTTCTGCGGGTACTGCTGAATTGCAGCTTGGTGATTGAGGGGTATTCTACTGGGTTGGTAAATGTACCCAACATTATGTTAAGAAGCAAAGTCAATGTACTTGGAAGTCCAATATGGGTGTAAACACACCGAAACAGAAGAACAAAAGGCGTGTTTGAGATGCAGTAGCACAGGCTTCAGCAGGTGAACAGGAGAGAGTCCCCAGGCTCAACAGGCACTTCCCAGGACCTTCCTCGGTGCACTATCAAATCTTTCGAGGCAGATAAAACACTGGGAAATGACGGTTTCCCAGCCAAATTGTACGTCACTCTGTGGGACAGAGTAGGACCACACCTACTCGAGGTGTACAAGGAGATGGTCGCAAGCAGTAGCATTGTGGGGTACATTTATCAGCCCAGCAGAACTCCCCTACATCACCAAACTGCATTTTCAGCAGTTACCAGCAGAATGGCTGCATTGGCTCTGTTGAGCACCAATACCTTGCACCAAAACTGTGTTTTGCGCTGTTTTTACCAGGCACATATGGGGCGAGATGGAACATGGAACACCCCGAGAATAACTGCCAGTGTTTCTTAATGTGCACCAACGAGAAAAATTCAAAGGCAGCGCTGCTATGCTGCCAGCTCAAAACTTCCCACTGAAAAAGAAAAGGTTCAGCATTTAATAGGACTACGCAATGATGCCCTTTTAATCTTTTCAGCATTACCCAGTTTGGCTCCAGTAAGATACATTCATGTTCCCCCATATTAAGGGTCTATCCCAGCAAATTGGGGCATTCCTCACTGAATGACATGTTCTGTCAGGCAAAATATGTGAAAAAGCAGAGAACTTCACACCAGGCCGTAAATGCAAACGCTTTACTTTTTGCAAATAAATAAATAACCCAGACAAACCCTTCACAAGAAGCTCTCTCTCTCTTTGCTTATGTCAGTTTCAATTAACCCTTGCCTTGGACAGATGTCTGTGTATTAGAAATTTACTAGGGCTATAAATAATGCTCAGAACAAAGATGTGAGGAAAAATCACATTTGGAAAGGGACATTCAAGGAAGATTAACCCACATGTAAAAATAGTGCTTTTGACAAAAAAGAAAATGCCTTTTAAAAAAGTGCAATGTTAAACTAAGGCCCTGTGCTTGCACAGAAATGTGATGGGGGCTTGCTTTAAGCATATACATGATATTTATTTCTAAAACACTTGCTTTCTGGTTAAGGGAAAGAAAAATAAAGAAATAAATAAAATTACTTTTAGGCAAATAGAACACGTTTGACAGGCCCTGGATTCAAAGGGCCCGGCCTTTCCTGGGAACAGGATCATTTCTCTCCAAGTGGACCAGCCCCCTGTAAATTATGAATGGGCCAAGGGGAAGCATCTCGCACCCTTGTCAGACGAAGCGGCACTACTCCAGCATGAAATAAAGGATTACCAGGAAACATAGGTGTGAATTCCTGGTGACACCTCCCCTCAACTCAAGCTGAAGGGCTTCCAACTCGAATCCATGACAACACTGGGCTAAACTGACCAGAGCCTGACATTTGGCTGTGGAATGGAAAGGAATGTCCATATTTGAACACAAAGCCAGCCCAGTTGATTTCAGAGACTTTGCAGTTTATGTCATTTATTTCAGTAACCAAAAGACATATTAATGTGAAATTATGACCATTTAAATGTCATGTTTGAATTCTGGGGAAACATACATGGTACAACTTTGAAAATTAATGAGAACATGACCAGTGATAATATGCATAGATATGTAAAATTGTAGAATTTTTGGTGAACTATTTTCCATAGAAATGTCGAAAGATTACCAGAACAACTAAAATGCATCGTACCGTCTTGGGATTTGGATCAGCATATGTCTTGTAAGATGTGTAGTCTGCCCATGTAAGTTTACTGATGACATTTATAAATATGAGTGTTTTGTTCCATAACAGATTTTGGCAAAAATAACTTTGGTAGAACAAAGCCCATTGCGAAAAACACCCACCATAAAACCGAGTCACTTCCTTCAGTCCAATCTGCTTCCAGGGAGGAGGTAACATCCACAAGCCGATCTATCCGATCTTAAGTGGGGTTTCTAGCTTGAGTCAGCCCCTGTTACCGGTACCGTAGTTCCTGGACCAGCAATCTTGTGAGGCCCATTGCATGGCTGATGGTGAGAGGGGCAATACCTGTGTACGCATTCATGCACAGACGGGGGCTCTGCCCACACAGGAACTGTCCAAGGGGGTGCCCAGCAGAGGGGGTGCCCAGCAGAGGGCGTGCCCCTTTTCCAGGAAACTACAGAGGACCCTGAAGTGAGTGCTCATATCCCTCTCCAAGACTATACCCACCAGTCTCTGCTGTATGGACGTTTTGCACAGACCCACACAGTGGAGGCAATCCAGGACTGCTGCAGATCCTCTGCTGCCTAAAAGACATTCTCTTGTTTGCAAGGACTCGCCTAGTTCTCAACGGGGAGCTGCTGAACACAGAGGCCTGCCGCAGGATGATCCTTGGCCTGCTAAGGGACTACGCAATCAAAGACAGCCTGGAAGATGGGGGTTCTCAGTAAAACACTCACCCCAGGCAAACCCCCTAATAAAGACTTTCCGCGTACTCAAGCAAAAACATGAACTTTGCACAAACCACAGACATTCTGACCAAAAATATATGTACCCAAATCCCAAAGTAAATTGAAACCAACCCATTTGCTTTGAAGAGGGAATGTAAACGTCTCTAAATGTCTTTTACTGAATTTAATTTATTTCCTTTTGTACCATCTTTTAAGCACTTAAAAAAGATTTTTACAAAAAGAAAAAGGTGGTTCTCCCAGGGCGACACCATGATCACTTGGTTCTCTTCTGGTCTGCAATCCCCCAAGGAGCTGCAACAACACTTTAAGAGCTTTTCAGGAGCTTCCGTTTGCTGAGAAATTCGGGAGAAATAGAGGAAGGACTACGACAATGAGGGCGAGGTGGCTGGTTTGCTGACCTCTGGAATGAAGAACACCATCAGGATGTAGAGGAGACCAGAGGCGGATTGCAGCATAGCCCAGTTCAGCAGGGAGACCTTCTCCAGGCTGATTACTGGCATGGGCTTTGCACTTCAGAAGTCTGGTTCCTGCAGGTGTTTCCAGCAACAGGGACATACCTCGTCACCCTGGCCTCAGAGGACTGCTGCCGCCGCCACTGCACCAAGTGTTGGAGCAGACGGAAGGAGAAGCCATTAGCAGATTTCTCCATGGAGTCCCAGCAGCAGAAGGAGTTGAAGAGGATGACAGTACACTTCTACAATCCCCAAGTGCACATGCAGGATGTCACCACATTCCTCTGCTGCCATTGCACACTACTGAAGGACCCCGTGAGATCCATGGACAGCAATGGAATCTGGGATGGGAAGTGGCACATCACAGCAAAGCTGCAGGAAGACCAGGAGCAACAGATGGGATCCGCCACCACCCATCCAGTTTCGCCACAGGCGGAGACGCTGGCTACCTGTACTATGCCGGGCAGCCCAAGCTCTGCAACAGGTGTGGCAAGTAGGGCCACACGGGCAACGACTGTGCCGCCCTAACCTGCAGGAACTGCAGGCAAGAGGGCCACATGGCCAAAGACTGCAAGGTGGAGGTGGCATGCAACCTCTGCGGGCAGGAGGGCCACTGCTTTATGGACTGCCCCAGCAGGGCCAGGTCCTATCAGCAGCAGCAGCCCCCCAGAGAGAAGAGGTGCCGTAGGAGGTCCCGAAGGAGTCCCCTCATACTGTGGCCCCCAAGAAAGGCAAAACGGAGGGCAAACCCAAGGCACCCAAGGCACCCAAGCCGACCGCCACATTAAAGGAAGCCTAGGAAAGTGAAATGGACCACACACCCAGCACGCTGGAGACCAGCGAAACACTACAGCTGGGTCCCCAGGCCAACACTGAGGATGCAAAGGAGGGCCCTTGGTCAAAAGTAGAGACAAACAAGAGAAAGAGGGGGCTCAATGAGTCCACCCACACTGTGAAGGGGGCATTTAAAAAACCCCGCAGCACCAGCAACAGCTTCGACCCGCTGGGGGATGAGGAAAAGCAAGATGAAATGGAGGCGATAGGTGACCAAGTCACTCTGGTACTGCAGGAAATGAGGGTCCGGGCCAATCAAATGGCCTCACCCCCCTCCCACAGGAAGCAGAAGAAGCAGAGGACAGGGAGAGCAAGGTTGAACAAGACCAGAATGGAGGCACCCAGGCAGAGACGCCTACAGCCCAGCGGGGCACCCTGACGGAGAGCACTGAAATGACACAGACAGGCAAAGCAGCACCAGGGCAGTACAACACAAACCGCAGAGGGTCCGGTCCCGGAGCTGCAGCGAAGGAGTGGCCAGCCTAGTATGTAGCCCTGCGAGGAAGAACAATATGCCATGAACTGACTTATTAGTTTATGTTCAACTTTTAAACAATTATGGCTATTTCATTATTTTCCGTAAAAGTGACAAGAACAGATGCGCTAGCTCACTGAGATTTTTGGCCAGCCAGAATAGTGATGTTTATTTTCTACAGGAATGTGCCATCCCTTATTCCCAGTCCTACAGACACCTGGAGGACTACTGCACACTAGGCCCCTCATATCGGTCGGGGGGGGAACAGCAATAGGTCTACAGGTGTAGCCATCTTAGTCAGAGGATGGTGGTTCACGGCCGACTCCGTCACCAAACTGTAATGCGGCAGAACCATTGTCGTTAATGGCTCGTGGACGTGGGAGCCCGTGAGGCTCATAGCTGTGTACTCCCCCTCTGACGTAGGTGAGCGGATGAAACTTCCAGCGACTCAGGCCACTGCAGGTCACCACCAGAACAATATTGATGGGTGGGGATTATAACTGCATCTTGGAAGAGGGAGGACGCACATGCCTGAGAGTGGGCTCTGGGTGGATGAATGCTGCGGAAAAGCTCCTGGCGGAGATGTTGTGCGAGGCATCCTTGAAAGACGTAATCGGGTCAATGGGGCCTAACACCAGGAACCTCTCTTGGAGCTCCCCAGATGGCTCTCTGCACTCTAGGATAGACTGTCTCCCCTTCACTGTTTGGGAGGTGAAGACAGTACTACGATACCTGTTCACTTCCCTGACCATCAAGCTATCCACTTCCAGGGTGAACTGACAGGCAAGTTCCTAGCAGGACCAGGATCCTCTAAGTTGAACAGCTCCCTGCTGAGAGAATAGAGACTGGAGGCCGACCTAAGGGAGATGTACAGGTTGTGGCAGGAAAGGAAGGATTGCTTCCAGTTAACAGGGAAGTGGTTGGAATGGGTCAAAGGAAGGGTCAGGACTTTTTTAAGAATGCAGGTCAGGGAAAGCCCAGGGGAGGAAGAGGGAGTGCAAAAAACTGCAGCGAGAGGTGCAGGAACTACATTATCTACAACTCAGGGGGACGGGACATAAGGGGTCTTTCGGGATGAATCCAGGGGCATTATCTTCCGTTCCAAGGTGGAGAACCTGGAGAAGGGGGAGAAATGCAACTCCTTCTGGAAAATATACCCTGCGCACACCCCATTGGTTGAACTGCGTGATAAGGGGGGAAAATCTATAACACAAGGGATGGCATAATGAGGGTGGCAACCAACTTTTATGGGGATCTCTATGCAGAGAAGAGGTCAGTGGGACACTGTGATGCTGGCAAATGCATCGGAGGGACATGGCCCCCGTATCCCTGTCCTATAGTCCGCTTATCATGTATAGTCTGTCTTGTTTTCCGTGCAGGAGTTCATGTGGGACTCCTGGCGGTGCGGCTCTTCCTCTTTTTGGTTTGGTGTACATGCCCCTGGGATACCCTTATGGCACCCATGGGTGGGGGTAAAACCCTGTGCCCCTAGTGTATGTTTTTGGGCCACTTTATGTGGCCCACAGAGTAGGGTATGGGCTGGTGGCAGCTCCATGCTGACTTTGACAGGTGCTCCGAGTGTCCTCCATTTTGGGATACCCAGGCCCTGCCATTTGGAATCTGTTGGTTCCTGATGGGAAACAAGATGGCCCCTGTGGCCTCTTGCTTTCTATCGCCTGTTACCTTGTTTTCCCAAAGTCCCGGGAAGCCCTTACTCTGTCCCTTCCCCTAACTGGCTGCTGGGTGGAAGTTCCATATATGATCTTGTGGGGAGGTCCAGGCTAGACTGGCTGGAGCCTTGCCAATGACTGTATGTTGTGGGTACGCCTGTGGGGCGGAGCCTGGGTGAATGGAGTGTGAGACGAATACGCATTTCATGTTATGGGTGTCTAGTATCTGGTGTTTGACACAATGACAGACAGCCCTGCCCGAAACTGGGATGAATGCAGCGTGGAGTGCTGAATGGCTGGGTGCTTGTCAAAATCCACATTCCGTGTTGTGAGTGTCTGGATGATGAAGAATGGCCTGAATGCACTGTGAGCATGATTGGCTGCCTGACTGCATGAATGCCCTTCTGAATGATTGGTTGCCTAAGTGTCACCCAGCAGAGAGAATGAGAGACCAGACAGTATATCTGGGGACCTCTCACTGATGGAAATCATTCAGAAGCTGAAGTCGATAATTGATGCTTACTCTCGAAGCCGAGCCAGAAGAAGAATGTGAACCGCTGTTTCCTTCAACATAATCTGAAAGCTGCTGTGTCTTCAAGAACTGATCCACGATGGGACCTGGCTAGGAGACCTCTTCCCATGCTACAAGGGACCATTGTGCACCAGCTGATCTTTGCCAAAGCTCCCTGGGTGTCAGACCCTCGAAAGGCTGCCGACCAGAGAAGGGGACCATCGCGGAATCCGAAGTGAAGCACCCAGACATCCGTCCATCGTCGTTGTCCAGGGTTCACAGGTTTGTAATAACCGCTGGAAGCCCGTCGAAGTGTGTTGGCCAGAAGTGGGGACAACTGAACGTTGTGCTGCTCAATGACCAGAGCTGCTATGCTCCACCTTTGCCTAAGACATTTGATCCAAAGACTCCCTTGTTCATCCTCGTCTACCACTTTGTCCAGCTGGAGAAAGTCAGGGTCGTCGACAACTAAGGAGAATCCGCCAGTGGGTTTCCTGCCACCCGAAGACCTCAGAGACACCAACGAAGAGCCAAGAGCCAGCCATGGTCACACCCCGTTCTCCGACACCAGACGCCGACGACCCGATGCCCTTGCAGGGCCAAAGTTCTTCATTGACTCTTTGCGGCAACAAACCATTGTCATCAAGGTGCACCGCATGCTTCCGCTTGCAGGACGTTTTTGACCAATCGTCAATGAGCACCGCAAGAACCAAAGCTGCTGCCTCCACGAGAGTGTTCACCTTTTTCCTTCACCGAATCTCGACGACCCGTGGCTCCTGCTTTAAAGGGAGTGTCCTCAAGAAGGTCCCATCGATGACTCAATGAAAAACTCTATGAAACCAGGTACTTTGGGGTCGTGGAACGTTTTAGAAAGAATCAAGACTATAATAAGCGTATCTGGACTGGGCATGTCAATACGCTATATTTACAGGTTGCCCAGGTTGGGGGGATCCTCGCACTGAACTGTCTCTAGGTAGATGGGGGACTGTTCTGCCATTGCTTGATTTAACTTGCAATATTTCTGTGATCATTGATTCATCTTAACATTTGATTCGTATGTCATTTGAGCTGTTAGCAGTTGATGCATTTCAAAGAAATCGATAGTTAAGAGTGGTACCACGTAGACCTTTATATATTTGCCATTTTAGTATTGCCAGAGTACTAAGTGTGTTACTGTGATTGTGTATACAATGTGAACCTTATTTATATAAAGAGTGTTTTCACTAACAGTGTGTGGACATTCCTTTGTGGGTGCTTCGGAACTACACTGTACTTAAGAACCAGCCCGCAACACCTCCTGAGAGCTAAGCCTTGATTGCTTGACCATTGCTACCAACAATAGGGAATCTTGCCCTGTGCTTCGACTCTGCCATATAGAGAGCAGGAGTATAGATACCCCACCCCCTCTGGTGCTTTACACTGGTGACAGCGGTGGGATGCTTATGGGTATAAGAATCAGTGTGTAATCTTGCCACTTAATAAATATATACACTTTGTTAAATTGAGGTTTAGTGGTGTACTAGATAACTACATTACAAGCAATGGAATCTATTACAAATGATGAATTGGGGAGCCTCTAAGCTCCTCCTAGTCAGAGTGCTTGTGAATCCAGGGAGTTAGCTTTTGAAGATAAATCTAGGGCTGAGCTGATAGCTGCCCTGATGGATTACCAGACAGATTGTGAAACTCTTGCTAAAGGGGGTGGGGGGGAGAGGTATGTAACCATTGAGGCCCCTGCCCCTGGGGTTGTTATTGAATCTGATTCTGGGAATGCCACCACTCTGGCTGCCTCTGTTCCGAACCCCAGAAATGTTTCTTCAGGGAAGAAGAAACTGGCCTTTGAATATAGAAAGTTGGAAACTGAGGCTGAACTTAAGAAAGAGAAGTTGGCAGAGCAAGTGATACTCAAAGATAAGGCTCTTGAACTTAAAAATAAGGACACTGAATGTCAGAATATCCAGCAAGAGAAAGCTAGAGTGTAGACTTCAGCGAAACCAGTTGAGTGTGTCAGGTCCCCTGCCACCAAGTTTATGAAGGATTTGGTTGGTGTGTATGTGGAGGGTTCTGATATCCTCCAGAGGATTGGAGCGTTTGAAATGGCTTGTGCAATTCATGATGTTGATAAGAGATTGGGCTAAGTTTTTGTTAAGCACAGTGCCTCAGACTGGGTATGACTGTATTCTAAAACAGAGTGTGGAAGAAAGGGGTCAGTATGAGTGCATGAAGTCTGCTTTGATTGCCAAGTTTGGCAAGACACCTACCCAATACCCTAAAAGGTTCAGGGAATTTAAGAAAAGAGAATTGTCTTGGGTTAACTGATTGAGTGCTGCATATATGAACATGATGGGGTGGATTGATGGTTACAAAGTAAAAACGTTTTTTGAATTGTCTCACCTTTTGTTTTTTGAGCAATTTTATGAAGCCTGTTCTCCAGAGCTGCGTCAGTAACTTGCTGACCAGAACATTTTAGATCCCTTTAAGCTGGCCAGGCTGGCTGACAAGTGGGTCTCCCACTGGGTGTCCCCTAAGGACTCCAGTGGGAAGGACAAGGACAAAGAAAAGGGGACCTCTCATAAGGCTGAGGAGTCCCAGAAGCATTAACAGTCAAGTAAGCTAAAACCTTCCTCTCCTAAGACCCAGAAATCTAGTGAGGATAAGTCCTATGTGGGTGGGAGTAAGAGTAGTGGTCCACCTGCTGCAAAGCAGGCTCCCAGTGGTCCCAGTACCATACCCCGCATGCCTGGCACTTGCTGGGACTGTGGGGCACTGGACCACAAGAAGGGTGATCCCAAGTGTAAAAGGTAAGGCACTTGGAGTCAAGGCTGTCAGCCTGACCTACCCTTACCCCATGGCTGAGGTGGAGGCCACTATCCTCCCCTCCTCTAAAGGCATCACATTCAGTGCTCCTGTAGAGATTTCCCTAGTGTCCCTTGGGACCAGTACGCAGAAGTACTGGCGACAATCCCACAGAACACCCATAGATCTTTTAGAAGTGTCCTCTTGAATGGCTCGTCTTCCACTGGTTTGAGCCACACTGGGGCAAGCTTGACAGGACCCTGCTCAAGCCAGAGGACTATGTAGGTGCTCCTCTGAGAACCACCAGGTTCGATGGTGGGCCTCCCAAAATATCTCCTGTAGCCTTAGTCAACATTACGATTGGAGACAAGACAGCAAAGTTTCTGGTCCTGGTTCAGGACAACATACCTGCTAGGATTTTGTTAGGTAATGATTTGGTGGAATTGGGGATGATTGCAGATGGTCTCCCCATGGCTGCTTCAGCGGTCACCCGATCACAGGTCGCACCGGATCCGGCTGAGTGTCCAGTATCCAAGCAGAAGGGGAAACCCAAGGCAAGAAGACGGAAGAGTAAGAAGGCCACTTCTGCGAAGGGGACCCCTTCTCTTCCAGCTACTTCAGCAGCACCCACTGGGATTCATGCTCCGGACTGGCTGGGTCCAGTGGTGAACCCAAAGTCAACTCCTGAGGGAGAAGAGGCAGAAGACCCTCCTGCGGGAGAGGTGCTCAACCTAGAGGATCACCCCAACTTTCAATGCCTGCTGGCTGAAGGGGGGCCTTCTAGGAGTGACATCTGTAGGGGACAGAGAGAATGCCACTCTCTCGAGGGTCTGAGGAAACAGGCCCTGGCCCAGGCACAAGAAGAAGTGCCTAGGTCATTCCGGATTAATTGGGAGGGTGAGCTCCTTTTTAATGAGCCCACTAAGGCTGAACCTGGTGCCCTCAAGAGGTTGGTGGTACCCCAGGTTTACAGGCCCTTCCTACCGCAGTTGGCGCATGAGGTGCTCTTGGCTTGTCATATTGGGACCAAGAAGACAAAGCAAATGCTCTCTGCCCATTTCTACTGGCCCTGGATGGGAGTAGATGTGGAGTCCCACTGTAGGACCACCCCCAACTTGTCAGTTGTCTGGCAAGACTAGAGGCAGTGTCATTGCCCCACTGCAGCCATTGCCAGTGGTTGGCACACCGTTTGAGAGGGTGGGCATGGACATTGTCGGTCCCCTCGTCCCTCCCAATTCAGGTGGACATCAGTTCATCCTGGTCTTGGTAGATCATGCCACCAGGTACCCTGAGGCTATACCCCTTCAGACTGTTACTGCCAAGGTGGTTTCCAGGGCTCTCCTGGGCATTTTTACCAGGGTTGGATTCCCTAAGGAGGTTGTCTCTGACAGAGGATCCAACTTCATGTCGAGTTACATGAAAACGATGAGGAAAGAGTGCGGGCTTTACCTACAAGTTCTCCACCTCTTTAACACCCCCCAGACCAATGGTATGGTTGAGATATTTAACAAAACTCTCAAAGGCATGCTGGGTGTTTTGGAAGAGCCCCAAAGAAGGAACTGGGATATCCTCCTGCCATGCCTGCTGTTCGCTTACAGAGAGGTACCTCAAGACGGTGTTGGTTTCAGCCCCTTTAAGTTACTCTTTGGACATCCCGTGAGGGGCCCTTTGCCTTGATCAGAGAAGGTTTGGAAGCCAACCCTCAAGGTCCTGCCAAGCAAGTGGGGGACTATGTGTTAGGCCTCAGACAGAGGATGACACAGATGATGGGTCAGGCGACAGCGAACCTAAAGGCAAGCCAGGAGTTGAACAAATACTGGCATGACCTTAAAGCATCACAAGTGGATTGGACTCCAGGACAGGAGATCCATGTGATGGAGCCTACCAAGTCTTAAGCTTTGGCAGATAAGTGGACTGGACCCTTCAGGATCATCTCCAAGATGGGCGCAGTCAATTATCTGGTTGACATGGGAGTCCCTGGGTAGCCCCTCAGGTATTCCACATCAACAGGCTCAAGCCTTTCCATAGAGGAGCAGAAGTCTCATGCCTCTTACTAGCTTTGGAGCAAGAAGAGGATGAGAGTGAGCCCCTTCCCGATTTACTGCACAGCAACCCTCAGGATGGCTCAGTGGAAGGAGTGCATCTCTCTCCAGCTCTGGCACCAGAGCAGCAGAGGGCCCGCACCTCTGTTCTCACTGACACCAGGCCTCACACCGTGGTGCAAGAACGGAATGGACACTGGTAACAGCGTACCTTTCAAAAGCAGATGCTACAGGATGTCAGATACTGTGAAGAACCACATCCAGGCTGCCGACGCCAAGATGTTGGATCTGGGTGTTATTGAACCCTCGACCAGTCCCTGGTCCAGTCCAGTGGTCCTTGTTCCCAAGCAGGTACCAAGGATTGGCGGTTATGTGTAGACTACAGAGGCGTCTGTTAGGCAGAATCACCTGCAGTATCCTTTGGGAACATTACAGGCAATTAGGACTACAAGAGTAAGCACAATTTCACCTTTGGTACAAACCTGTACTACACAGTAAAGTGGTAGCGATGGCCGAGAAGCCAGACTTATCTCAAGAATTTAAAGAGAGCAGTAGAACAAGCTACACAAAGGACCAACCAGCGATTCAAACAAAGACTGATTCAAGGTTTCTTGGAAAAAGAGTATACATTTACTCAGTTAGAAAACATTGCATTAGCAGCTCAATATCACACTAATACACCACAAAAATCCAACCAGTAAATAAATAAACAAGTTTAGCTCCAAGATGACGTGGGAGCAAAATGGCACTTCAGATACTTAATAAAGGAGAGAAAAGACAAGGTTATAATAGACAGCCCAAATACATTCGTAGGCAGGGCAAAGGGTTTCAGTTAAATACAACCAGCAATTCTTCTCAACAGGCCTGGGCCAAAGGCAATGGTTCAGAGTCTTTTGTATAGGATAGCACAGTTCTGGTATATAACGGTTAAGTCTTTGCCATGGATTTTTAAAGGATTTGGCTAGGTGAAAAAAGTTTGATGAATGTTAAGGGAAGGACAAGCCTTCGTAGTTGAGGAAAGTTTCACGCACTTTCGCGATGGCCGAAAAGATTTCTGGACTGCGTTTGCACAGTACCTTGTCAATTAAGAAAGCTGTAGCTGAGGCAGTTGTTCCTGACAGTTCGAGCAGATCTCGCTGTTCCTGAGCTTCAGTCGTGGGGACAAGGAGGACGTTGGGAGGTTCCTGCATAGGGTGACCAGATTTCCTAAACAAAAAACCGTGACGACCAACAACATAAAAGAGGGACTACCCCATTGCAGCCCACTAATTACCGCCCCTCCACCAACACGCCCCAACAACCACCCCTAACCATATTTCCAGCTCTTCTCCTTTCTATGAACTGTATGAGATGTCATTTGTGCAGTTTTGTCTATGAATCTTGGCATGTTCATTCAAAACGAGCGTTAGCTCTAATTGATATTACATGGCTTGCTGTACAATGATTTCCAAGCCAGTCTCTATGGCACAGTCAGTAAGTGTTATGACTTGTACTTGAGAGGGTCATCCTTTCGCTAAATTTATCAGGGAATTGCATCTGATTGAATCCTGGCGTTTCTTCAACCCACAAGAAAAGGCTTACACCCACTATTCTGCGGTGCACAAAAGCTACTCCCGGATCGACATGGTGCTGATTTCAGACTCTGATTCCACAAGTTACGGGATTGGAGATTGGAGTGAGGTGCCTGTCACATCATGCCCCAGTCCTCTTAAAATTGGAACGCATGAGCACACAATTTCGACCTCGTAAACCATGGCTCTTAAACAAAATAGTTCTGAAAGATCTTGCCCTCAGAGCAGACATTGAATGCTCCTTAAAAAATTATTTTCAAGAAAATCTCACTCCTGGGGTTCACTGGGATACTATTTGGGATGCAAGCAAGGCGGTCATAAGAGGGGTATTTATAGCACACACGACAAACTACATTAGGGGAAATGAGAGGGTCAGAAGGGACATGGAAGCTCAATTGGCAGAGGCTGAAGCAGAATATAAAACCAAAAGGTCGCAGAAAGCATGGAAAGCATTGAAGAAAACCAGAGCGGCTCTAGAGACCCACCTCGCGGATGAAGCCCCACTTCTCCTTGTGCGAACAAAACAGTTTTACTATACAAAAGGGGATAAGGCGAACTGTTTCCTTGCTGCTAAATTGAAGCAGCGGAAGAATCGGAATCGCATAATCCAGCTCCGGAACGCA
The DNA here is from genome assembly GCF_040938575.1 of Ambystoma mexicanum. Taxonomy (NCBI): domain Eukaryota; kingdom Metazoa; phylum Chordata; class Amphibia; order Caudata; family Ambystomatidae; genus Ambystoma; species Ambystoma mexicanum. Next base: position 484,464,876 of record NC_090935.1, on the reverse strand, counting down.
GAGGGGGATTTGGTATGGGGAGATAAGGCAGTGGAGGAAGTGCTCTACTCATATCATACTAAGAATTCACAACGGGAAAACCTGGGGAGGGATAAACAAAGCGCTTTCCTCGACCAGATATCCCCACCACAAATTAGCGATTCAGACAAACAAAGTTTAGAAGCCCCTCTAACGGAAGAAGAAGTGGGAGAAGCAATAAAAGCATTGAGGACAAATAAAACCCCTGGTCCAGATGGGCTTAGCAACGCATATTATAAAACATTCAGAACCACCCTAATAGGCTCTATAACAAAACTGTTTAACTATATACGCAATACGGGTAGGATCACTGGGGATATGAGCCAACCGACCACGTTATTACTCTTAAAACCAAACAGAGACCCCACAGATTGCTTGAGTTACCGCCCCATCTCAAAGATTTATTCGTTCATTCTAGCCCGGAGATTAGCGGGGGTACTTCCGGAGATAATTAATAGTGATCAGGCAGGCTTTATACATGGGCGGAATACACATGACAATATTTGCAGAGCTATAAATACAATTGAGTGGGGCCGGGGAGCGGTTTTCTGTTTTGGCTTTGGTTGACTCTAGTGCATTCGATAGCTTGCATTGGGGATAACGGAGGATGACGCTCGAGAAGTTCGGATGTAGCCCGATTTTCATACGTATGGTAATGGCCAACTTTGTTCACCCATATACTCAACTAATGGTCAATGGCAGATTCACAGATAATATTCCAATCCAAAAGGGCACGAGACAAGGGTGTCCATTGTCACCTTTAATATTTGCCATGGCCATGGAGCCGTTGGCACAAAGGATTCGCAATGACCTAGAGATCCGTGGGGTGGAGGTGGGCGCTGTGGGTCCTCAAAAAATTGCGCTTTACGCAGATGATATTTTCCTGTTCCTTAAATATACCACGCGCTCGCTACCCAAAACACTTGATCTGTTTGGGGAGTTTGCGAAGATCTGTGGGTTTAACATTAACTATGACAAGTCTTGTGCACTCAATATTACTGAGGGTGCTGAGGAAGTGCCGGAATGGGCAAATAGGTAGCCCCTGAAGTGGGGAATAGGGTCAAATATCTGGGTATACAACTGACACCTAAATATGGGAAACTATACAGGGCTAGCATCCCAGACCTGCTGAAAGAACTAGCAGAAGAGCTAAAATACTGTGAGGCGCAGGAGTTATCTTGGCTGACCAGAATATTAGCGGTAAAGATGTCCCTTCTCTCAAAGTTCCTTTATGTTGTAAGAGCCCTGCCAGTGCGTATCCCACCCCCAGCAATTCAAAAACTACAAAAGGAAATGATGGCATTTATTTGGAAAAGAATGAAACCACGAGTCCCCAAAAAGGTCTTCTTTAGGCCTCAATCGCTAAGAGGGTTAGCAGTCCCTGAAATTAGCCCATACTTATGTGCAGCGCAGCTGGCGCCTATGCTACAGTGGTCACCTGGAACCACCCAAATGTGTTGGGTGACTCTGGAAAAAGAGGAAACTAGAACTCCCCTAGATAACCTCCCCTTCCTTCCGGAACGACACAGAAGCAAAGAAGGCGTTCTGCTTGAGCCTACCAAAGCTTCCTTGTGGTACTGGGATAAAGCGCTACGACAAAGGGGAGTGAACGTTGGTAGAGGACCCCTAGCACCAGTAGCCTATAACCCAGATTTTACTCCCGGAGTGGGACTTGATTTTTGGGCACAATGGGGTGGGAATGAGAGGACACTAGTGATGGGAGATTTCTATGAGGAAGGCACACCACTGACCTTTGATAAATGTAAAACCAAATTTAATATTCCTGAGACCGAGAGGTTTCATTATATCCAACTAAGGCATTGGATTACTAATAGAAAAGTCAGAGAAGAAAGAATCAATCCGAGAACCAGTGGGCCTAGAGCTCACGATGAAAGAGGGCCATCCTGAGAAAGGGGTGTCGAGATTGTACAACCTAATGGGAACATTAGACCCTGAAGAAGTGCTCATTTATATGCAGCGGTGGGAGGCGGAGGTGGGGAAACCGATCTCTAGTGACACTTGGCATCAAATTTGGCAAAGAACCACGAAATGCTCCAAGTGCACCTCCATCAAAGAAGCAGCATACAAAATGTGCTTACGATGGTACATGACACCTGCACTTATGCACACCATCAATCTGGATTACCCCATAACCTGCTGGAGGAACTGTGGGCAACCAGGTGACTTCATACATATGTGGTGGACTTGTCCACTGGCCAAAATATATTGGAAGGAAATCCTCAGCCACATCAAGGAGATAACTGGGACACAACTGCCCTTTGACCCTTTGGTGATCCTATTGGGGGAAGCGGCAAAGGAAGCTATCCTAAATCGGGTCCAAAAGCTCACCTTATCACCCACATGTTAAACGCGGCTAGAATAACTTTGGCTCATAACTGGAAGAACAGACAATAATAGCTATGTGGTGGGTGAGACTATGGGGGGTTATGGCCATGGAAAAGACTTCGGCCTTAGCCCACGGCTCCTACACAAAATATTTGGACATTTGGTTGCCGCTGCATGACTACACAATGGACAGAGAGCAAATGTACTTTAAACCGAGACTTTTGCATAGCATTTCTGTTATTTAATTACACAAGCTGAACTGAGAAAGGTGCGATCCAGGCTACTTATTTGTTGATATTGTTCACACCGTATCCATTGATAGGATGTTTGGGGGTTGGAGGGCTGACGTCATTGGGATTGTTTGTACTTATTTGAAAATTAAAATAAAGTTGATAAGGAATAACCTAGACATCAGAGGCATCCCGGTACCAGGACACGCAAGAAGAGAGGTGAAGTGTTCGCTCTACATGGATGACGTCACCCTCTTCTGCGCACACGGTCGATCAGTGTCAGAGTTTCTGAGGACCTGTGAAGACTTTGGTCACGCATCAGGTGCAAAGATAAATGCAGCAAAATCCCAGACCATGCTTTTTGGAAAGTGGGATACTAACCAGAAGCCTCTTTCCTTCCCAACCAAGAAGGACTTCATCAAAATACTTGGGGTCTGGTATGGGAAGGAGCGGGCAGCACTGAAAAGTTGGAAGGAACGCCTGACCAAGGTTAAACAGAAACTGAGTCTCTGCAAACTGAGCATGGAAGGGAAAGCTCTGGTGCTGAGAGACAACACCATGCCCGTGCTGCAGTATGTGGGCCAAGTAGGGCCTCTCCCAGCCAATGCGGCACAGGCCATCAATATCATAGTCTTCCACTTTGTCTGGGGCGCAAAGATGGACACAGTGAAAAGAACATCCATGCACAAGGAGCCTCGCAAAGGGGGAAAAGGAATCCCGGACCTCCCTACTATATTGTGGGCCTTCTTCTCATCTGCCCGTGTCAGGATTTCCCTGGGCAACATCAATAAGACCAACTCTGCTTATCGTCTTTTCCGCTTCTTCCTCGCGCCAACATGGATGAGGCTGGGCTGGGACAACTGGTCCCTTCCCTGGTACTACAGGGGGATGGAAAAGTTGTGGGGGATTTCGGGCTTCAGGGGGTGGTGCATACATTGTGGACCCAGAGAACGATCCACAGCCTATCAGGACAAAGGACATCACAGACTCCATTGAAGACCTGCCAGCGGCCAGAGTCACCCAGGTGTGGGAGAATGTGGCATCAGATAAACCTTTGAACATCCACAAAGACATTGCCTGGCTGACGGTGAGAGGGGCACTACCTGTGTGCGCATTCATGCACAGACGGGGGCTTTGCCCACACGGGAACTGTTCAAGGGGGTCCCCGGCAGAGGAAAAAGCGTACCATCTGTTCTGGGCCTGCCCCTTTGCAAGGAAACTATGGAGGGCCCTGAACACTGAATTGAGTGCTCACATTCCTCTCCAAGTCTGTGCTGTATGGACATTTGGCACAGACCCACACAGTGGAGGCAATCCAGGACTGCTGGCGGATCCTCTGCTGCCTAAAAGACATTCTCTTGTTTGCAAGGACTCGCCTAGTTCTCAACGGGGAGCTGCTGATGACAGAGGCCTGCCGCAGGATGATGCATGGCCTGCTAAGGGACTATGCAATCAAAGACGGCCTGGAAGATGGGGAATCCGAGTAAAAACCCCCACCGCAGGCAAATCTAATGAAGACTTTCCAGCTACCCAGGCAAAAACATGAACTTTGCACAAATCACAGACATTCTGAACAAAAATATATGTACCCAAAGCAAATTGAAATCACCCCTCCTGCTTTCAAGGGGGAATGTAAATGTCCCTAAATGTATTTTATTGAATTGAATGCATTTCCCTTTGTACCATCTTTTAAGCACTTAATAAAGACAATTTTACAAACAAAAAAAAACAGGTGGTTCTCCCAGGGAGACACCATGATCGCTTGGTTTGCTTCTGGCCTGCAATCCCCCCAAGGAGCTGCTACAAGCTTATGAGCAAACACAGCACTTTCAAGTTTTTTCAGGAGCTTTCGTTTTGCCGTGAAATTCGGGCGATGGCTGGTTTCCTGGCTCCTGGAATGAAGAATACATCAGGATGGAGAGTAGACCTTAGGCGAATGGCAGCGTAGCCGAGCTCAGAAAGGAGACCTTCTGCAGGCTGATGATTACTGGCATGGGCTTTGCCACTTCAGAGGTATGGTGCCTGCAGGTGTCGCCAGCATCGGGAACATACCTTGTCACCCTAGCCTCAGAGGTCTGCCTCCGCCGCCATTGGCCCATGGGCTGCAGCAGACAGGAGGAGAAGCCATTCGCAGACTTCTCCATGGAGAGCCAGCAGCAGAAAGAGGTTAAGACGATGATGGTGCACGTCTACAATCCCAATGTGCACATGTAGGATGTCACCACCTTTCTCTGCCGCCATTGCGCATTACTGAAGGACCCCATGAGATCCAGGGACAGCAATGGAATCTGGGATGGGAAGTTACACATCACTGCAAAGCTGCAGGAAGATTAGGGAGCAGCAGACAGGACCCGCCACCACCCATCCAGCTTCGCCATAGGCAGAGACGCTGGCTACCTGTACTATGCCGGGCAGCCCAGGCTCTGCAACAGGTGTGGCAAGCCGGGCCACACGGGCAAGGACTGTGCCACCCTAACCTGCAGGAACTGAAGGCAAGAGGGCCACATGGCCGAGGACTGCAAGGTGGAGGTGGCATGCCAGCTCTGCGGGCAGGAGGGCCACCGCTTTAAGGACTGCCCCAGCAGGGCCAGGTCCTATGCAGCGACAGCAGCCTCCCAGAGAGAAGAGGTGCCACAGAGGTACCAAAGGAGTCCCCTCCTACTGTGGTCCCCAAGAAAGGCAAAAAGGAGGGCAAACCCAAGGCACCAAAGACAGCCGCCACACCAAAGGAAGCCCAGGAAAGTGAAATGCACCCCACACCCAGCACGCTGGAGACCAGCGAAACACAACAGCTGGGTCCCCAACCCAACACTGAGGATGCAGAGGAGGGCCCATGGTCAAAAGTAGAGAAACAAAAGAATGAGGAGGCTCAATGAGTCACCCCCCCCGACTGCGCAGGGGGCATCTAAAAAACCCTGCAGCACCAGCAAGAGCTTTGACCCGCTGGGGGACGAGGCAGAGCAAGATGAAATGGAGGCGATAGTTGACCAAGTCACTCTGGTCCTGCAGGATATTAGGGTCCTGGCTGATCAAATGGCCTTATCCCCGCCCCCTCCCACAGGAAGCAGAGGACATGGAGAGCAAGGTCGAACAAGACCAGAATGGAGGCACCGAGGCAGAGATGCCTGCAGCCCAGATGAGCCCCCTGACGGAAAGCACTTAAACGAAGCAGATAGGAGAAGGAGCACCACACAAACCACAGAGTGTCCGGTGCCGCAGCGAGAGAGTGGCCAGCCTGGTATGTAGCCCTGCGCTGTGAGTAAGACCAATACTGACCATGAACTAACTTATTAGTTTAAGTTAAACTTTTAAACAATATTATGGCTATTTCATTATTTTCCGTAAATGTGAGAAGCGTTAAGGACAAGAGCAGATGCGCTAGCTTCCTGGGTTTTTTGGCCAACCAGAATAGTGATGTTGTGTTTTCTACAGGAATGTGACATCCCATATTCCCAGTCCTACAGACTCAAGGAGGACCAGTGGACTGTAGGCCCCTCATATTGGTCGGGGGGGGGTAACAGCAGTAGTCAGAGGGAGGCGGTTCACGGACGACTCCGTCACCGAACTTGAATGCTGCAGAACCCTTGTCGTTGATAGCTCATGGGAACGGGAGCCGGTGAGGCTCATAGTTGTGTACGCCTCCGTCTGATGTAAGTGGGCGGATGGAACTTTTCCAGCACCTCAGGCCACTGCTGGTCACAACCAGAACAATATTGCTGGGTGGAGATTTTAACTGCATCTTGGAAGAGGGAGGACACAAAGGCCCGAAGGCGGGCTCTGGGTGGATGGATGCATGCTGCGGCAAAACTCCTGACTGAGATGGTGTGCGAGGCATCCTTGAAGGACATAATCGGGTCAATGGGGCCTAACGCCAGGAACCTCTCTTGGAGCTCCCCAGATGGCTCTCTGCACTCTAGGATAGACTTTGTCTCCCCCTTACTGTTTGGGAGGCGAAGATAGAGTACTATGCTACCTGTTCACTTCTCTGACCATCAAGCTATCCACTTCCAGGGTGAACTGACAGGAACATTCCTGGCAGGACCTGGATCCTGGAAGTTGAACAGCTCCTTGCTGAGAGAAGGGGGACTGCAGGCTGACCTATGGGAGATGTACAGGTGTGGTATGAAATCAAGGATGGCTTCCAGTCAACAGGGGAGTGGTGGGAATCTGTCAAAGGAAGGGTCCAGGACTTTTTTAAGAATGCACAGAGGAGGAAAGCCCAGGGGAGGAAAAGGGAGTGCAAAAAAATGCAGTGAGAGCTGCAGGAACTGCAAGATCTCCAACTCAGGGGATGGGACGTAAGGAGTCCCCTGGACGAAGTCCAGCGAGAGCTATGTTAGCACTTTCGGGTTTAATCCAGGGGCATCATTTTCCGTTCCAAGGTGGAGAACCTGGTGAAGGGGAGAAATGCAATTCATTCTTCAGGAAAATCTACGCTGCGCACACCCCCATTGGTTGAACTGTGTGATAATCAGGGGAAAATCTAAAAAACAAGGGATGGAAAAAATGCAAACATAAATAAAAGATGGCATACTGAGGGTGGCAACTGACTTTTATGGGGACATCAATGCAGAGAAAAGGTCAGTGGGACACCAGGCAGAAAAGTTTGTCGGGCATCCCAAGAACTGTCTCCCCAACAGCGCAAGCAGCACTGAATGCCCCCCAACTCACGCTGCAGGAGCTGCATCTTGCGACCAAATCTTTTTTTACATTAATTTTATTCGTAGGTGGTTTATAAACATAAAACCTTTACAAACGTCACAACAAAACGAATTACCCCAAAAGGTCCCTGAGATTAACAATGTGCAAAATCACAAATAATTTGTGTGCAAAAGGTAGCAGGCATTTGATGTATAAGTTATATGTAAAGGTAAAAGCTGATAAAACTTCCTAAAAACAACAAACGTAGTTTAACATTAAAAGATCTAGAAGCACATACCCATGGTAGATGGTGAAAAGTATCTTATATGAGAAAGCATTTGCTATCGTGATCACATGATGGCCACGTTAAAGGTATTTGTTAAAAGTAAGTGATGCTCACAGATTCAAAGAATGAGAAAAATATGACGAGATGTTTCAAAATGTATGGTCCACTGGTCACTGAACAAAATCGGCACACTCCATTGTCTTCTTTCCCATTGTTTTTCTGCCACTGATGGGTACGCTCGTACGTATGGAATTGGTTGCGTTTAAATGGCAAGAATAAAGCACAAGCTTTATCACAAGAGAAGCAAAATAAATAATTTGGTTGAGGGTTTCTTTTTTGGGAAAATCATGTGTATTCCTTATATGACTTCTAAGTATTATTGGTCTCAAATGTAAGCAACCAATCAAATTCAACGGGTTTTATTTTGACAAGAGGCAAGTCAGACCAGAGATATTCAGTGCTTATGTCTATTCTAGTGGGAATATTCTTCATATACCCCTCGAATATCACCAAATATTTGAGGTTGACTTCTTTTCAACATATTGGCTAAATCCTGAAACAACGAGTTGCATGGCGGATTTAGCATTTTTGCATAAATAGTTAGCTTGTGCCATTGGTATTTGGATGATTAAGCGCTCAACCCTACTTCATGTCGTAAGATAGAGTTGGGTTGAGCCGAGGCCAAGCCCAAGGTCTGCTTCCAAAAGATCCCCTGAACCTTATCGAGGATCTGGTCCAAGTGCAGCAAACAGATGTCCAAACCATAGAACAGAATGGGTTCGACTTTTAAGATGCAAAAGTCTATAATACGCATCAGAGAGTACACAGAGCTTCCTGAATATGATTTTCATTTGAGACAGTAGAGGTCTCATCTTCTGATTTATACTGGTGGCCCACATACTTAGGGAAGCACTGTCAGAAATGGTATAGCCCAAATACTGTAGGGAGAAAGTTCATTCAATCTCTGTGCCTACCATTGTCCATTTAAAAGTGTTGATTCTCTTCCTATTAGTAAAGATAATGATGCTGGACTTAGAGGGGTTGGCCTGGAGATATTTGGAAGTATACTCAGAGAATACCTTGAGTTTGTTTTGTAGACAATAGGGGGTCTTATCAACGAGGTTCAGGTCATTGGCGAACCCCATCCAATGCAGATGGAGCTCGCCTTACTGCAAATATGTTATCCTTTTGCCAGATTTGGTCCAAATCAGGTACAAATTAAATGAGGTTGATGCCAGATTACATCCCTGTTTTTCCCCTGTGAACGTGGGGATGGGAAAGGTAAGAGTCCCTTCTTGATTGATTCGTACCTGAAAACTGGTGTTCTGGTGCAGCATAGCAATTAAGCGAACGAACCCCCACCCCCTCAAGCCTAATCATTTTGTTCCACAAGAGATTTCTGATAACCCGATTGAAAGCCGCTGTCATATCTAAGGAGGCCATGTAAATGGGACCAGACTCCAGTTGCTTGGACTTTTCCAAAATCTGGGCAAGAATGGTGGCATTGAGGGAGGTCCCCATGAATTTGCGAAATCCCACTTGAAATCTAGACAGGATGTCATGTGTCTGGATACATTGTTCGAGTTGTTTGAGAATGAGAATAAAGAAGACCTTCCAAGAAGCGTCCATTAAGGCAATAGGTTTGAAGTTGGCTGGATCGTCGGGATTACCCTTTTCATAAATCAGCATAATGATGGCGAAAGCCATGATTCTGGCATTTGGTTGGAGTAAAAGATGTGATTAAACTTCACTTGTAATATTGAGGACCAAAAGTGCGCGTCTGCTTTTAGGATACAAGAAGGTAGGTATGACATCAGGTCCAGCTGCTTTACAAAATTTAAGTTGACTAATTGCCCATTGAACATCTTCAATGGACCACGGGCAAAATATTCTAAGGCTGCTAAATTGGACAAGTCAAAGGGAACACTAATATATTGTTGTGGCATCTGAAATGTTTGCAAAATGAAAAAATTACAATGATCAGCTGATAGATGAGTTAAGAGCACCATGACCAATGCTCATTGCACCTTTCAGTGCCGCCCAGACATTCATTGCGTTGCCTTTACACAGGTTTGCAATAATGTTCTGATTGTCCGCAATATATAACTGATGTTTCAGACCTTTAAGTTTGTTTTTGTATACTTGGCATATGTGGTTTTTGAGACCTCTGTACTATAGAACTGATAGACATTGCCTTTTAAGTTCTGAGTTGTTTATTTTTTTCACGTTTCAGAGAGGCGACTTCCGAATTAAAAGTATGAGTGTGGACTCAATGTTTGTTAGATACAGAGTGTGCCATGGTATTCAAGTGAAATTTGATTACGGAAGTGTTCCAATCCTTCAGGCGTTGGGCATGCATACCAAAAAGTTTCAAGTCAGATAATCGACAAATGTACTTGCTAACCCTGTAGGTTAGCTCTCGAAAAATCTTGGGGTTCCACTGGATGGAAATAGCCTGCCTAGCTATGTCAATTAATGCTAACGCTGACATTTTTTGATTGGGTCGAAGTGATATGTTCACCTTTAATGCGATAGACCTATTGTCTCCCAGGTGCAAATTGTCCATAGTAACAGGTTCACAAAATCCCTGCAACTTGGAAGAAACAAAAAAGTAATCAATGCAAGAGGTCGCAGATCCTTGCTGCCAAGTGCAGGTGTGGGTGTTATCTTCTATTTCGACTAACTGCATGTCCCAGTTTGCTAAATAATCCACCCATCGCTGTCCTCTCTTCTTGGAAACGGTGTGGGTATTAGGTGTGTGTGTGTGAATGTGGGAGAGTTTGTGGTGTAGAGACAGGTGGAGTTAAAGTCTTCACCAAAGACAATGTAATAGAGAGGGTATCGAATGAACGTGTCTTCTAATAAAGTATCTGTGTAAAGATAGTATCCATAGCCATCCTAGCAGGATTGCAATAAACACAAATTATTAGAAATACTAAATTAGACTGGCCATGAGGACTAAGTTCAATGGCCAAAAATTCATCCGAGCTTGCGATCAGGGTGGTGAGAGGCTTAAGTTGTTGTCCACTAAGACTGCTATGCCACCCGCAGGTCTACCTGCGGCTCCACTCGTGGCTGCTTGTGTACACGTAGTGTAGCCATTGATACAAAATAGCTGCAGTTTCATCATCGCTTGTATAAGTATCAGAGAGGGGTTTTTGGTAAGAGTAAAAAAACTAGGCCAGATAAATAAATTTGAGAATCCACATGAGTTCCAAGATTGAACGTTAAAGTCAACATGGCTACGCTTGTACATTTGCTTTTTTTAAATGATAAAAAGACTGTTCATATGTGGTTCAAGCCACGACCAGTCTTTGACTGTACTTGCAATTGTAGAGAATTGCGGTAGCGACTTTGCATTTGTATGTCTAAGCATGTCATCACGAGAGGAAGATCCTTTGTCCTCACCTGCGGATGCTTCCTGTAATTCTATAAACACAGATGCAGCCTCAACAGTCTTGAATAATTGAGGCACAAGTCCCAATTGTAACATATCAGGTCTGAGTTCCCACACCAATTTCATGATAATGTGGGAGTGAGAGCCACAAATCATACAATTGTTGTTGTTGGTGGACAATGTGATCCAATCTATAACAGAGTTGAGTGTTCTAATGGGACTTGGTTTAAAAATATGAAGCATAAACGTGCAACTGAGTCTCTGCCTTCCGTTGATTGAGTTATCACTCACCCATCCCATAATATTGGGAAGTTTGGTTGCGAGTACAATGGGAGATGAGACCTACGAAGGCAAACTGTTGGATTGGGATGGCAAATGACTGTCCACCTCGAACCTGATCGCTTCAGTTGCCTTGGATTGTAAGCGCTTGTCTGAGTGTGATGATTGTTGCGATGCTGAACCCTTGGACAGGGGTTGAATGTCGGCTTCCAAGTTTGAGTGAGCTCTAGTTATTTTGCACAGCTTCTTGGCAATCCCCTAATCAGATGGTTGAGTTGGGTCAGTGGACACAGCCTTCGCTTGAGAAGAAGGTCCCATGCTAGTATTGGAATGAAGTCCCCTTACTTTTTTATTGCATATTATGGGAACAAATTTTGAAAAGTGTGATTGTTCTGCTTTTTCATCATTCGCCAGGAGATAAGGGACTGTGATTGAGTCAATTGATTGGAAATCTCTTGGCGGAACAGTTGGAAGATTGTTCAACAGTCTAGGGATCTTACATGGCTCTTTGTGTTTAAGGACATAATTACCTAGTGGCACCAATTTGTCTTTCAGGTTGGTCAAGTTTCCTTCAAAATCAAGAAGTGATTTTGATTTCTCATTTAGCTGGTTCAAGTCGAGGAGCTTGTCATCATTAGAGGTTGCAAAAGTTTTTTACATTTGAGTTGTGACCATTGATTGTATTCGTTGATTGGTTTCCCCCCCCCCCCCCCCCCCCGAGACATCCTTGCTTTTTCTTTCTATTTGTTCTTCTTTTCTGAGCTCTTAATTCGGCACGCTTCATTCTATGAGACAAGAGTGGGTCAGGAGATTCCTGCGACTCATTGGCAGGAGAAGCGGTCATGTTTTCAGTGAAGGTTAGGCCACCATTCATTACTGTCAATGTCAGTGAGCGGGTGGGACTATTGGATTCGTCAGATTATGACGCTGTATTAGTCCCATTCAATTCAATAGCTGCAATATACTCCTTGCTTTCTTGATAACCCCTGTCGATTTTTTAGATAAATCATAATGTCAGCTATTTTATCTGCATTATGTGTGACTGCATCTAGTACGGTGTTGCTAGACACCTGCAACATAGTTTCCTTGCTTTGGGACGCGTCTCTAGAAACTTCTGCACATGATTTGTTTTGGCCTGCTTGTGGACGTGGATTTTTCATTGTTTGTGTAGCCTTTGATCTTTTCCCTATGGAAGTGACATTAGATTGGTCACTCATCACATTTGGCATATTGAGAGCTCCATTTCTTTATAGATTTTTGTGCATGAACATTTTCATGTGCATACATGAAGCCCTCCAACTTGTTGAGATTTCCAATAATGTCAGATATGGATAACTTTATGTCCCGTATCTCATGATGGGTCAAGTCGTGTCCCTTGTCAAGAAGATTGAGGATACGTGTTAGGACCGGAAAGGAAAAGGTGTCAGGTTCATTGAGGTCATGTGGTTGCGTACTAATGCCATGTAAGATGTGCAAATTAACTTCTGAACTGAGTTGGTGCATGTCTATGGGCATATCATTTTGGGTAATGTCATGGTAATTGCCAAACCTTGCATGATTTTTTTAGCAACCATTATTTATGGAAAAAGAAGGTGAACTGGCAGTAGGAAGATAGTTTGGTCTGGGGTACCTTACCAGGGGACCCGGATTGTTCATAAAGGTTTGCGTGAGGATGGTTAAACAGACATACTTTTTCAACATCTGGGTGTAAGAGTGAGTAAGGTGTTGCAGGCCCGAGTGAGACTCTGATTCGTTTACCCAACTCATCCGTAACGGCGGGGGCCAGAATTGAGACATCTGAAATGTGGTTGTCAAAACATTCAGTTGAGTGAGGTGATGTGGGAAATCCTGAATTGTTAGTTAAACTAGAAGGTAATGGTGGAAATCTATTGATGGCCCCGTCATCCATCTCATGTAAAGCATAATTCTTTTTTTGTAACACACAAAACAAGCACAGGTAAGGCTTTCTTTGTGCTGGTGATTCTATATCCAACTATTACTGTGTTCCCTAACATTTACCCTAGCTTGAAGAACACCCTTTCCCTTCATGGTGTTACTAGCCCTAGACAGCGCTGTAGCAACACCTAACTAATAGGGATAGGAGGAGGGAAGCTGGCCCTAATACTACAATGAGACTCTCATAACATTTAGCAATGGTTATCCAGCACATTCTAAAAGTACCTTTTCGTGAAAACAATAGTTCGGAATAACTATTCCAATCCTATGTCCAATGGATGGTCAGGCAGTTCGCGCAGGACTGGGTTCCTCAAAAGGTGATATATTCACCCTCCACAATGTGTGAATGATCCATTTGTGGATATTTTAGTATAAGACCATGTTTGTGAGGAGACGGCTACTCCGTCATCCCAATCTTTATTCTCAATAAAAAGAGCGTATCATTTATAGCTGATATTTATTGTGATAGACCATGGTTGCACTTATATGCTCTAAAAGTTATTGCGTGTTTCACAAGTTACACAGAATGCTATTGGGGCATAATCTCCTAGTTATTGGGACATTAATCTATTTTCTCAAACGTTTTTAGTCTGTCTCTCTCTTGGTTCATTGACATCTACAAAGGTTTGGTCGACCGGTTTCGATGACATCTTTTTCATGCGCCATCTTCTTCATGCCCCATTTCTTAAAGTTGCATGAATCAAACAGGTCATCCCTTCAACTCGGCACGTGATCCAGCGTACTCTGCAGGGCAAAGAAAGTCAAAGGTGACTTCTTGTGGGCCGGATGTGTCAGGTCATGTTTTACTTTTATTGTATTAGTAAACAAATATTTTAGGAGTCTCACAACATTGTTGTAGGGTCCCCCACCCCCAATTCTGGGCACACACACTTTGCTTTGACTCAGGCATTTTTGTTCAAATTGTTTTTGATGAAAACAGGGCTCAGATCAAGTACCCTTCGTTTGTTTACCTGATAGGTGTTCTGTTACAGCACTACAGATGTTTGCGTTGGACAGAGTATTTTCTTTCAAGATGCTAGATGTGGCTAGGACTGTAAACCAAGTCTTTCCTTCTTCGTGCATGGGGTGATGCTGTGGGAAGACAGAGAAAGTTGTAGTGATCACTGCTTGTCCACAGCTGCCCGTTATCTAAAATCGTTATAGTGAAACGCCAAGTCATTAGCGCTCACTTGTTAATTATTAAGCGGCAATGCAATTGTTGCATAGTGGTGGTTTTAGTCATCGGCTCAATCCCCCAGTGTCAGCGGAGGGCATATAAGTTGCAATACAGTCCGAGCTAGGGGCCAATAGGCCAGTAGTCGCTTGGAATACACAGCCGTATGTGGAGGGCTGTTTTAATGGCTGTTTTAAAACCCTCTATGGTCGGTGCCACTGTGAAGCTGTGATCAGTTCGCAGTCCCAACTGCATGGGGGTGTAGCCGTTCACTGTCCTACTTGAGAAATATAATATAACCAGGCATCTCCCGTTGCGAATACTAAGACTTTAATCAGAACAAAAGGGCCAAACGCTCAGTTTCTGGGCACGCGTCCATCCACATTGATATAACATTTACAAAACAATAGCAGAAAAAAATTATCTTGCTTATACAGAAGAGCTAGTAGAAGGGATACTTTACCATCCATCCCTCCTGGGTCTTAACATACCTGGACAAAACAGTACTAACACAGAAGAGTGGAATGAGGTGGAGGTTATCCGAAAGAAACTCATTAGGGCGGAGCTGCATGGAGTCTTGATGACAGAATACCTCCGGGCCAATGCAGCACCCAATGGGTTAATCATTCGAATTGAGCCACGGATATTCCTAGAACACTTACAGTGCCGTAAAGATTGGTCGTGCATTGCTAACAAATGCACCCGTGACTGGCTAGTGCTTATTAATACTGACAAATCCATCTCTGAGAATCTTGTGAGGGTACTAGAACAGAAACTGACGTCTATTTAAATTTAAAATGTTTTTATTGGCATTTATATTATACTTCACAAATTCGGTGTACATTTATTAGTGTCAGTCAAGGTGTGCATGATAAAACAAAAGTTAGCAGTAACCAATACTTAAGGAAGAAAAAGAAACAAACAAACTATCTAAACAACCAGTCTTCGTTAGCCACGTTATCATGCTAGGGTTCATAACCCCTCCTATTGAACATGCCAGACATCTGGAACTCGTGGATGTTGATCAGGCAAGAGGCGTCTGGTCCAGGCGCTCCCCAGCTGGACCCCGGGTATTGTCTATTTAACTAAGTGCAGTTCCGGTGGGTAGGGGAAGCTCAGGGGAGTTTGTTGTCGGATGGGTGAAACATATCCCAGACTAGGGCCTTCCAGTCCTCATATGCTGGGCTTGTCTCCCCTTCCGCTTTGGCCACTCCTTCTCCCCATACTGTAGTCTCCGCTCCTGTCCAATGTTCAAGTTCCTTGTGCCACCTGACGTACTGTGGGCCCTTCGCAGATTTCCATGCCATTGCTATAGTTCTTTTGGCCAGCACGCATACCATGTCCATCAATTTCACTATACGTCTCAAGTTGCTTATTCTTGGATATGCTCCCAGGAGGCATTCCTTCGGGGACCATTCATATTGTGCCCCCCAGCTCTTCTACAGGTCTGTTCTATTTTGGCCCAGAAGGTCTGGGTTTTCAGGCAGCTCCAGAACATGTGTGTCATGCCCACCCTTTCTGAGTTGCATCTGGGGCACAGTGGATTAGTATTTCGACTGAATATGGCTATTCTGCTTTGGGTCATGTATGCTCTATACAGGATCTGTAATTGGATTAGCCTGAACCTAGCGTTCCTTGACACCTCTCAGGGGTACAATAGGATTCTCTCCCATTCCATTTCAGTTATGTCTATCCCCAGGTCCGCCTCCCACTTCGTTTTCAGAGCCTCGCTTTTAGGGTTGGGTCTATCTGCTAGTTGGGCATAGAGTCTAGAGATTGGTCTTCACCCGTCCCCTAGATTGTATAGTAGTGTTAGTAGTTGATCCTGCTCAGGTTCACCTGGCCACTCTTTCCACTGCTTCTTGGCCCCCTCCCTGACTCTCCTGTACCACAGGAACTGGCCTTTGGGTAGGCCCTCTTTCGTCACCATGGATTCAAAGTCTCTAAAGGTTCCATCTTCGTATGTGGCCCCCCCAGGTGTAAATACTGTAACCCTCCCATATGCTCATCCGGGCTAAATCTGCTTTCCCTTTGCACACTCCTGCCGCGATCGGGGTGTCTAAAGAGTAGGGATGTGCCCCCCCCCACCCGTGAGTTTCACGGTCCTGTCCCAGATATTCCTACCCAGTTCAGCTAACATCGAGGCCCTCCCGGGGCATCCCTCTGGGACCCATAGTATTTTTTTCAAGTTCGCTGGCATCACTGGCTGCCTGAGCAATCTGGTTTCAGAGGTAGTCTCATCCGCTAGCAACTTGGCCACATGGCTCATCTGGGCTGCCAGGTAATACCTTTCAAGGTCAGGTAGTTTGGTACCTCCTGCTTTATAAGGTAGTGTTAGCGTGCTAAGGGATATCTTGTGTCTGGTGTTGCCCCATAGTAGCTCTCTTATTAACTTCTCTAGCAAACGAAAGAAGGAGGCTGGGATGCAGCAATGTACATTATGGAAGAGAGATAGAAACCTCGGTAATACTATCTTTTTGACCACCGCAGCCCTGCCCATCACCGATAGTGGTAGTTTGGACCAGAACTTCGTTGATTTCTTTAGCCCATGCACCGCTATCTGGGTGTTACCACCGTGCATCTGTTCAGGTGTGTGCCAGATGTTGACCCCCCCCCCCAGGTATCTGAATGTGTGTGGCTCCCATTGGATACCAACTATTGGGAGGTCGGTCTCATCTTCCCCAACCAGTCCCGCCAGCGGGAATGCGCTTGACTTCTCTCTGTTGAAGGTGATCCACGACACTCGGGCAAAATTCTCTAGGACCGCTAGGATTTTTGGTAAGTTGAGATGGGGGTCCCTCATGTATAGCAGTACATCGTCTGCGTACAATGAGACAATGTGGTATTCGCCACCTATTCTGACGCCAGCATCAAAGAACTGTTTCCTCATGTATATGGCTAGTGGTTCTAGGTCTAGTATGTAGAGCATTGGGGACAGTGGACAGCCATGTCTGGTGCCCCTCTGGATATCCCACTGTCCTGACACCATACTCCCAGTCTTTACCCTGGCTACCGGTGATTGGTATAGTATTTTTATCCATCAGATAAAGGATTCCCCCAATCCAAATTGTCTTAGGACCTCTAACAACCACTCCCAATATATGGAGTTAAAGGCTTTTGCGGCTTCAAGGGATACCACAGCATATGGTTCTTGTGAGCCATTTGTTTGTGCTATTATGCGTTGAAGCCCATGTAGGTTCGCTGCAGTGTTCCGGCCCGATATAAACCCATTTTGGTCCTTGTGCACTATTGTCCCTATAACTTTTGTCAGCCTTTTGGCTAATATGGTCATTAATATTTTAATATCGTAATTGAGCATGGCCAGTGGCCTGTACGAGCCGCATTCATCTTTAGGCTTCCCTGGTTTGAGTATCGATACCACTAGTGTCTCCCTCATGCTATTCGGCAGCGTCCCTTTCTAATATGATTCATTAAACACTTTCAGGAGGGTGGGGCCAGGTCAGCGTTGTATGCCTTATAGAACTCAGGGGGCAAACCGTCACTGCCCGGGGTCTTACTCATAGACAGTGATTTAATTGCCTCGGTTATGTCTTCCACTGTCAGGTCCTCGTTTAAGGAGACCCGTTGGGCTTCATTCAATATTGGCAGGCCTATCTCTCCTGTGGTACCACCGTGGCGTGGCTATACAGCCGGGAGTACAATTGCTTAAACACATTATTGAAATCAAGCTGCGATGCGAGAACCTTGCCAGTGAAGTCCTTAATTTCGGTAATTGGGAGTTTCGGGTGTTCCCTCCTGCATAGTTACAACGAAAGTCTACTTGGTTTATCGCCCTCGGCATGTGCCCTCGTGGACTTGGTTATATAGTCAAACTTAACTAATCTGGCCCATGCATTTTGACAGTCGCTTCTGACTGCAGAGAGTTCCTCCTCTGCTTCCCTTGTCTTATGTGCGGTGGTCTCCAGCTGTGTGATCCGACTCTCCCCCGCCTCAAGTTCATTCCTCAGTGTTTCCCTGATGCCCCCAGCGCTAGCGATGTACTCCCCCAAAGCCACCACTTTTAATGCTTTGCAGATCGTGTCCCAACCTTTCACGCTCCCCACATTGGTGTCTAGATATTCTTGTATTTTATCTTGGAGGCCCTTTCTAAAGGCGCAGTCTGTGAGGGCTTGTTGGCATTCGCTACATTGGTATGGGTGGTTTAGGCCCACACATTTTCCACACCATGAGAAGTGGGGAGTGATCCTATATCGATCTTCCCAAGTAAGATATCACCTCCACTTGGGGTAGGTGTTCCATGTCTATCAATAAGTAGTCGATTCGAGTGTAAAGTGTGTGGGGTGATGAGAAGTAAGTATTCTCTATCATTCGGGTGTATCTCCCTCCAGACCTCTGCTAGGTCCAAGTTCTCTATTATTTTGTTTAATGTGGAGTGGGTTTGGGTAGGTTGTATCATTGGGGGATTTGATCTGTCCAGTGTGTGGTTGCGTATACAATTGAAATCCCCTCCCCATATGAAGAAGCAGTCCTGGTAGAGTGCTAGCTTGGCACTTAACTTGATCAGGTACGTCGAGGTCCCGTTGTTGTTGAGGTAGGAGTTGACAATGCATGTCCAGTTGTTCAATGCTGCCTCTTAGTATCAGGTACCTCCCATCTGCATCCACCTCTTTTGACAGCAGGTTAAACGGTATTGTGCCCTCTATCCATGTGTACACTCTGCGTGCGTATTTGGAG
Organism: Ambystoma mexicanum; assembly: GCF_040938575.1. Classification (NCBI taxonomy): domain Eukaryota; kingdom Metazoa; phylum Chordata; class Amphibia; order Caudata; family Ambystomatidae; genus Ambystoma; species Ambystoma mexicanum. The sequence continues at coordinate 484,445,854 of NC_090935.1, read as the reverse complement.
TACGCTGCGCCGAAGCCCTGTCCCCTCTGCCCCACCACACCTCAGTCACTTTGGCAGTGCTTTCGGCGGTTAAATGGGTCTCTTACAGGAGTGCAATTGAAACGTGCTTTCTCTTCAGGAGGGATCTGATCCTGTTCCTACGCATGTAGGAGCCCAACCCCTTGACGTTCCATGTCAGCACTTTGATGTTAGCCACCATCCCTGTGTTGCAGTGTACATTTTATCAGTTCCAATGTCAATTGTTCACGTGAGCAAGACTGGGAAACGTTTCAAACAATTTGGTAAACTTAACCAACTGCACATAGCAGATGCGCCACCTGGGCACCGGTCAGGTGCCCCTGCCACGTCTCGACCTCTCCAGGTTGTCTTTGGCAGGTTGTGGTGCACCAGCAACAGGCCGGTACCAGTCTTTTCGCAGGATCGTGCCATCCTGCTTGGGTGAGATGGTATAACAGGTTTCCCGTTCTTTCGTAATAAATTGGCGTGGTTTGTCTTCTCTTTGGGAGCCATCTGTCCACGTCTGGGTTCCTCAGCGGTCGGCATTCTGTCTCGCAGCTGAATATTCTCTGCTTGCCATATTATTGTGCTCAAGCCACATGTTTGCTGCTGTCGGTGTCTCGAAGAAAATAGCCCTACCTTTGTGCATGATCTTGAGCCTGGAAGGGTAGAGCAGCATGTACGTGAGGTTCAGTTGTCGTAGCCTGGCTTTGACTGGGACAAAGGAGTTTCTCGCTCTCTGAACCGCCGGGGTGTAGTCCGGGTATATTGTGATCCTAGCATTATCTCTGGTTATTGCACCCCCCCTCACGTGAGTGGTGTAGTATGATTTCCCTATCTTGAAAGTTAAGGACCTTAGTTATGATTGTGCGGGGATACGAGCCTGGTGGTGGCTTTTTCTGTGAGAGCCGACCTGCGCTGATTTCTTGTTGTAGTAAGGTTTCTACAAAATGTTTAGGGTTCGGGCATTCAAGACCTTCTGGAACACCGAGTAGGCGGACGTTGTTGCGTCTGGATCGGCCTTCTGCGTCTTCGGCCCTTTCCTCCAGTATCCTGTTGCGTCTCTCCAATTCCCCAATCCTTTCCTGTACATCTTTTAGCGTAGTCGACATTTCGCGTTGGTCTGACTCTGTAGTGGTTACTCGTTCTGCAAAGTTGAGCATATCTTGGCGCATTAGTTGCATGTCCGCCTTCACCTCCTCTATCTTGGTGTCAATGAAGGTGCGCCGCCCGGATATTGCCTCTAATATTTTTGTATCCTTAGTATGTTCTTCGGGAGCTTCTTGGGTTGATTCGGTCCCTTTGGTCTCTAGCCTTTGTTCCTTCGGTCTAACTGTGGCAAAGGATTCCATAATGCTGTTTTTCTTTTTCCCTTTGGGAGGGGACATGTCCATGTACCGCAGGCTGGGGCTGTGGTGGGTCGCCAGTCAAGTTACCGTGTTTGGGGTCGGTTTGCACGTGTGCTTCTGTGAATTCCTCTTCAGAGATCCGCGATCCGGGCCTCTCCTGTTGTTGGTGGTCCTGCGGGAGTTACCGCCCCGGCAGAGAGTTCAGTGGAGTGGGCTGCTACGTCTGCCCGCCTTGCTGTTTGGTGTGCGCACTGGGGCTGGTTGTGCCACCTCCCCGTGTCATTGTACCCCTGTACAGTTGCACTTGGTTCCGTGTGTCGCAGTCCCATTCGTGTTGGGCCGCCGTCTGTTCTGGTGTGGCCGTGCAGATCCAAATGGGTGAGGGCAGGTGGTTTTCAGGGGCTATCTGGCCAGTGAGTGGTGCAGGTGCTCAGCTGTGGGTGCGGTCTTGCCATCAAGTGGTGTGGGCTTGAGGTGAACAGGTGCGATTTAATCCTGTGTTTCGTTATTTATTTTGTATTGTGCCCAGCTTGCTTAAACATTGTTTTTATCCATGGATGGTTGCGTGCGGCTGAGCGGATGTGCTCCGTGCCCTCCAGCTTTGCAGTGTATGTCTGGTAGGCATAGTATGGTGTCCCTTTGTAGTATGCTTGGGGGTAGTGCACCTCCACTGACTTCCCACCGCCTGGGCCGTGTCCATTTGCACCCTATATGGTGTCTCAGGGAGGGTAGCGGGTCTGTGTCCGGTTGGTGTTGTGTCTACAGACCGCCTCTCCCTTGGAGTCCGCTGTGCGTTTATGGGGGTGGCGCTATTAAGGGCGCGCTGTCTTGCCCCTACCCCCGGCCTCCGCTTGCCTGCTCTTCGCCTTACATGGGCCGCGTCACTCTGGGCCGGCCGGGCCTCCCCAGGCTCCAGTGCACTCACAGCGTGGCCCGTGCCCCAGAGTCTCACCTCTCACTTGGTGCATCTCTCATCTGCCGCGGGCATCGCAGGCTGCCTCCTGTCCCCGGCGCTGCTTTCCACTGGTGCGACAGCTCTCAGGGCTCCTCAGCGGCTGTCCTCTTTGGGAGCTCCAGTCGCTCCCTGTGGTGCCTGCCTCAATGCTGCCGGGCGGTCTGAGACCCCCCCGCCCCCACTTCCCTAGGCTGTCAGGCTGCCTCCGTCTCCTCAGCGTCTGGGCAGGCCGCTCAGGGTCAGGGCTTCTCTGTGTTGGCACCTGCTTTTCTTGCGCTGGCAGGGGCCCGCTCTCCGTGCCCTGTCCTTTTACTGCAGTTGGCTTCAGGCCTCTGTTCCACCCGCCATCTTGGTTTCCACCGGGGCACTTTTTTGGCAGCTCAGTTTATCTGGTTGCTGGGTCCAATTCGCTTTGTGCTTTTCCCCACCGGAGCAGTGTTGGTTCCGCCGCAGTAATATCTAAAGATTAACTTCTTCTGTAAACCCTACCCCATTGATTTTCGAAGGATCAGTAGAGGATCTGGAAGGGAGCTTTGTCTCAACACGTCCTCACATCTCGCGCTCAGGCCACACCCTGTCAAACTGACATCTATTAAAGATCAAATAGACCTGGAATTGTACAAAATGAAAATAGCAGCCCTCGATGTGACGTTTAAAGAATTTGAAGAGATGAACACCTCCAAAAAAATCATAAAGTTGAAGAAGGATTTGGCATCCTTCGAACACACAAAAGAATATCCCTATACAACGGATAATTACTTTACACCGGAAGCGCGACAGGTTAGACGTGATGCATACTTACCAACTATGCAAGGAGGAAATTGAAACCCCAGAAATACTGGTTCAACATCTTCAAACAACTCCAGTATGAGCTCTGATGGTGATATCCGAACCGCAGGTGGGGCAGAGCCCTTCCGGCCTAGACAACAAGTGCTCTTCAACACACAAGGCCATCCAGCTAACTATGGAAAACAACAACAACATTTTTTTGGACAACGCAGGAACAACCGAGGCAGGCCCAGGTGTCAAACTTTCTCACCGAGGATAACCCGAAGCAGGGGACAGAACTTCCCACAACCAACCTTTCCTTAATCATGAACTTTTCTAAACACACACTCACAAAGTCGGAGGAACAGATCCTACAGAAGGGACTGTACCTACAACAAGATATGATCCTTTTCAAACGTGCATAGAACTTACTCAGCTGATGCGCAAGATCAGATTAAAACAATTCTTTGCTGATAAAACACTGAGGGAGAATCCAGCCGATACTGGGCTACGCCCCTCCGTCACAATTTATACCGCCTCCACATAGCAATACACCCGAATCGGCCACTTTTGAGCAGGCACTAATGAGAAACTTGGAAGAACTAGAAGGACGCTTACTATTAACAAAAATTACACAAAAGATCTACTGCAGTCGCTAAACCACTTGGCAGCGAATAATAACAATCATAAAACCTGCAGACAAAGGAGGAGCCACAGTGATTATGGACTGTGAAGATTACAACAAAATGGTATGTACCCTCCTACAAGACACGAATAGCTATAGGCTACTACCCATAGACCTAACATCTAGTATTAGGGGTTTGATTGCCCCACTAGTGGAGGAAGCACTCTCCGAAGATTTGATCACGGCACAGGAGGCAGCATTTCTAACCCCACCACACCAGCAGTCATCTGCCGTCTATGCCCTGCCCAAAGTTCATAAGGGAGTGATTCTCATACCAGGAAGACCTATTGTATCTGGGATATAATCTATCCTCGAACCATTGTCCCAATACGTGGACAAGTTCCTTCGAGATGGCATACACAAAATGAAGTCCTTTGTGAAGAATTCCATGGCCATGCTCACCCTAGTGGGAACCCTGGACTTCGACATCAACACCCAGTGGTTGGTGACGAAGGACGTGGAGTCACTCTATACTAGTATTCCGCAAATAGAAACTTTAGAAATGGTGAGGAGACATTTGGAAAATAACTAACATCTCACAGGGGCTGCAGGATTTATAAACGCAGTAAAGGATCTAGCCCTCACAATAAACTTCTTCCTAATCGGCAAACCAATTCTACCAACAAATTTCGGGCACGGTGATGGGTGCTACCTTTGCCACCAGCTTGGCAAATTTATATGTGGATCACGGAGAATGAAAATGTGTATCCCGCCACCAACCCCTATCTGAATAAGGTCAAGGTATGGCGGAGATACATTGATGATATCTTTTTGATATTCGAAAAGGAGTGAGAACGATCTCCTATCTTTTCATCAAAGGATCAATGCATGCAGTCCACATTTGAAATTCACATTGGACTACAATAAATCTGAGACACTTCCTGGACCTATATATTCTAGTACATGAAGGTAGGATCAGTTAAAAAATGTACATAAAATTAACGGACCGTAATGCACTACTGAATTACACCAGTTACCACCGACGTGCACTACACGATAACCTGCCCTCTGGGCAGTTTCTCCATTACAGGCAAACATGTACTTAAATCGCTGAATTCCAAGCACAATCGGATGAACTGAAAACACAGTTTTTTTTTTTTTTTTTAAAATATATTTTTATTTTGTTTTAAGTGAAAACAGTATAAACAAACTTGTGACATTATATACAATAAGACAATAAACACTTAAAAAAAAACACAACACTGCACTCCCCCCCCCCCCCCCAAGAGCTTATCAACAGGGTAGTTCTGTATCGACCTGGTGTGGCCAGGTGACCTCCTCCTCCGAGGCAGTAGGTTCTCCTCGTACCCCAAACAGACCAGTGACTAATAACCTCCAGGCTACTAGGCAGGCCACATCCTCCCCCCCGCATTTACTGCATGCCTCTTGCCAGACCATGGTTTCGGCTTCCGCCCATTTTTGCAGATCCCTCCACCACATCTCTATCCTAGGTTTGTAGCATTGCTTCCAGCTCATAGCTATCCTCCTCTTAGCGAGTATATACGCTAGGTCTCTCAGTTTCCCCAGATGTCTGGTGTTCTTCGGTCTGGGGAACCCCCCTAGAAGGCAAGCCCAGGTCATGTCAATGCTTATTGGGACCCCTTTGTCAGCCAACTTCTGTGACACTTCTCTCCAGAAGACTTCGATTACTGGGCAGGACCAGAACATATGCGTCATGTCCGCGTCCTCCTCGTTACATTTCGGGCATGCCTGCCTGCCCGAGTTCGCAAACTTAGCTATTCTCTTGGGGGTCATATACGCTCTGTGTGTGATATATAGTTGGATTTGCTGTAATCTAGCATTTCTGGACACTTTTTTATGATATCCCAGAGCCCGTTCCCACATCCCATCAGTCATCTGAACCCCCACCTCCATTTCCCATTCTAGTCTCAAGTCTGTCAAGTCCTTTCCCACTCGGGACATCACCACCTCATACAATCTGGAGATCTCGTGTCCGCCCTCTGATATGTCATATATTGTATCAATCAGGGCGTCCGGATCCTCCGCTAACACCGTCTCAGGCCAAGATTTTCGGATAATCCGTACCAACCTGAGGTATGTAACGTATTGGCCCCCATGTAACCCAGTTTCTTCTTCTAGGTCTGCAAAATCCTTGATGGCCCCATCTTGCCATATATCTCCTAACGTGGCCAACCCAACCGATTCCCAGTACATTCTGATCGTTTTTCTAAGTTGACCATCCCCCGCAGTCAAGGCAACCAGTGGCACCTGCGGCGAACACGGATCCGGGCTTTCCAGTAGCCGGCATGCTCTAAGCCACATTTTCCACCCAAGTAACAGCATACCCGGGCGAAGATTTAAGTCTTGTCTAGGGACCCAGATGATCTCCTTCAAATAAAACGGGGTGCAATCTGTACCAACCAACCTGGACTCGGGAGATTCCTCATCAGAGAGCCACTGTGTAACATATTGCAATTGGCTCGCTACATAGTAGGCCTCAAAATGTGGTAATTTAATCCCTCCTTTATCGTAGAAGTTTTGCAGCTTCCACAGCGCCACTCGGTTGCGAGTGCCGTGCCATAGGAAGTCCCTGCACATACTGTCGAGTTTGGTAAAGAACTTCCTAGCTATTAAGTATGGTATGTTGTTGAAGAAATGCAGCAGTCTAGGCAGAACAACCATTTTAAGCAACGCCCCTCGCCCTATCATCGCCAGCGGCAGCTTTTCCCAAAATCGCATGGACGCACGGATTTTATCCACAGCAACCTCGGTATTGTGCAGATGTTCGTTTCCCACAGTGTGATATATGTCTATTCCGAGGTATCGGAAGGACTCGGCTGCCCAAGGCACGGGCAATACCGGTAAGCGTTCCGTGGGGACCCTCGAATAGTACCCTAGGGGGAACATGCTCGACTTGCCGGGATTAACCGCTATGCCGGACAATTCGGCATACTTCTGCATGACCTCCAAAACATACTGGAGGTTCTCTTCCGGATACTTTAGGTACAGCAGCAAGTCATCGGCATATAAGGATATCAAATGGCTCTTTCCTCCCACCTCGATGCCCACCGGGTCATATTGCTGTCTAAGATATACCGCTAAGGGTTCCAAGGCCAATATGTATAACATCGGGGACCAAGGACATCCCTGCCTAGTACCCCTACCTAGGTGCCACTTATCGGATATCACTGATCCTGTACGCACCCTAGCCGTTGGCTGGCTATACAGCAGTCTCGCCCATCTGATATAGCCTGGCCCAAACCCATATTCCCTCAGGACCGCAAAAGCCACGGCCACCTCACCGAATCAAATGCCTTAACTGCATCTAGGGAGATCACTGCCATTTCCTCATCTCTTCTGTTCCCTTCTTCTATCACTCGGTGGAGCCGCCTGTGATTATGAGTTATATTCCTGCCAGGGACATAACCTGTCTGATCCGAGTGTATCAGTCTGCCGATGACCTTGCGCAGCCTGTCCGCCAAGACCGCTGTCAGGATCTTACTGTCTTGGTTCAACATCGACAGCGGTCTGTACGATCCACAGTGTTGTCTCGGCTTGTTAGGCTTGGGTAGTGGTACTATCAGCGCTTCTCTGAGCGTGTCTGGCAATCGGCCTCCCTCGAATGATTCGTTATACATCTCCAGCATAGGGGGGGAGTATCTCTGCGCTATACGTTTTGTAGAACTCACTCGGGAGTCCATCAGTGCCCGGGGTCTTGCAAGTAGGCAGCCGTTTCACCACCTCTTCCAGTTCATCTAGCGTAATGGGGCCATCTAACTCCTCCCTTTCCTCTGCACTAATCCTGGGCAGTTCTATATCTTCCAGTGTGTCCCTGATTTTATCCAGATTATCTTCCCCTTTGTCCTCATACAGCGCTTTATAATAATCTAAGAAAGCAGCGTTAACCTCTTCCTGAGTGTGAGCCTCCTCCCCGTCTTCCCTTTCTATCATCATGACCGGGGCCCTGGGGGTTTCTCTCTTATAAAGCCATGCCAGTAGGCGACCAGTTTTGTCACCTCCTGCATGTTGCCTCTCCACGTATTTCCTGTAATTGAGGTCACAAAGCCGCTCCCAAAGCTCTGAGCATCGTTGTTGTAATTCGAGTACTAGGTCTGTGTCCCCTCCCCCTCTGGTACATTCACGCTCCAATTCTTTCTCCACTTTCTCCAGCTCAGCTAAAACCCCCCCCTGAAGGCCCTTTGATTTAGAAATAGCGTCGCCCCTCACTACCACCTTGAAGGCCTCCCAAAGTGTACCAGCCGAATCCACACTGCCCGTGTTCTCCTCAAAGTACCTTATAATCGTCTCTCTAATATCTTCTCTAAAGACCGGGTCTCTGAGCGCCTCTGCCCGAAGGCGCCATGTTGGAATCCGCCCTCTGGGGCGGCCATATTGCCAGGCCATCACCAAGGGCGAATGGTCCGACAGGACCCTCGCTCTGTATTCAACCTGTGTAGTTGTTATCGCCACTTCTGGCGTAGCAAAGAAGTAATCTAGTCTCGTGTGCAACTGTTGAGGGGCCGAATAATGAGAGTACTGCAAGGCCGTGGGGTGTTTCAATCTCCAGACATCTTCTAGTCCAAAGTCATCTAATAGTACCCGTAGAGCCCTGGCCGCTGGGGTGGGCCTGTCTACTTTACTGTCGGACCTATCTATCTTGGGGTCAAGAACACAGTTAAAGTCCCCCCCCCAGATGATCGGTTCCCCTGCGCACGGGCCCAGGCGTGTACATAGAGTCCTGAAGTATACAGCAGTATTCTGATTGGGGGCATATGTATTAATAATACTCAGTCCTCTGTTCTCAATCAGTGCCCTCAGTATTACCAGCCTACCCTCCGTGTCTACCTCCTCTCGTACAATTCTGAGTGGGACATGCGGGGCCACCCAGATCAGCACACCTCTGGCATAGGCCGAGTACGGGGAGCCCACCACTGTACCACCCCATTTTTTCTTTACAAGGTCTAGTTTATGTTGTGCCAGGTGCGTTTCTTGTAGTAGGGCAATGTCGATCTTCTGTCGCTTAAGATACGACATGACTTTATTTCTTTTCAGGTAATTATTGAGACCTCGGACGTTCCAGGTGGCAATCTTGAGGTCACCCATGGCAGCTATGTGTCTTCCCATCCCACTTACGGGAACCTCCAGCGGTTCTCATGACACAGAAGGCGTCCCACTGCAGCCACTCCGCGAACAAGCTCATTCCCAAACTAACCACACACACAACCAAACTCCCTTTCCCCTCCCTCTCCCACCCTCCCCCCCAACACCACACACCCCAACTGTTGCCCAGCTTCAACAAAAGAGCTCAGGCACCCCCACATCTGGTTCCGCAAACACCGGTCCGTGCACGGAGCCCAGTAGGGTGAGGTCGCCCTAATGGCCACCTAACCTAAGCTATTGTGGGGAGAGAGTATCGCTCCATGGGGCTCCCGTTCAATAATAATCTCAGTGTTTGTGACAAACAGTACAACCAACTGACCTTCCATACCGAAGGTTCCGAACCGACTATAATCAAGTCTCAGAGTCCATGAGTCGCGCCATCTTGCGACGCCATTTTACGTCTTCCGCAGCTCCTCCGAGTCCTTCTGGGGCCGGTCCGCCGATTCTTGAGGGCACCCCTGTGCGTCGAGCCACTCCATGGCGTCCTCTGGGGTCTCGAAAAATAAAGTTTTATGCGCCTGTATGACCTTCAGTTTTGCAGGGTAAAGCAACATATATTTGTAACCTGCCTCCCTCAGCCTCCGTTTCACAGTCCCAAAGTTCATGCGGCTCCGCTGCACAGCTAGGGTGTAATCCGGATACGCCGTGATGTTTGCTGTTCCTCTCTTGATCGTGCCTCCTTTTCGAAAATGTTCTAATATTCTTTCCCGATCACGATAGTTAAGAATTTTGGCAATGATGGGTCTGGGCGGGTTTCCGGGAGGCGGCCTCCTCGTTAGGGCTCTATGTGCTCTCTCCACTGCGAAGCCTTGGGATAAGGCCCCTCCGGATATCTCCTGCAGCAACATGGTCTCAACAAAGTCAGTAGGGTCACGGCCCTCCGTCCCCTCCGGTAGGCCCACGATGCGGATATTGTTGCGACGGGCCCGTCCTTCCGCCTCCTCCACTCTACTTTCCAAGTTGCCCACCCTTTGGATTAGGGCGTGCAGTTTTGCCTTGTGGGTGGCACAGTCCGCCGTATTCGGGCCAACTTCTTTTTCCAGGGACTCTGTGCGCTCCGCCAGAACCCTAACGTCTTGTCTCAGTAGATTGACGTCCTCCTGGACCCTCCCCAACTTTGAGGTCCAATGCCGTTTTTAATTCAGAGACAGCCAGTTCTAATTTCGACTCCCAGGCCGCTCTCAGGTCCGCAATCGCTGCCAGGATTTCTTGGTTAGAGCTCGAAGTCGTTGCGCTACCCACGGCCGGTGCATCCTTATTCTTGGTGGCGTCCGGGCCCGGGGACGTTTTGGTGAAGTCGTCCAGCGTGGGCTGTTTCGCCTTAGGTCGCACTGCTTTACTGGACATGGTTCTGAGGATGTGCAGGTCTGCCGAATGATGAGTGGGCGCACTGCACGCTGACCTGCTTAGGTCTTCCCGCAACTCTTTTCAATCCCGTCTCGGGCCTATGTCGGCCATTTTGAGTCGCCCTTTGTTCTCAGCGTCTCTCGACTTTTCTTCTCCGATCTTAGCCGTCGTAGCTGCTATGACCTCCAAAAGTTCACAGTGCTTCGGTAGCACCTTCACACGCTGGCATGCATATCGTCGGTATTCAATAAGCAGTCGTACTGCACTGATTTGCCCGGATCTGTTCAGGATCTCGGGAGCTCCGCTGGAACGCGTCCTCCTACATGGCTCTCGTAGCCACGACTAACTGAAAACACAGTTACTGTCCAGGGATTACCCTAGGAAGATTGTCAGAAACACGTAGAAAAGGGTGAGGAATATCCCACGTGACGTAACTTTACAGCAACACAAGAAACAATCTCCATCCAACAACATTACAGCTGTTCTTAGTTATTCTCCCATCTTTAACACCCTGAAAAAAAGAAATTAAAAACCTATGGCCTATTTTGAACACAGGCATCTAGAATTACTCTGCCCTGCGATAAAACGCAGACAAAACATTTGGGACAGACTTGTACATACCATGGAAGAACAGAAAGATGACACATCCCCAAACACCATCTGGGGCGCCTCTGTACCCAGTGGGCATTCACCATGGGGCTCTTGCATAATGTGTAAACAAACGACAAGAAGCAAATCAATAGATATAGAGTGGCACACATCCTGGGAACAAAGGAAGCTGAGTAACTAACAGCAAAGGGGTCATTTATTTAATCATATGTCCCTGCAACCTAAAATAAGTTGGGATGACTGCACGTACAGTCAAGACCAGGCTCATAGAGCTGAAGTCGTGTATCAGGACGAAGAAACTTACAGCACCATTGGTGGCACATTTCAATCTGCACAAACACACTGAAGATGACTTCAAATGGACAATCTTGGAGAAGATCTTACCCCCACACAGAGGAGGGAACTTTCACAAATTATTCCTGAAGAAAGAACAGTGGATCTTTTGTTTAAACATGGTAAGGAATGGGCTGAATGAGGAGATACGGTGGAACAGCTTAGCCCTCATGAAGTAACACCACAGGTGTCCTACTGAACTTGTCAGATATATAGAAATATATCTACACAACAACATGAACTCGTGTGCCAAATATAAAGAACATCATTGGTTTAAGAATAAATTTGCTACTGGTATATGTATTAAACATGCTGTAATCATCGATGCTTCCCTCGGCACTCTGCCCTGTTTCATATGAGTGCTGAAACACAAGCCGCTTGATCAGCCGTTAATGTGAGACGTAGGACACAGGATTCCCAGTAGATCATAATTGAAACACATGATCAACGTATATTTGTGCTCTTGTCCCAAAATGACCATCCATAGTTGGTCGGATGAGTTTGGGAGTAATACACATATGTGAAATGGGCATTCATACATGGCTGCCCGATCTAGCCAGTGTGGCCCTATCCAATATGCCCCCCGCATATCTGAAACGAAAGATAATTTAATCACAATGCAATATGGCCGGCGCACAATAATACCAATGAAAATCCTTTTTTCGTTTAAAAAAAAAAAAACAAATTGGCCGATAGGCAATATAATTCCACTGCACCCGACCTCAAAATACCCAATGGCACAGACTGTTGAAAAAGGGTTGTCACAACTTGGCGGCGAGGCCTAGTCCAACATGGCCGTTGCTAAGGAGTGTTCTGGCCTCAATATGAAATAAAAACAACAGCGGTTGCCATGACGAGCCTCTTTCTGAAAAACAAGCAATGGGAGATTCCGCATGGAGCCTTGCTGCCCACTTGTTTTCCATACAGAGGAGAATTAGGTAAGCGGCTCACCCTGAAATGGTAGACTACTGTTGAATGCGACCGCAAATATGTAATTTGCAATGAGTACTACGCCACATTTGTGAAAAACGTACGAACGGATGTACACCCATGAGTGGGATTGCGAACTGGTTATATTATATTTCTCAAATAGCACATGGGATGGCTACAACCCCATGCAGGCGGGACTGCGAACTGATCACAGCTTCGCAGTGGCACCGACCATAGAAGGTTTTAAAAAAGCCATTAAAACAGCCCCCAACATACTTCTGTGTATTCCGAACAACTACTGGCCTATTGGCCCCTAGCTCGGACTGTAATGAAACTTATCTGCACTCCGCTGACACTGCGGCATTGAGCAGATGACTAAAACCACCACGATGCAACAATTGCATTGCTGCTTAACAATTAACAAGTGAGCGCTAATGACTTAGCGTTTCACTAACGATTTTAGATAACGGGCAGCTGTAGACAAGCAGTGATCACTACACTTTTCTCTGTCTTCCCACAGCATCACCTCATGTACGAAGAAGGAACGACTTGTCTTACAGTCCTAGCCACATCCAACACCTTGAAAGAAAATACTCTGCCCAACGCAAACATCTGTAGTGCTGTAACAGAACACATGTCAGGTAAACAAACGAAGGGTACTTGATCTGAGCCCTGTTTTCATCAAAAAATATTTGAACAAAAAAGCCTGAGTCAATTTCAATGGGAAGTGGTGTATGCCCAGAATTGGGGGAGGGGGGAGGCCCTACAACAATGTGAGACTCCTTCAATAATATTTGTTTACTAATACGATCGTAAAAGTAAAACATGAACTGATACCATCCGGCCCACAACAATTCACCTTCGACTTTCTTTGCCCTGCAGAGTACGCTGGATCACGTGCCGAGTTGAAGGGACGACCTGTTTGATTCATGCAACTTTAAGAAATGGGTCCTGAAGAAGATGGCGCATGAAAAAGATGTCATTGAAACCGGTCGACCAAACCTTTGTAGATGTCTCTAAACCAAGAGAGACAGACTAAAAACGATTGAGAAAATAGATTAGATTAATCTCCCAATAACTTAGAGATCATGCCCCAATAGCATTCAGTGTAACTTGTGAAACACTCCTTGACTTTTAGAGCATATAATTCAACCGTGGTCCATCACAATAAATATCAGCTATAACATAGATATGCACTTTTTTGATAAGAAGAGGGGGGATGACCCAGTAGCCGTCTCCTCTCAAACATGGTCTTATACTAGGATATTCACGAATGGATCATGCACACTTTGTGGAGGGCGAATATATCACCTTTGAGGAACCCAGTCCGATGCAAACTGCCTGACCATCCGTTGGACATAGGATTGCAATAGTTATTCCAAACTATTATTTTTACGAAAAGGTACTTTTGGAATGTGCTGGATAACCCATTGCTAAATGTTATGAGAGTCTCATTGTAGTATTAGGGCCAGCTTCCCTCCTCCTATCCTCATTAGATAGGCGTTGCTACAGCGCTATCTAGGGCTAGTAACAGCCCTGAAGGGAAAGGGTGTTCTTCAAGCTAGGGTAAGTGTTAGGGAACACAGTAATAGTTTGATATAGAATCACCAGGACAAATAAAGCCTCACCTGTCCTTGTTTTGTGTGTTACAAATGTATGAAGATAACAGAGTTAACAAAACCCCATTTGAGGTGATATTTTAAGAAACAAGAATATTACTGTAGTGTTTGTAAGCATAATTAGTTGCCATTATTGAGCCAGAGGAAGATGCGCAAGTCTGAGCAGTTACTAAGTACTATGTGTATATTGAAACCTTGTGAGGAACCAGTTTTCCAATGGACATTCAGAGAAATGGACCACCGCGCCCTAAAGCTTTAAATGGAGAGATTCTGTGTTGCATGCGCTGTGCAACCGCGGAGATAGTATGGTTCCTCCACTCCGCTTTATATAATGATATGGGAAAAAGTAGTTGCACTCTTTTCAATCATGCGCCAATAATAAGAAAAAAAGAAAGAAGAAATCCACTCAATTGGAATGTTTAGAAAACTGCAACTGTATTTAGTAAGCATTAGTGCCCTCAGTGATGAGCATAGGTGCCCTATATGATTACACATGTTTCAACGGACTGCGCCGCCTTTTTCAAATCAGGGCCAATTTAATAGATTCCTTAATGTGGAACGCTGCTTTTCAGCTTGAAAAAAGAAGTCCTTGGGATAAATCCCTGCCTTTGCAGAGTACAAGTTGACAGCTCCGTACGAATCTGTCCGCGTACAAGCTGACCTATCAGATGTTAAGAGGTGTTTCTAGTTTGAGACAGCCCCATAGTAAAATCCTGATGTGTGATGTATGCCTTTTATTGTGAAGAACGTTCCTTTTTACTCTCTTCAACTGACCTGCACTGCGAGCTGAGACAGGGCTCTTGCAGGTGCAGGCACTCGAACATTGCTCTGAGGAGGGTGGGCCTGCGCTAATCACGTGACACATCACGTGATCCATACCAGCTTTAAAACGCACTGCCATCCACCCTTGCGGCGGTAAGCTCGGTGGAGACAAGCCCGCTGGCTGCTGTGCAGCTGTTTGGCGCTGTGGGCGCTCCACCTGAGAATAGTTGAACTGTGAAGGCATCCTGCTTCCTGTAAGTACTGTCTCCCGAGAGCCCTTGATTGGCATGATCTGAACCTTCTCACCAATAACAGAACATCTGATGGTGACCTTGTTTTGTTTAGAAATAACGAGCGGCGGGAGACTGCGGGGCTAGTCCCTTTGATCACAGTCGCATTATTTCATATTTCACCGTCTTGCACATGTGCATAGTACATTGTCTGTCTGATTTGCATTCATATCACTATTGTCTCTTTATTTTTTTTTTATTTTTTATTTATTTTTTTTAAAAGCAAATCATTTAATTGCCAATATTTAGCATTTGGAAGGATTAAGTGGACTATTATCTCACAACCTAATTAACCTTCACTTAATGGTATTTCATACTTACAAGCTTACTTCGAATATGCCTGTCTCTGCTTGTGCTCTACTCAATCTGGCCGCATGCGGACAGGTAGCTGCTCAATCCCCAAGGTTTTTCACTGCTATTGCGCTAACTCCTCTTATAGCGCCTCACACTAGTGGCCCAAGTCTTCCATCCAAATTTCAATTTCCTTTTGTGCCGATTGAAAGTAATCAATTACCACTTCTGACCAACTCTTCAGGGCCTGAGTGCCTTGATACCAATGTTTTATCTTCCACTATCAATCAACCATCCCATGGTTGCAAAACCCCACAGGCTTTAATGAATACACATCAACTGTCTGATGTCACTATGCTGAATTCGGTTCATCCTCAACCTTTGGCGCAAAGTAAACCGTTCATTCCTTCTCCAATTCAGTTCCCTTCCCTACTTCCCGATGCATCTGATCTGTCCATCCATGCTTCATCAAGTGCCATCCCAATTTCTGTGACCTCTGATGAAGTACCCACAGGAGTTTCCATCCACTCCTCAGCTATTCGGTCTTCGTCATTCATTCACTCATTTGCTTTGCCTACTCCTAGAGCGCCAAAGTCTATGCCCTCAACTGCATTGTCCCAACAACTTGCGTTCATTCAAGCTGCTCTTACTTCTATCAATCTAGCAATAACTACTATGGGCAAATTATATGATACCATTGATCACAAACTCGCAAATCAGTCCTCTCTTTTTGAAGAACTCGCTAAGTGGCTGCATAATTTCTCCGTAGCCAACTCACAAACCTTACCGTCTAATTGCCCAGTGGTCTTGAACGACAATGTGCGACAACCCAATGAGCGGTCTTCAGATTGTTTCATTGTTCCATTAACTACCCACCTCCCCATTATCCCAGGTGTCATTAGACCTATAGTGACCCCTTCACTTCCTCTGCACCCTGTCCCACAGCATTTAACAGCCGTACCTGTTCTATTGACTTCCGATTGTCTTAACAATACCTCTGAACCACCTATCAAGTCACCTCAGGTACTTGTTCCGGAACAGGCCTCTCCTGAAGTTATGACTGCACCGCTATTATCTGCTGAGGCAGCCTCTATTCCTCTCCCTGCCCCCATTCCTGATGCCCCATCTCTCTTCCTGCTGCAGCCTTCTCTTTCAAGTAACTCTCCCTCAATTTTGTCTTCTCAGGCTGTGTCGGCTCTGGTGAACAGATCTATACCCCTCGCCAAACCACTCAACCGAAGAGGTCGTCCCGTCACTAAGAAAACAAAAGTATTGACAGGCTCTGTACATTCCAAACATACGCTCACAGCTTTTTTTAAAGCTCTAGGCCAATCTGCCAAATTCCCCCACGGCTGCCACGCCTTTGGTGATATCTCCCCAACCCCAAATCTCGGCCAGCTCTCACAGCATGACACATTTGGCTTGGTCTCCGAAGCCTCCCCCATTATCTTCTGATACTATTCATTTAGCGTCTCTCTCCCCCTTAAGTCAACTAGTCCACTCCCTCGATCATCAGCCCCTCCCACTCTCATCCTCTTCTCACCCGGTTCTTTCTCAATTACCACCTATAATTTCCCAAACTCCCTCTATTCCTTTGACCTTCCTAACCAACCCTATCGTCTCAGATGGTCAATTTGATTACAAAGCTAGCATTGATGCTTATTTAACCACGCGATTGTCTCACTTACAGTTGCCGGTCGACCTACCGACATTTTCACAACCTGATGTTCAAATTGTACAAACTACATCCCCATCTTTAAAACATGTTACTTTTTCCCAACCCTCCACTCCACCTACTTCCCAAATATTAACTTCTTCGAGTTCTACCTTGTCAGATCTAAAAGAAAGTGTTGATGCCTTATTAGCTTCACGATTGGTTCCTCCTAAGGCACATCATGCTGACCCCGAGTGCCCATCGCCCTATGTATCAGCTCAAATAATGCATGATGAAGAGATTGCACTGCGCTCGTGCCTCCGATCGTCCTCAACAAAAAAGGCCACTGTAAGCTCATTCATCAAACCCGTATCCAAAGTCTCAGTTCCCACTCGCATTCCTTCTCACTCTTTTATTCTTAGGTGTCGAGAAGGAAACTTTCCCAAATACGATCTCAATCGCGCAAGTGTCTTAAACATCTTCGGAGACATTGAAGATTTACACGATGTCACGACTCATGACATATACCAGATTGAATTTGTTTCAGATATCTCTTCTTCTGTGATCAGACTTCGTATTCCGTCTGGCCTAGTCTGGAACACAATCTGGCGATGCAAAATGCAACTCTTCGAATTATGTTTTCTCCTAGCCTTTGATCCGGAATCTAGCTCGCAGCTGTCCCAACCTACTAAGAGTAAAGTTAATATTTACCAAAGTACTTCTCACAAACCTAGCAATTCTTTCATACTGCCCTCCTATTGCCCTTCTTAACCATTAAATGTCCCAATTCTATCATCGCTGAAACTTACAGCTGGAATACTCGAGGCAATGCACATCTTCATATTTCAATGTCTCAGTCTCATCATATCGTAGCTCTTCAAGAAACCTGGCTTCTGACTCCACCTGTATGGGATGGGTTTGATCTAACTCTAATTCAAGCTCTGCCCACCAAGGGCAGACCGTCTTCAGGCCTTCTAGTCACAGTCAACTCTCAGATGGGCCTCTCAGTTTCACCTTGGGCTTCAGTGCAAGCACATATCCAATTGGTTAATATTAGTAATCAAACTTTTACGATTGCATTGGTTAACATCTACCGCAACCCTCTCGGACAAACTGATGAGACCTTTTTTGAGGGTTTAGCTTCTATTCTGGATACAATCCTGATCACTCTACACATCTCACACACCATTGTTCTGGGCGATATAAATCTCAACTGCTGGAATCAAGCCCGCTCAAATCAATCAACCCTCATGTGGTCCTCTTTCATGATGAGACGCAACTTTTATATGGTCAACGGGGCGGTCCCAGGTGACGTCCCCCCTCGTTGCACGTGGCACAGAGGAACCAATTCGAGTATCATCGACTATATTTATGTTGATGCTTCTATGTTTCAACATATAGATAGCCTCACCATCATGGACCTCACCTACAGTGACCACAAATTACTTTCTATGAGCCTCCATTGGTCCTATTCACACAAAGAAAGCCAGTATTTTTTACCAGAACTTCTTACCAACTCTGCTAGATCTCGAGTGCGCTGGAATTCTTCTTCTTTGTTATCTCTTAAACATAGAATTGAATATCATGCACAATCTCCACATCATCTTCACTATTCTGAATTGTTAAGCCCTTTTGCAAACTCTCTTACCATTTTGAGAAAATTGAATGTTAGACATCGACACTTCTTCGATTTGTCCATTCAATCAGCTAAGGCCGACTATCGCAGGGCGCAGAAAAAC
Source organism: Ambystoma mexicanum (assembly GCF_040938575.1). NCBI lineage: Eukaryota > Metazoa > Chordata > Amphibia > Caudata > Ambystomatidae > Ambystoma > Ambystoma mexicanum. The sequence goes on along the minus strand of NC_090935.1, from coordinate 484,427,405 downwards.
ATCGTACGGCTGAATTCTCCCTCTTGCGGTCGTGACCGTTCCACTCTTAAAACCAGATACAAGAATTGGCTTAGAAGCAAAAGGGCCTCTCTTTTCCAACATGACAGTGAAGTTATGTTAAGAGCCATGAAGAACAAAAACTCCAGCGCAATGTGGCAACTACTCTATGCTCAGACTTCCCATTCCCAGGGCGCTTCTCAAATCAATGGCGTTTCCGATCTGGCCTGGCTAACTCATTTCTCAGCACGATATGCTGATGCAAAATTCTCTAATTATAAGTTCCATCCAAACTCTTCTATTCCCTGGTAAGTTGACTCTTCAATATCTGAAATCTGAGACCGAATTATGAAAGCCAGTTTGTCTCGAGCTGCTGGCCCTGATGGCCTTTCGAACATGATTTTCAAGGCGCATCCTCATGAATGGGCTCATATCTTATACATAATATTCTGTAACATTCTGAAGCATCAACTAATCCCTCTTCCATGGAAAAACCTCTTTAATCATTCCAATCTTCAAAAAGGGCGATCGTAGCTTACCATCTAACTACCGCCCCATTGCACTTCTTGATGCGCCTGGCAAACTTTTCTGTAAATTTGTTCTCCGTGATTTTAACACATGGGCTACAAATTTTCACCTTCGTGACCCACAGCAATCGGGATTTGTTTCAGGCTTAGGCACCACCATTAACCTAATTTGTCTCAATGCACTAAAGGTACAATGTCAGGCCACTAAACAACAAATCTTTTTTGGTTTTGTAGATCTGCACGCTGCGTTTGATTCTGTTAGCCGGCTACTTGTTCTTACTAAACTCTCTCGTGACCAGTGCCCATCCACTTTATTTGATATTATTTCTGCACTACATACTGATACTTCCATACAAATTTGTCTCTCCTTAGATGGGAGCCTATCCCAACATATTCCTACAGCTCGCGGCCTCAAACAAGGTTGCCTGTTGGCCTCGGCTGTTTTCAATTATTTCATTCAAGACATGAGACTTGCCTTTGACAATATCATTTCAGATTCTCCTAAATTTAATAATCATCCAATTAAAGCATTACTATATGCCGATGACTTGGTCCTTATTTCGAAAACCCATTCTGGACTACAGACGCTCCTCAATGCATTTCACAATTACATCTTTTTCAATGAATTGAGAGTAAATATGACAAAAACTCAAATTGTAACACTGTCCAAGATCACATAAGCCTCTAATCCATTTGTGGCACATTAACCAGATTCCCCTGAGTGTGGTTTCACATTACACTTATCTTGGAATGATCTTTGAGGGCAAGACTCATGCATCTGGTTATATTTCACATTTGTCTGTTAAACTGAAAAATACTATCTCTCTCAGGCTTCTATCATCATGTCAAAGTATGGCAAATTTTCAGTGATGCCGGCATTACAATTTTGGAATTTAAAAGTCACTCCTATTCTTCTTTATGGGCTTGAAACTACCAACGAAGATCTGTCATTGCTTCTCATTTCATGGGAAGCCAAATTCTGGAAACAGGTTTTACATTTACCACACTGTACACCTTGCCCTTGGATTCGATTCGAATTAGGCTTAGTCTCGCTACAAGCCTTATATAACTGGAGAGTGTGTGCCATCCTCCGTAAGTGCCTTATCTCAACCTCCTACATCTCCATTTTACAATAGTTTTCCAAATACATGTTCTCGGTCAAACATGTGTTTATAAACACCTGGTTGTCAAGGGCATACAACATTTTGGCCACTGCAGAGGTTTCAATCGATATCCTAGTCACGAATCCGGACAGAGCTAAACTTAAAATGTATCAAACTGATTGGCTTCTGACTAGAAACCTCTGTCTACAATACAAAGATGGAAATGGGCTGAGATTTCCTCATAAAAAAATCTGCACTGTGGCCCCATACTTGATTCTTTCACCCGCACCACAATATCGCCTGAGCATTCTTCGCTTGAGGTTTAATCTTTGGATTACTAATGATATTCAAGTCAGGCGTAAGCTTCTACCCCCAGCAGAGAATAAATGTCGCTTCTGTCTGTCACCTGACACTCAGGAAACTCTTGTCCACCTGATTACTCAATGTGCGCCTCTTCGGGGCAAACGAGAAATCCATTTCTCAAAATTGTGTAAATATTTAGGTCTTTTAGACCCTCAAGATTGTTGGGCAGCTATTTGAAACTCCTCTTGTTCAGCCATACAAATAGCTACTGTTAATTTTCTGAACTCCTTGATGCTTGAATCGATTGCTAATTTAAGCTGTTATTACGACATTGTGTGGATATCATAATGATGTATTTGATTTATTTCATTTCTATTTTTTTTTCTTCTGTGTTCATTTACTAAGCCAATTTCTTTTTCTTTAGTTGATTGTGATATTTTTAATGTATGACATTTGTAATCTTGTAAAGTGAGATGTTTTATATTTGAAAGGTTGATTAAATTCAACTAACCAAATAAAAAAAAAAAAAAAAATCCTGATGTCATGCTCCTTATATAAAGGGGAGGCATGGGGAGCTCTTGGCTCTCTTCTGAATTTTCCAGCTCCTGTGCCACTAGAGGTCCAGACATTCCAGATTCACCTTGCAGGATTCCAAATTCCACTGCCAGGTCAGAGCTAGCTGACCCTATCCAGGCAGAACCACTGATCCAGAAAAACCGCATACAAATCCCAATAATTCAGGGAGAAAGGGGGAAAAGCTGTGGTACCCTTTTGGGAGTATCCTGTGACCAGACCAGCTTTTGCCCTGCTACCTGCTTGCCCATCTGATCCACCTCACTGTCATGACCAGACTAGGCCCAGCCCTCCCCTTCTAGGAGAGGCCACTGCTGTGTGCAGTGACCAGACCTTGCCTCACTGTCCAGAAACAAGGTTTGCTGTCAAAGCCACCCCATTCAAGTGCTTGTAGTGAGTAGTTCCCTTCCCCAGCAACCACAAACTGCATCCCTTGCTTTGTTACCTTGTATTAGGTCCAATCTCAGAGATACTATAACTGCCCTAAAACAAATCCTTAAATGTGTCAGAATCCTCTGTGTACCTTGTTTTTAGGAAAATCTGTAGTGATCTCCGAGTGTTAGCGCCATGCTTTCCAACTCATTTCAGTCCTTGTGTAAATCCTTAGTAATATTTTGAATAAATTAATTAATTCCCCCATAAATAGGCACATGGCATGAGGGGGTTGAAACTGCAGCTTAACCCTTTTCATGGCGGCGTCCCTCTTTTCTAGCCACTTAAATCTAGTCTCAGTAAAACTTGTCATTTCCGTTTAAAAACGATTTTCCCTGTGCATCTGCTTTCATTTTAAAAACCGAGTTTCCTTTCCTGTTAAGAATCTCATCCAGTCATCCATTCAGAGTTACCCTTTCACTTTCATATTATCCATATGATGTGCATTTGTCCCTTAGCATTAAAACTGCATTCCGATTTTGCCTGTTTAACCCGTTTTTCAAGTTGTTTTGAACCTGTTAAAATACGCAAATGCAATTTCTCCATGTGTGATTTGGATGCACTGTGTTTTTCCTTCCAAAGTCAATTTTCTGAACTGTATGCCCGTTGTTAGTACATTGCCTTGTAGTTTGCTAGTGTTCTTACATCTCTGATAGCGCTATACTCATTTTTACCTCATTCATCCCGCCGCACATCTAATACAAGTATTTAGTCATTCCGAGTGCTATTCTGCTCAATCTTCAAAGGTTTTCTATCCGATTTTGCCTCCCATTCAGAGGGGGAAGGTTGGATTTGTGTTGTGTTTGTTGCCTGTTATACCCGACTCCTTGCTACCCCCACATAATTTGGTGAATAGGGGTTGGAGGGAGCGTTGCAGGTGTAAATACTAACAGAGGTGCTATCAGAAAACACCTCCCATAAAGAAATCTTGCCTTTACTAAATTGTGCATTGTATATCTGATGTTAAAACGTGAAACTAAGTGTATTCTATCATTTCACAGTGTAATTATCACCACACTGGTGACTGCAGCCCTACATTAAATTTGTGTGATTTTTATTGGAAGATAAAAATAAATAAATTTTGTATTACACACCAGTCTGGTTAATGGTCCATTGCGACCCGGGAGTTTCTAAAGGTGGGTGCGAGACGGGATGGGTGCCTTCTCAAATTGAATTCATAATAAATAAATAAAATAAGTGTTTTAATTGTGCGCTGCATCCTTGGCTAGTATCAAGAGTCCTTGTCTGGAGTGTGATGCCCCTTTAGAATCCTTAACACAGTGGGGGCTGGTTGAAGAGTGGGTCAACCTCACTGATGCCTGTGAAACTGAGGAGCAAAAGCAAAAAGCAAAAGTTGAAACAGGTGTTCTTAGATTTCCAAGTTATCTTTGCTGTGGACTTGTACGACTGTGGTTGCACTGAGATACATACTACCACAATTCCCAAGGACCCTGGGATGACTCCTGTGTTTGTAAAGTAATATCGCTTGCCTCTCACATCTATGGAGTCCCTGATGGAAATAATCAAAAATCTAGAGTCCCTTGGGATAATTGGTCCAGTCCACAGCACCTTTATTAATCTGATGCTGGGAATTTTAAAACTAAATGGCCAATGGAGACTTTGCGCAGACCTTAGGGAGCTGAACAAATGGGTCCACATGTTCCGATGGCCTCTCCCCTACATTGACCAACGGCAACTGGCCCAGATCCAGGGGTCAAAGGTGTACACCGCTATTGACCTGACAAATGGATACTGGACCGTGCCCGTCAGTAGGGAGGACCAATACAAGCTGGCCTTTACCTTCGGGGGCAGTAACATGTGGACCCGGACGCCCTTCGGATACATAAACTCCGGCAATAAATTCAACATCTTCCTACACAAGGCCATGCCCGACTTGGGTGAAAGGGGTAACCTGGCCTATGTGGATGATGTCTTCATCAAAAGCTCAACTGTGGAGGAACACATAGCAGAAATCCATTATGTTCTGACCCAGTTGAGGGTTGCCGGAGCAAAACTGTTCTTCTAGAAGGCACAACAGTGCAGGACCCGTGTCAATTTCTTGGGACATGAAATAACTCCTTAGGGTCTCTGTCCCCAGGAGAAGAAAGTGGAAGCACTACTAAAACTAAAAGACCCCACAACTCTGCGTGAGCTTAGAAGCCTCCTTGGACTGACTAATTACAGTAGAAAGTTCATTGAGGATTACGCAGAGGTCACAAGACCCCTGGTCCATCTGTTGAAGGGGGGGGTCAAGTGGGAAGGTGGTCCAGAACAAGCCAAGGCAGTAAAGCAACTCAAAAGAAGTCTCTCACAAGCACCTTGTCTAGCTTACCCTGTCAAAAACAAGGAGTTCTTCTTCGGGACAGGGTTCTCGAATACATGTTTGACAGCAGTATTATACCAAAAGCATGACAAGGTCAATAAAGTCGTCTCCTATGCAAGCAAGATGTTATCCTTTGTGGAGGAAAAATTCAACGATTGTGAGAAGGCATTCCTGGCAACGGTGTGGGCATTGAAAAATTACCGCAAGTTCATCCAGAGGGAGCACATCACAGTGGAGACTCCACACCAGCCTTTGCAATACCTCTAAAGCGACAGAATCCAGGCAGGAAATGTGAGTGATTCCAGAATTACTTCCTGGATTCTGTCCATGCAAGGCTTTCCTGTCGAAATCAGATATGCCCAAAACAAGAAGAGTCCCCTTGCGCAAGGTCTGGCTGACTTGCATGATTGTGCCAGAGAAAACTGTCTCGGGGACGAAAGTCTCAAAACCCAGGACAACATGGAGGCGTACCTGAATTCCTTGCACAAAGTCTATGAAGAAAAGTGCAAGGGGATGCCCACAGTTTGTGTGTACTGGTGCTCCTACCATGTTGACAACAGGGAAAAGGAATTGGTGGTCAGCATTGGGAATGCATGGGTGAAGGATGCCCCTGAAACCCTCCGCTGGGTACAAAATCGGTCCCTGCAGTAGTCAGGGGGCGGAGTTGATGGCTGTTCGTCAGGCCATCCTCACTGCCTTCCAACACCGACTCCATGAACTGGTCATAATCACTGATTCAGATTATGTCCGGTACGAGTTTGTGGAGCACCTGGTCAATTGGAAACCCAGAGGCATGCTGTGTGCTATTAACAAATCACTTAAACAGGGCAAGCTAATACAAAATATTGATGATCTGGTCACCTCTAAAGGGCTAGACAAAACTGGAAACGACCTGGCTGATCAGCTGGCCAAAACCAGCGCCATCCAGGGGGATCTCCTTGAGATAAAGTCCCTGTTGAGGGAAATCCAGGTCACTGCTGTCACTAGGTCCCAGACAAATGCTCACAATGAACTCTCAATGGCCCAGTGGTGTAAGGAGACCCGAGGTGCTGATTTAATCACGGCACAAAAAGGGGATACAATTTTTGGGGAATTTTACCAATACATTGAGGACCCTGAGAACATTCCTCTGACGGAAACCAATTACATTGGGAAAGAGGGCCTAAGGGTGTTGATGAAGTGTCCCAAAATGTTCCGAATCCAAGACAATTGGTTGGAAAGGAGATCCATCTCTGGTTGTGACCAGTGGGTGGTACCTACCCCATTCCAAAGCCTGATGCCAAGTCATGCCCATGACGTGCCCACAGCCCGTCATCGGGGGTTTCATACTACTCTAGAAATCTTGCGAGAGGTTTCATACTGGCCACAAATGGGGCAGGATCTCGACCAATTATTAAAGGGGTGTCTTGTGTGTGCACAATTTCAGCCAAGTTCAGTCACACCGAGCTCCCCTCCAGAAGAGGGGGATGACACTGCCTTGGTCAGATTTACAAGTAGATTTCATCAGGCCCATGATTCACTACTCTAGGGCGAACAAGTACCTGTTAACAGTACCATGACAAAGATGTGGGAGATACTTGGGGTAAAAAGGAGACTTCATAATGCATACCACCGGTCCTCTAGTGGGGGAGTTGAGAGGTACAATAGAAGAATTGTGAGCATTCTAAAAAGAATTGTGGCAGATTCTGGGCCAAATTGGGACATACGATTACCGCTTGTCCTGATGGCCATCAGATCTACACCATCTTCTGTGACCAAAAAGTCTCCATTTGAGCTAATGACTGGGTGAAATATGTTGCTACCTCAGCATCTGCTCTATAGAACACAAGAGCAGACACTGATAAACGCCTCCAACACAACACATGAATATGTTGAGAATCTAAGAAAACACCTTCAGCATACTTATGCTTACACTCAGCGGAATCTGGAAAAATCAACAGAGGGGATGAAAACTCAATATGATTTAAAAACAACCAAAAAGGAATACCGAGTAGGAGACAGGGTCTACTTGTACAATTTTCAAAGGAACCAGACTAAGGAGCAGAAATGTCTCCCTTCCTGGCGCGGTCCTTTTGAAATTGTAGATGAAATTTCCCCTGTTGCCTACAGAATCCGCATACCCAAAGGAGAGCTGTCAGAAGAGAAATGGGTCCACATTAATCAGTTAAAGTGTTGTCACCCCAGGCACACTTTGCAGCTGATGGAGGAGCCCAAGGAAAGTCAAATAGAAGGGACCCCTGGATAATAAAAAGCAAGATAAAGAAAAAGCAGAAGGGAATAGGTAGGTCCATATGTATATCTAACGGGGAGTACTTTTTTCAGTGTTATTGAAAAAAAAGGGAAGGAAGGAAAGGGGTTGTCGCTCTACACTCCATCGAAAGACGAAGGAAGGATTGTGGCATATTACTCCCCGAGGGAAGAACTCAGCCCGATGAACCCCACTTTGCCCTACTTTCCCTCAACAAGAAGTCTCGGGGGGAGGGGGGGATCTGTGGGGTACATTTATCACCAAACTGCATTTTCAGCAGTTACCAGCAGAAGGGCTGTGTTGGCTCTGTTGAGCACCAATGCCTTGCACCAAAACTGTGTTTTGCAGTCACCAAAATAATGGCTGCGCTGTCTTTACCAGGCACATATGGGGTCGAGATGGAACACCCCGAGAATGGTTGGCAGTGTTTCTTTATGTGCACCAAAGAAAAGAATTCAAAGGCAGCGCTGCTATGCTGCCAGCTCAAGACTTCCCACTGAAAAAGAAAATGTTCAGCATTAAAAATGACTACGCACTGATGCCCTTTCATCTTTTCAGCATTACCCAGTTTGGCTCCATTAAGACACTTTCATGTTCACCCATATTCAGGGTGTACACCAGCAGGTGGGCGCATTCCTCACTGAATGGCATGTTGTGTCAAGCAAAATATGTGAAAAAGCAGACAACTTCACTCCAGGCCGTACGGCAAACGCTTTACTTTATGCAACAAAATAACCCAGACAAACCTTTCACAAGAAGCTCTCTCTCTCTCTCTCTTTGCTTTTGTCGGTTTCCATGGACCCTTGCCTTGGACAGATTACTGTGTATTAGAATTTGACTAGGGCTATAAATAATGCTCAGAACACAGATGCGAGGAAAAATCGCATTTGGAAAGGGACATTCAAGGAAGATTAAGCCACGTGTAAAACAGTGCTTTTGACAAACAAGAAAATGCCTTTTTAAAAAGTGAAATGTTAAACTAAGACCCTGTGCTTGCATACAAATGTGATGGGGGCTTCCTTTAAACATATACATGATATTTATTTCTAAAAGACTTGCTTTTTGGTTAAGGGAAAGAAAAATAAATAAAATTACTTTGAGGCAAATAGAACAGGTTTGACAGGCCCTGGCTTCACAGGGCCCAGCCTTTTTCTGGGAACAGGATAATTTTTCCCCAAGTGGACCAGCCCCCTGGAAACTATGAATGGGCCAAGGGGAAGCATCTCGCACCCTCGTCAGACGAAGCGGCACTACTCCAGCATGAGACAAAGGATTGCCAGGACACATGTGTGAATTCCTGGTGACACCTCTCCTAAACTCAAGCTTAAGGGCATCCAAGGTGAATCTGTAGTGATGGGACTCCCAGCCTTCTTAGGTTGACTTGCTAGGTTTATTACCAGCTTCATTGGTATCTTTACAAGCAGTCAATCAGGTTACATATAGGTTACAAGTAGGACAACACTGGCGGCCCATCACCCAGCAGAGGGCTGACCAACTGACCAGGTTAGAACATTCACCCATGCATTCCATAACTCAGGCATAAACACTCCACATGACATCACAACATTCCTTCTGCACAGCCAAGCCATACATACATCTCCCCCCTTTACATTGCAGATCACACATAGCAAAGCATTACACAACACATCTCCCCTCTTCCGACAACAACGCAAGACATTACACAACACACCTCCACACACACCAACATAGGCCTTTCACACCGACTCGCATCATCAGGGCTAGCACACAACACATGCTCTGACATGCTCTGACACTCTACCACTCACCTCATACCCGATGCACTGGCCAGGCACACCAGGACCAACAACCAATATCACGGTCACACTCTGGACCCTGATGAGGGTGCAAAGAGTCATAGAAGCGCACCCAGTACAGCTAAACACAGCCACAGAGGATATGGGTCATTTGTGAAGACTATAATTAACCTCTTGAGTTTTTCCAGCATTTAGGACGCTAAATTGCAACAAGGACTTTTAGGGGGTATTTGGTTTGGGCATCATGATATTTATTGTGTCGTTTAAATAATGCATCAAACCAAATGTATAGAACGTTGCAATGTAAACTGCATACTGATGCATAGTGTATGGTATGGAAGATCTGTATTGCTCTGGGAGTTTAGTGAGATTGGGGGTAGCGCCTTCGATTATCTCATTTATGGGTGTGGATATGATTGTCTGGTGATTGCGGGGGTAGCACCACCCATGTGTTTGGTTTTGGGTGAAGTTTATATGTGATTTATAAGTATGGTTTTGCTGATGGCGTATGAGTGCCAGGTCAGCATGTTTGTGCCTTCCAAATGTGATTTCTGGGGGTAGCGCCTTCAGTCATGTTTTCAGTATGGGTATGGAATGGTAAGGGCAAGGGCAAGGGCATTTGGGAGGTAGTGCCACGTAATGTGGTGTCTGGGGGTAGCGCCTCCAGTACAGTATGGGCGTGATTGTGATGAGTCGCGCAGGGTTAAACAGTGTACGGGTGTTTATGGTGGTAGCGCCACCAGATATGTCGGGGCATGAGTACAATGAGGTTATGCATGGTTATCCAACATATAGCTGTGTGAGGTGGTAGCACCACCAACTGTTGGGATTTGACTGACGTTAGTCATGCAAGGTGAATAGTTTGGTATCTGGGTGGTAGCGCACCCAGTATGTGTAGGGCTGTGACTGCAGCATAAGTCACGCGTGGTTAGGGGTATGTGTGTATGGGTGGTAGCGCCCCCGGTATGGGCATGTCTGTGGTATTAGGCATTACATGGTCACACATTACCCTGACAACACTGGGCTAAACTGACCAGAGGCCGACATTTGGTTTTGGCCTGGAAAGGAATGCCCATATTTGGAACACAAAGCCAGCCCAGTTGATTTCAGAGACTATGCAGCTTATGTCGTTTATTTCAGTAACCAAAACACATAATGTGAAATTATGACCATTTAAATGTCAAGTTTGTGCCATTAAAATAAGGTTTTTCAAGCATGTTGGAGACGCAAACCCCAGGAAAATGTGAATTCTGGGGAAAATATACATTGTACAACTTTGAAAATGAATGAGAACATGACCAGTGATAATATGTATAGATATATAAAATTGTAGAATTTTAGGTGAACTATTTTCCATGGAAATGGCAAAAGATTACCAGAACGACTAAACAGCATCACACCATCTTGGGATTTGGATCAGCATGTGTCGTCTGCCCATGTAGGTTTCTTGATGATGACATTTGTAAATGAGTGTTTTGTTCCATAACTGATTTTGGCAAAAATAACTTTGATAGAACCAAGCAAATTGAGGACAAACACCCACCATAAAACTGAATCACCACCTTCAGTCCAATCTGCTTCCAGGGAGGAGGTAACATCTACAAGCTGACCTATCCGATATTAAGGAGGTGTGTCTAGCTTGAGTCATCCCCATAGTAAAATCCTCTGATGTCATGCTCCTTATATAAACGGGAAGGCATGGGGAGCTCTGGGCTTTCATCTGACTTGTCCAGCTCCTGGCCATCCAGAGGTCCAGACATTCCAGATTCCACTGCCAGGCCAGAAGTAGCTGACCCTATCCAGGCAGAACCACTGATCCAGAAAACCCCCACAAAAATTGCAATAATTCAGGGAGAAAGGCTTTGGTACCCTTTTGGGAGTATCCTGTGACCAGACCGGCTTATGCCCCCCTACCTGCTTGCCCAGCTGATCCACCCTGCTGTCCAGTGACCAGACTAGGCCCAGCCGTCCCCTTCTAGGAGAGCTCACTGCTGTGTGTAGTGACCAGACCTTGCCTCGCTGTCCAGAAACCCAGTTCACTGTCAGCCACCCCATTCAAGTACATGTTGTGAGTATTTCCCTTCCCAGTAACCACAAACTGCATCCCTTTCTTTATTACCTTGTACTAGGTCCAATCCTGTAGAGATAATATAACTGCCCTAAAACAAATCCTTAAAACTGTCAGAATCCTCTGTGTACCTTGTTTTTAGGAAAATCTGTAGTGATCTCCGAGTGGTAGTGCCATTCTTTCCAACTCATTTCAGTCCTTGCATAAGTCCTTAGTAATATTGAGAATAAATTAATAAATTACCCCATAAAGAGGCCCACGGCGTCAGGGGGGGCTGAAACTGTAGTTTAACCCTTTTCATGGGCTGTGTCGCTCTTTTCTAGCCACTAAAATCTAGTCTGAGTAAAACTTGTCATTTCTGTTTTAAAACGATTTTCCTTGTGCAACTGCTTTCATTTTAAAAACCGAGTTTCCATTCCTGTTAAGAATCTCATCCAGTCATCCATTCAGAGTTACCCTTTCACTTTCACATTATCCCTGTGATGTGCATTTGTCCCTTAGGCAAAATCGGAATGCGGTTTTGATGCTGTTTAACCCGTTTTTCAAGCTGTTTTGAACCTGTGAAAATAAGCAAATGGAATTTCTCCACGTGTGATTTGGCTGCCCTGTGTTTTTCCTTCCAAAGTCGATTTTCTGAAATATATGCCCGTTGTTAGTACATTGCCTTGTAGGCTGCTAGTGTTCTTACGTCTCTGATACTGCTATACTCATATTTACCTCATTAATTCCACTGCACATGTAATACAAGTATTTAGTCATTCCAAGTGCTATTTTGCTCAATTTTCAAAGGTTTTCAATTCAATTTTGCCTTCCAATTCAGAGGGGGGAGGTCGGATATACGGTCTGTTTGTTGCCTAGTATACCTGACTCCTTGCTACTCCCACAAAATATAGTTAATAGGGGTTGGAGGGAGCGTTGCAGGGGGAAATACTAACTGTGGTGCCATCATAAAACACCTCCCAAAAATAAATCTTGCCTTTACTAAACTGTGCATTGTATATCTGATGTTAAAGTTTAAACTAAGTGTATTCCGTCATTTCACAATGCAATTATCACCACACTGGTAATTGCTGCCCTATTTTAAATTTTGTGATTTTCATTGGAATTAAAAAATAAATATTGTATTATTACACACCGTTCTGGTTCATGGTCCATTGTGACCCGGGGTGTTTGTAAAGGTGAGTATGAGACGGGTTGGGTGCCTTCTCAAATTGAATTCATAATAAATAAAAATAAAAAAGTATTTTAATTGTGCGCGGCATCCTTGGCCAGTATAAAGAGTCCTGGTATGGCGTGTGATGCCCTTTTAGAATCCTTAACAGCATGCCTCAGTCTATGCTCTTGTGGAAGGGAGAGAGGTGTGACCTCAAGAACTGGAGGCAGAGAGGTGTGACCTCAAGAACTGGAGGCCCATCTCTCTCCTGTACGTGGACTACAGGATTCTGGCAAAGACAATGGCAACTAAACTCAGAGGTGCTATCTGTGAGATTGTCCACCCCAACCAGATCTGCGGGATCCCTGGATGTAGCGTCGCTGACAGCCTCGCCCTGATTAGGGACACAAACCAGTATGTCCCAGACCGCAAGGTCTGGGCAGCACTGGTCTGCCTTGACCAGAAGAAGTCCTCTCCCATGAGTTCATGGACAGGGTCCTACAAGTGTTTGGGCTTAGGGAATTCTTCTGCAATTATGTTAAAGTAATATATAAATACATTCATTTCAGTCATGATAAATGGTTGGAAAACAGACCCCTTTCCAGTAAAGGCAGGGCTACCCTCTCTAGCCCCCTCTGTTTGCACCATAGAGCTCTTGGCGGAGTACATCAGGAATAACCCAGAAATCATAGTCATCCCAGCAACAGGAGATACAAGAAGAGAGGTGAAGTGTTCGCTCTACATGTTTGACGTTATCCTCTTCTGCGCAGACTGTCGATCAGCATCAGAGCTTCTGAGTACCTGTGAAGACTTTGGCCACGCATCAGGTGCAAAGATCAACTCAGCGAAATCCCAGACCATGCTTTTTGGAAAGTGGGATACCAACCAGAAGCCTGTTTCCTTCCCAATCGAGAAGGAATTCATCAAGATCCTTGGGGACTGGTTTCAGAAAGAGGGGGGAAGTACTGAAAAGTTGGTAGGAAAGACTGGCCAAGGTTAAACAGAAACTGGGTCTCTGGAGTCTCTGCAAACTGAGCATGGGAGGGAAAGCTCTGGTTCTGAGAAAGGACACCATGCCCATGCAGCAGTATGTGGCCCAAGCATGGCCTCTCCCAGCCAATGTGGCGAGGGACATCATTGCTTTGGTCTTCCACTTTGTCTGGGGTGCAAAGATGGACAGAGTGAGAAGAACATCCATGCACAAGGAGCCTCACCAAGGGGGGAAAGGAATCCCAGACCTCCCTACTATTCTGTGTGTCTTCTACGCATGCACCTGTGTCAGGATTTCCCTGGGCAACATCAATAAGACCCACTCTGCTTATCTTCTTTGCCGTTTCTTCCTCGCACCAACATGGAGGAGGCTGGGCCGGGACAAGTGGGATAACTCCTTCCCTTACAACTGGTCCCTTCCCTGGTACTACATGGGAATGGAAAGGTTTGGGGGATGTCTGCCTTCAGGGGGTGGTGCCTACATTGTGGACCGCAAGAACGATCCAGAGCCTGACCAGGACAAAAGGACATCACAGACCCCATTGAGGACCTGCCAGCGGCCACAGTCTACCAGGTGTGGGAGAATGTGGAATCAGATAAACTTTTGAACATTCACAAAGACATTGCCTGGCTGACGGTGAGAGGGGCACTACCTGTGTGCGCATTCATGCACAGATGGGGGCTCTGTCCACACAGGAACAGTCCCAGGGGGTGCCTGGAAGAGGAAACAGTGCACCATCTGTTCAGGGCATGCCCCTTTGCAAGGAAACTATGGAGGGCCCTGAACATTGAACTGAGTGCTCACATTCCTCTCCAAGACTTTACCCGCCAGTGTGTGTGCTGAATGGTCTTTTTGCACAGACCGACAGTGGAGGCAATCCAGGACTGCTGGCGGATCCTCTGCTGCCTAAAATACATTCCTTGTTTGCAAGGACTTGCCAAGTTCTCAACGGGGAGCTGCTGACGACAGAGGCCTCCCGCTGGATGATCCATGGCCTGCTAAGGAACTATGCAATCAAAGATGGCCTGGAAGATGTGGGATCTGAGTAAAACTCCCAACCCAGGCAAACCTCCTAAAAAAAAGACTTTCCGCCTACCCATGCACAAACTTGAACTTTGCACAAACCACAAACATTCTGAACAAAAATATATGTACCCAAATCCCAAAGTAAATTGAAACCACCCCTCCTGCTTTGAAGGGGCAATGTAAATGTCCCTAAATGTCTTTTATTGAATTAAATGTATTTCCTTTTGTAACATCTTTTAAGCACTTAAAGATATTTTTACAACAAGAAAAAAGATGGTTCTCCCACTGAGACACCATGATCACTTGGTTCTCTTCTGGTCTGCAATCCCCCCCCCCCCCAAAGAGCTGCCACAAGCTTATAAGCAAAAACTGCACTTTTAAGTGCTTTTCAGGAGCTTTCGTTTTGCCGCGAAATTCGGGAGGAATAGAAGAAGGGATACGATGACGAGATGGCTGGTTTCCTGACCCCTGGAATTAAGAACACCATCAGGATTCAGAGGAGACAAGAGGCGGATGGCAGCATAGCCCAGCTCAGCAGGGAGACCTTCTCCAGGCTGATGATTACTGGCATGAGCTTTGCCACTTCGCAAGTCTGGTGCCTGAAGGTGTTTCCAGCATCAGGGACATACATTGTCAAGCTTGCCTCAGAGGACTGCTGCAGCCGCTATTGGACCATGGGCTGGAGCAGAAGCCATTCACAGACTTCTCCATGGAGTGCCAGCAGCAGAAGGAAGTTAAGAGGATGACGGTGCATGTCTACAAACCCCACGTGCACATGCAGGACCTTCTTCCGCCGCCATTGCACACTACTGAAGGATCTCGTAAAATCCATGGACAGCAATGGAATCTGGGATGGGAAGTGACACGTCACCGCAAACCCGCAGGAAGACCCGGGAGCAGCAGATGGGACTCGCCACCCCCCATCCAGCTTCGCCATAGGCAGAGACGCTGGCTACCTGTACTATACCGGGCAGCACAGGCTCTGCAACATGTGTGGCAAGCCGGGCCACACAGGCAAGGATCTGTCACCCTAAACTGCAGGAACTGCAGGCAAGAGGGCCACATGGCCAAAGACTGCAAGGTGGAGGTGACATGCTACCTCTACGGGCAGGAGGGCCACCGCATTACGGACTGCCCAAGTAGGGCCAGGTCCTATGCAGAGGCACAGCCCCCCATAGAGAAGAGGTGCCACAGGAGGCCTAGACGGAGTCCCCTGCTACTGCGGCCCCCCCGAAAGGCAAAAAGGATGGCAGACCTAAGGGGCCCAAGCCGGCCCCCACACCAAAGGAAGCCCAGGAAAGCGAAACAGACCCCACACCTAGCATGCCGGAGACCAGTGAAGCGCAACAGCAGAGCGAGGTCGAACAAGACCAGAATGGAGGCACCCAAGCAAAGACGCCTACAGCCCAGCCAGGCGCCGACAGACAACACTGAAACAACACAGAAAGGCGGAGCAGCAACACACAGCAACTGCTGAGGGTCCGCTCCCGGAGCTACAGCGAGAGAGTGTCCAGCCTGGTATGTAGCCCTGCGAGTAAGAGCAATATGTCATGAACTGACTTATTACATTAAGTTAAACTTTTAAACAATATTATGTCTATTTTTTTTTTTAACTTGTTTATTTTAATTCAAGGCAGGTTGATAATTACAAAACATTGTCAGCAACAATCATTCAGGCATGTTGATCCCCAGTCCCTTTTTTCTCCCGATCTCCTCCCCACGCCCCCGTCCCACCTTCCCCTCGGTCCTCAGAGGTGGATTCCTCCCTCCTAGATCACCTATTTTGCGCCTCAAAGTCTATGTTTCTCCCTCAGGGATCACTTGGTCTTTCAGGATCCATCGAGCCCTGGTGGGTTTGTAGGTCAGAGAGGGCAAGCGCTGGTTGTATTCAAGTACTGGGGCCCAAATATTCTGGAATCGGTGGAGAGTTCCCGCCTGCGCTGCCGTCACCTTCTCCGCAATCAGAATATCCCAAAGCTTAGTCCACCGTTGGGGCATGTGAGGGCCTTCCGGGGATTTCCAGGAGCGGGCCAGCACCGTTTTCCCTGCTAGCGGACAGTGTGTGAGTAGTTTCGATCTGGTCCCGGAGCGTGGGTAGATTGCGGGAATCGGGGCTCCTAGCAAGACTGGCTCTGGTTCCAGCAGGATCGCCGTTCCGGTGATTTGCTGATGGTTCCCAAACACATCTTCCAGAATTGCTGAATCTTTGGGCAAGCCCACCGCATATGAAAGAAGGAGCCTGGGCGGCCAATTCCTCTCCAGCAGGAATGGTCTAATTGTGGATTTATGTGGTGGAGTCTAAGGGGCGGGTAATACCAGCGTAACATGATCTTATATGCGCATTGCCTATTGGTGATGCAGGTGGATGAGGCGCGAGTTCTGGTCCAAATGTCTACCCAGGATGGTTGTCTATTGGGTGACCCAGATCTGCCTCCCACTGGGCCATGCTGCGAGTTCTTACGATCAGGAAGTCACCTAAGAAGCGCCTATACAGAGTGGATACTTTCCCCCGAGCTGGAAGATCTCCAAGTGTGAGTTCCAGGGCGGTGGGAGGGCGTGTCGCTGCTTGCAGAGTTTGAGGGTGCGAGCACCAGTGGCGCAGTTGGATATAGGTGAATCTGTCCCTTTCCTAGAGTTGGAACTTTCCCTTACATTGCTCAAATGTGAGGGGCCTCTCTCCCGTATATAGCTGGCCTATAGTCTCTAACCCGCCATTTATCCAGTTCTGAAAGTTGCGGGGGTGTGCTCCAGGTGAAAATGCCGGATTATGGAAGACCGGGGATCGTGGGCTCAGGCCTCTTGGCACTCCCTTACTCTTCAGCGCCCAGTCCCAGGAGCTTAGGGTATGTTTGGTTGATAGGAGGAGGTCTCCCGAGTGTGCTCTGAGGGGGGGGTGGGATGTGTGGCAAAAATCACAGGGGTAGGGGCCCTTGCGATTGTTCCAGTTCTACCCATCTAGGGCGATTTGTTGTAATTTGCCATGCCTGGACCTGTGCTAGTTGAGCCGCCATTCTGTATGCCCGTAAGTCTGGGACCCCCAACCCTCCCAGTCTGGAGCCCCCTAGGAAGGTTCTGAGGGGGATTCTCGCTCTCTTACCTTTCCAGATAAATTTCAACATCTTTCTCTGGATATTGCAAAGAGTTGGTGCGGGAATCGCTACTGGGAGGGAGGCGCAGGCGTATAGGAACCTTGGAAGGAGGTTCATCTTGCAGGCTGTAATGCGCCCCAGCAGTGAAATTTCCTGGGTCGCCCAACGTTTCAGGTCTCCTTCCAGTTCTTTGAACAACCGGGGGAAGTTAGTTTTATATGTGTCTTTTATATTATGTCTATTTTATTTTCCGTAAATGTCAGAAGCGTGAAGTACAAGAGCAGATGCGCTAGCACCCTTAGCTTTTTGGCCAGTCAGAATAGTGATGTTTATTTTCTACAGGAATGTGTCATCCCTTATTCCCAGTCCTACAGACATATGGAGGACCAGTGGACTCTAGGCCCCTCATATTGGTCGGGGAGGGAAAAGCAGTAGGTCTACAGGTGTAGCCATCTTAGTCAGAGGGAGGCGGTTCACGGCCGACTTAGTCACCGAGCTTGAATGTGGCAGAACCCTTGTCGTTGATGGCTTGTGGGTGGGGAAGCCAGTGAGGCTCACAGCTGTGTACTCCCCCTCTGATGTAGGTGAGCGGATGGAACCTTTCCAGTGCCTCAGGCCACTGCTGGTCACCACCAGAACAATATTGATGGGTGGGGATTTTAACTGCATCTTGGAAGAGACAGGACGCGTAGGCCTGAGGGCGGGCTCTGGGTGGATGGATGCTGCGGCAAAGCTCCTGGTGGAAATGATGTGTGAGGCATCCTTGAATTATGTAATTGGGTCAATGGAGCCCAACGCCAGGTAGTTCCCGGGTGTCTATCTGCACTCTAGGATAGACTGTCTCCCCCTCACTGTTTGGGAGGCGAAGACAGTACTATGATACCTGTTCACTTCTCTGACCATCAAGCTATCCACTTCCAGGGTGAACTGATGGACAAGTTCCTAGCAGGACCAGGATCCTGGAAGTTGAACAGCTCCTTGCTGAGAGAAGAGAGACTGGAGGTTGACCTAAGGAAGATGTACAGGTTGTGGCAGGAAATCAAGGATGGCTTCCAGTCAACGGGGGGGGGGGGGGTAATGGGAATGGGTCAAAGGGGGGGGTTGTGGGAATGGGTCAAAGGAAGGGCCCAGCACTTTTTTAAAGAATGCAGGGAGGAGGAAAGCCCAGGGGAGGAAGAGGGAGTGCAAATAACTGCAGCGAGAGCTGCAGGAACTACACGATCTGCAACTGAGGGGATGGGACGTAGTGGGTCCCCTGGAGGAAGTCAAGAGAGAGCTGAGCCAGCACTTTCGGGATGAATCCAGGGGCATCATCTTCTGTTCCAAGGTGGAGAACCTGGAGAAGTGGGAGAAATGCAACTCCTTCAGGAAAATATACGCTGCACACACCCCATTGGCTGAACTGCGTGTTAAGGAGTGGAACATCTGTAACACAAGGGATCGCATAATGAAGGTGGCAACCGACTTTTATGGGGACCTGTATGCAGAGAAGAGGTCAGTGGGATACCAGGCAGAAAAGTTTCTGTTGGGCATCCTCCCCAACAGCGCAAGCAGCACTGAATGCCCCCTCATGCTGCAGGAGCTGCATCTTGCGACCAAATAGTTAATTTTTTTTTTTATTTGTAGGTAGTTTATAAACATAAAACCTTTACAAAAATCACATGTAGAGCATATGCAATATTGTAAATACAATTACCCCAAAAGGTCCCTGTGAGATATTAATGTGCAAAATCACAAATGTGTGCAAAAGCTAGCAGGTGTGCAAAGTAAGCTGTATAAATTATATGTAAAGGTAAAATCTGATAAAACTTCCTAAAAACAAGAAACGCAGATTAACACTAAAGATCTAAAAGCACATACCCATGGTAGATGGTGAAAAGTATCTTATACAAGAAGGCATTTGCTATTGTGATTACATGATGGCCATGTTGAAGGGACCAAGGGATAGTAAATGTTCACACAAAATAGTTTGGACATGAGATACATTGGTTTCCTAATAGGAATACGTTACATATAACGACCAAGCTAACAATTTAAAATATTACACATTTGTAGATGGAGGCTCATTCATTCTAACCAGCAACTGGGTAAGTGCTAATACCAAGGAGGTGTTCTCCCCCCACATACACCGGGTGCACAGCAGTTCCCTGCTCCCAAATGTTATATTTGCCAAATGAAGTGATTCTCACAGATTAAAAGAATGAGCAAAAAATGACGAGATGTTTAAAAGTTTCTGGACCATTGGTCACTGAACAAGATTGGCACATTCCATAGTCTACTTTCCCTTTCGTAAAATAGAGTTGGGTAGAGCTGCGGCTAAGCCCAAGGTCTGCTTCCAAATGATCCCCTGAACCCTATCGAGGATCTGGTCCAAGTCCAGCAAACAGATGTCCAAACCATATAACAGAATGGGTTCGACTTTTAAGATGTAAAAGTCGACAATAGGCATCAGAGGGTACTTGCAGTGCTTCCAGAATATGATTTTCATTTCAGACAGTCGAGGTCTCATCTTCTGATTTATACTGGTGGCCGACATACTTAGGGAAGCACTGTCAGAAATGTTATAGCCCAAATACCATAGGGAATAAATGTGTTCAATCTCTGTGCCGACCATCATCCATTTAAACGTTTTGATTCTCTTCCTATTAGTAAAGTTAATGATGCTGGACTTGGAGGGGTTGGCCTGGAGATTATATTTGGAAGCATACTCAGAATAGGTTGAGTTCGTTTTGTAGACCAAAGGGTGTCTTATCAAAGAGGATCAGGTCTCAGCGAACCCCATCCAATGCAGATGGAGCTCGCTGAGACTTACCGCAAAGATGTTATCCTTTTGCCAAATTTGATCCAAATCAAACAAGTACAAATTAAATAAGGTTGATGCCAGATTACATCCCTATTTTACCCCTGTGAACGTGGGGATGGGAAAGGTAAGAGCACCTTCTTGATTGATTCATACCTGAAAACTGGTGTTTTGGTGCAGCATAGCAATTAAGCGAACCAAGAATGAGGGAACCCCCCCAGCCTAATAATTTAGCTCCACTAGGGATTTCTGATAACACGATCGAAAGCAGCTGTCATACCTAAGGAGGCCATGTAAATGGGACCAGACTCCGGTTGCTTGGACTTTTCCAAAATGTGGGCAAGAATGGTGGCATTGATATGATAGGTAATTTATAACGCGCTTAATACCGAGAGCTTTCTAAGCAGGGACCTGGGATCGAACCTGTGTTTGTTTGTGTCATTTTGCTTCCAAGGCGAGCACGTTGCCGCTGGGCTATCCTCCCGAGACATTGAGGGGACATTGAGGGAGGTCACCATAAATTTGCAAAATCCCACCTGAAATCTGGACAGGATGTCATGTGTCTGTATATATTGTTCAAGTTGTTTCAGAATGAGAATAGAGAAGACCTTCGAAGAAGCGTCCATTAAGGCAATAGGTCTGAAGTTGGCTGGATCGTCGGGATTACCCTTTTTATAAATTGGGATAATGATGGCTGAAAGCCATGACTCTGGTATTTGGTTGGAGTGAAAGATGTGATTAAACTTCACTTGTAATATTGAGGCCCAAATGTGTGAGTCTGCTTTTAGGATAAAAGAAGGTATGCCATCAGGCCCAGCTGCTTTAGAAAATGTAAGTTTACTACCTGCCCATTTAACATCTTCAATGGACCACGGACAATATTCTTTATTAAATACATTGGCATATAAAGCTGAATTGGAACAGAGAACTCATTAAATATAAATATTTTATAAATAGAAACAAAATTCCCAAAGTGAGTTGATATCACATGGAAGGCCAAATATGCAAAACCAATCAAGACACATTTTAGTGAATAAATGTAACATTTATGCAGCATTTTAGAATAAACTAATAGACGTATATTATGTATATTATGAAACTTTGAAAAACATAAAGGGCATACATACAGGACAGACAGGACGGACAGTAACATAACGGGGGAGAGATTGGGACAAAATGTTACTAGCTATTACAGCGCAAGAGCTAGGTAATGTATTATTTAGATACTCAGTTAATGACCTCCATTTCAGTTCATGTTTTCTTAATACGAGTGAGATGAAGCATTACAGTTTTCCATTCTATGAATGTTACAAATGGAGTTCCACCATATTTTACAATTCAGTTTTTTAAGGTCTTTCCAATTCGAGGTTATGGTTTGAAGAGCTACTGCAATAAAAGATCAAACAGATAACCTTTGTTTTTAGCAATGGTGGCTTGGATGATTGAGCTTCCCAAATACAGAAAAGAAATACAAAGTTCTTGTTGCAATGGAAAAATAGACTTTAGCACACTTCATAAAGTTTTCAATAAAGGTTTTGTATGAATACAATCAAATACTAGATGTCTAAACGATCCCTTATTTCACAGGCAGCTCCAGCCATTTTCATCCTGAGTAAAACCACCTTTGAATAGGATTAATGGAGTTATAAAGGCCCTATGATATAAGAAAGGGAGAGTCTGGAGCAAACTTGCTGAAAAAATAACTTTGGAAATATCTCTCCATGTCAAAGGCCAATTCGTTTGAGAGTCTGTTAGTGAGCAGTCCAGTTTTCATTCCAGTTCACTTTTCCATGAAACCTTGTTTTCCAATGTAGATGTAAGTACTTTGCAAAACATAGAAGCATTCAAATTTTTGTTGA
The DNA here is from genome assembly GCF_040938575.1 of Ambystoma mexicanum. NCBI lineage: Eukaryota > Metazoa > Chordata > Amphibia > Caudata > Ambystomatidae > Ambystoma > Ambystoma mexicanum. The sequence goes on along the minus strand of NC_090935.1, from coordinate 484,405,138 downwards.
GTATATGTTGCATTTTATTATCTTGATATGATAATAAATAATCATCCAGATATATGGGGATACAAATTGAGATGATTTGGAGATATGTGATAATAAGTATGTTCTAAGTTAGATAATGTAGTTTTGATGCTACTGCTAGTGATGAATCTATTGATTCTTCTAATATATGGGCAATCCGTTAGGATGTGGGGGAAACCATCGCTCTCTCAAACAGAAGCCAACTAGGTGAGTTTAACAGTGTGGTAACAAACCACAACTGAGCCTAACATAGCACAAACACTTGTGGTATTTTATTTTTTTAATCAGGAAAACCAATTCTACTGTCTGTCCTAGGTGTTTTAAGTTTATTAGCTGAAATACTGTGCTTCTTCTTCCCCCAAAGAAACCCAAGGATACAAGAGTCTAGGGATTTAAAGAATCTGGCAGGAAGGGAGATAGGGAGCATATATAACAAATAGAAAACAACTGGAGATATCGACATTTTTATAGATTCTAACCTTCCCCACCATGACAGAAAGAGAGGATCATGAACTAATAAGATCTTTGACTCTAGCTAGGATGTTCTTAGTATTTTGTTTTATAATGTCTTTAATAGAAGAGGTTATTGTAATACCTAGATATTTGATCCCTGTAGGACACCATGTCATCCCTAGATTAGAACGGTGGTGTCTGGTACAATATAGGTTTAGTGGCAAAACCTCTGATTTTTCAATGTTAAGTTTATAGCCCGATGCTAGGGAAACTGTGATGATGATGAGTAAGTGGTTAAGGCAAGTGTCTGTAACCTGTAATAAGAGCAAAACCTCTGCATAAGCAGCGGTTTTTACATGGATGTGATCATGTTGAAAACCCACAATATTTTTGTCTTGTCCGATAGCTTCTAAAAAAGGTTCTAGGGCCAGAATAAAAAGAAAAGGGGAGAGAGGGCATCCCTAGCAGGTTCCTCTACTAAGGGAGAAAGAGGGAGAAACTTGTGCATTAGCAAAAAAACACAGTTTTGGGGTTGGAATATAGTACTTTCACCATACAAATGAATGGATCGGGAATACCATGCCAATGAAAGGCTTTGAACATATAATACCACTCTACCCTCTGGAAAGCCTTCTCTGCATCAAGAGCTTTAGCAGCATAAGGATTGGTGGATGTTTTAATAGAGTTAATGACATTAGTAACCAATCTAATATTTGTTGAGGATAATCTTCCCTTAACGTATCCTACTTGTTCACTTTTAATTAAAATCAGAAGAAAGGGGTGTAATCTATTGGCTAAAATTTTAGCAACATTTTTGCAGTCAATATTAATAAGGGAGATAGGTCTATAATTTTGGACTAATTCAGGATCTTTATTTGGTTTTGAAAAACAATCAACATTGCTTCAGAAAAGGATCCGACGGCACTTTCATTAGAAACAAAGGAGGAATAGAGATTTTGGAGTTTAGGAACTAGGAGATCTTTAAAGTGTGCAAACAAGTCTATCAACTATTCACCTGGTCCTGGGGCTTTTCCTTTCTTAAGATACTTTATAGCCTTATATATTTCATTATATATATTATGGGCTCGTTTAATGTTTGGTGATTACTGGTGGTATATGAATCATGATGCATATGTCTTAGAACGTTACATGGGTATTTTTAGATGACGACTCTGGGGAGTGTAATGTTTGATAGAAGGTAGAGAAGGCTTGTAGAATATCTTCATCTTTAAGAACTTTGTTTCCGTTTTGATCTTTTACAACCGCAATTCTTGTTCCATCTTTCTTGGGTTTACGGTAAGAGGCTAATGATTTACTTGTTTTGTTAGAAAATTGATATATTTTCGATTTATATTTTAAAAGATTAGAGCAGAGTATTGTATAATCAAATTATTATATTGAATTTTTAGCTTAGCTATTCTCATAAGGATAGAACTAGTATTAGTGCGAATGTATTATCCTTAAAGATGTTTAATTTAAGAATGTCATCGGATTCCTGTTTAAGTGTTTTCCTTGTTTGAGCTATATAGGAAATAATTTTACCTCCAAGTACAGCTTTATAGCAGTCCTAATTGCTATGGATTGAGGTGTCATTTACATTTTCTGTAAAGAAATTGGTATGTTGTTGAATACATTCATTAAATTGGTTATCTATTAGAAGAGTAGTATTGAATCTCCACCTGTTTAGTTGGTGCATGTTGTGTGAATTAGATATTTGCATATGAATAGGAGCATGATCAGACAAAACAATGGGTTCTACTGTAGCATCTAGTAGGCGATTGGTCATAGATATGGATATAAACAATTCTGGAGAAAGAACAAGTTTGATGACCCCATTTTTCTTTCCACATGCTGCACTCGCAAAAACGTGCCCTACCCATAAACGTTTTAGTTTTGCTGCTTCTGATTGTGAGAGATGAGACTCTAGTATACAAGCTATGGCTGGTTTAGCCCTATTAAGAGGTGATAGAATCTTTTGCCGCTTAATTGGATTATAAAGGCCTTTGACGTTCCATGATCTTATGTTAAGTGACATAGGAGGCATTAAACGGGGTAAATATGTTTACAAAGCTTAGGTTAATAGGGTAGTATACAGATACATTCACAGACTGGAAACAAAAGGGGAAGGGGAAGACTAACAAAGTTGGCATGGAATTTTGTAACAAATATATGAATTCAGTGATAATAAACAAAGTAGTGGCTAACTGGAAACAGCCACTCCAAACCATGGCAGGATAGAACTGTAAGTGGCAGGGGTGGAGAGCCTAATCCAGAAGTGCTCGCTCAATGGCCCACTTCAGGAAAAGTGTGATGAGTTAGCAGTCCATCTTTCGTTCTAGATGTTTTACACATAGGTTGTCTTGAAGTGTCCATTTCCTGTCTCCTATGGTCTCGTATGAATCTTCTTACATCTACTGGATCCTGAAATATGAACGTGTGTCCATTAAGAGTGATCTTTAAGGAGGCAGGATGTATGATTTCGTAACTGGCATTGAGTTGTTTGAGAGCCGATCTTAGTGTTAGCAATTCCTTTCTCCTCGCAGCAGTAGCATTAGAAACATCTTGGGATATAAAGATCTTAGTGCCTTCTCAATGTATTTGCTTTTTTTCCCCTTGGCTTTTTCCATGATGAGGATGACATGGGTGTAGTCTAACAATGCAAATATTAAAGTTCTGGGAGCATTTCTCGATTGAACGTTGGGTCCCGCATAATATGCTCACTGGATATTGAATTGTACAGATGTTGGAATATGAAGCAGCCTTGGGAGCATACGATATAAGAATTGGGATGGATTACTCTTTGCTATTTTCTGGAAGACCTGCAATGCGTAGATTACTTTTCAGATTCCTGTTTTCAAGGTTTTCAGCTCTGTTTCTGGAGCGAGATAACTGAATTTTCCAGGGAAGCTACTCTTCCAGTGACATCCTCTGCATTGCTTACTCTTCTTTCCACCTCATGGATTCTGTTTTCAAACAAGGACCATTTTTCATCCAACATTTGAAGTTTCATAGATGTAGCCTCCATGAAAGGTTTGATTGATTTTATTTCGTCCAGAATAGCTAACATAACTCTGTCTTGCGGGTCAATTTTAGGTATTGGGGATTCACTCTTGTCTCTTAGGAGCCAACGCTGAAAATTTTTGATGGGGTCGAAGTGATATGCTCCCCTTTAATGTGATAGACATATGGTCTCCCAGGTGCAAATTGTCAACAGTGACAGGTTCACAAAATGCATGCAAGAAACAAGAAAGAAAGTAATCAATATAAGAGCTCACAGATCCTTGCTGCCAAGTGAACATGCTAACTGCATGTCCCAGTCTGCTAAATAATCCACCCATACCTGTCCTCTCTTCTTGGAAACGGTGTGGGTATTAGGTGTATGTGTGAAAGTGGGAGAGTTTGTGGTGTTTAGACAGGTGGATTTAAAGTCTCCACCAAAGTCAACGTAATAGTGAGGGTATCTAAGGAACGCGTCTTCTAATAAGTTATTTATCTGCGTAAAGATAGTATCCATAGCCATTCTAGCAGGATTCCAATAAACACAAATTATTAGAAATACTAAATTAGACTGCCATGAGGACTAAGTTCGATGGCCAATAATTCATCCGAGCTTGCGATCAGGGTGGTGAGAGGCTTAAAGTTGTTGTCTACCAAGACTGTTAAGCCACCTGCAGCTCCATTTGTGGCAGCTTGTGTGCACGTAGTGTAGCCATCGATACAAAATGGCTGCAGCTTCATTTTCGCTTGTATAAGTATTACAGAGTTTTTTTTTGCTAAGAGTCAAAGAACTAAGCCAGATAAATAAATTGGAGAATCCACAGAATGAATGTTAAAGCCAACATGGCTATGCTTGTACATTTGCTTTTTTACATGATAAAAGACTGTTCATAATAGGTTCAAGCCACAACCAGTCTTTGACTGTACTTGCAATTGTAGAGAATTGCGCTAGCAACTCTGCATTTAGATGTCTAAGCAGGTCATCACGAGAGGAAGATCCTTTGTGCTCATCTGCGGATGCTTCCTGTAATTCTATAAACTCGATTACAGCGTCCAGAGTCTTGAATAATTGAGGCACAATTGTAACAGATCAGGTCTGTGTTCCCACACAAATTTCATGATAATGTGGGAGTGAATCATATGATTGTTATTGTTGGTGGACAAGGTGATTCAATCAATGTCAGAGTTGAGTGTTCTAATGGGGGACTTTGTTTATAAATATAAAGCATAAACGTGCGATTGAGTCTGTCTTCCGTTGATTGAGTTATCATTCACCCACCCCATAATATTGGGAAGTTCGGTTGCGAGTACAATGGGAGACGAGATATCCGAAGGCAAACCGTTGGATTGGGATGGCAAATGACTGTCCACCTCGACCCGGATCGCTTCAGTCGCATTGGATTCCAAGCGATTGTCTGAGTGTGAGGATGTCGGCTTCCAAGTTTGAGTGAGCTCTAGTTATTTTGCACAGCGACTTGGCAAATCCCCTGACCAGATGGTTGAGTTGGGTCAGTGGACACAGCCTTCACTTGAGTAGATTGACCCACGGTAGTATTGGAATGAAGTCCCCTTACCTTTTTATTGCATATTATGGCAAAAAATGTGGATAAGTGTGATTGTTTTGCTTTATCATCATTCGCCAGGACATAAGGGACTGTTGTCGAGTCAATTGATTGGAAATCTCTTGGCGGAACAGTTGGAAGATCGTTCGACAGTCTAGGGATCTTACATGGATCTTTGTGTTTAGGGACATAAGTACCAACTGGCACCAATTTGTCTTTCAGGTTGGTCAGGTTTCCTTCAAAATCGAGAAGGGATTTTGATTCCTTATTTAGCTGGTTCAAGTCGAGGAGTTCGTCATCATTAAAGAAGTTGCATACATTTTTTATATTTGAGTTGTGACCATTGATTTTATTAGTCGATTGGTTCGTGGTTTAATTCCCAGAGACATTCTTGCTTGTTCTTTCCATTTGTTCTTTTTTTCTGAGCTCTTAATTCGGCAGGCTTCATTCTAAGCGAGAAGAGTGGGTTGGGAGATTCCTGCGACTCATTGGCAGGAGAAGCTGTCCTGTTTTCAGGGAAGGTTAGGCCTACCTTTTCATTACTGTCCATAATGTCAGTGAGTGGGGTGGGACTATTGGGTGCGTCAGGGAAGGTTAGGCCTACCTTTTCATTACTGTCCATAATGTCAGTGAGTGGGGTGGGACTATTGGGTGCGTCAGATAACGACGCTGTATTAGTCCCATTCAATTCAATAGCTGCAATACACTCCTTGCTTTCTTGATGTGATAACCTTGTCGATTTTTTAAATAAGTCATTGTGTTAGCTATTTTATATGCATTATGTGTGACTACATCTAGAACAGTGTTAGACACCTGAATAGTTAGACACAGGAATAGTTTCCTTGATTTGGGACGCGTCTCTAGCAAAATCTGCATATGATTTGTTTTGGCCTGCTCGTGGAGGTGGAGTCTTCATTGTTTGTGTAGCATTTGAGCTTTTCCCTATGGAAGTGACATTAGATTGGTCACTTATCACAGTTGGCATATTGAGAGCTCCATTCATTCTAGTTTTTTGTGCATGAAAGCCCTCCAAATTGTTGAGTTTTCAAATAATGTCAGATATGGATAACTTTATGTCCCGTATCTCATGATGGGTCAAGTCGTGTCCCTTGTCAAGAAGATTGAGTATATGTGTTAGGACCGGAAAGCAAAAGGTGTTGGGTTCATTGAGGTTATGTGTTTGCTTACTACTGGCAAGTAAGATGCGCAAATTAACTTCTGAACTGAGTTGGTGCAAGTCTATGGGCATATCGTTTTGGGTAGTGTCATGGTAATTTCCAGACCTTGCATGATCTTTTAGCAACCATTTATTTATGGAAAAAGGTGAACTGGCATTAGGAAGATAGTTCGTTCTGGGGTACGCCTTAGCAGGGGACCCAGATTGTTCATAAACGTTGGCGTGGGGATGGTTATAAAGACAGACGTCTTCAACATCCGGGGGTAAGAGTGAGGTAGGTGTCGCGGGCCCGAGTGAGACTGATTTGTTTACCCAACTCAGCCTTTACGGCGGAGGCCAGAATTGAGACATCTGAAATGTGGTTGTCAAAACATTCAGTTGAGTGAGGTGACGTGGGGAATCTTGAATTGTTAGTTAAACTAGAAGGTAATGGTGGAAATGTATTGCTGCCCCTGTCATCCATCTCATGTAAAGCATAATTAGTTGCCATTATTGAGCCAGAGAAAGATGTATAAGTCTGAGCAGTTACTAAAGATTGCATGGAACGTAAACAATTGGTCACCTCTGAGGAGATTGCCTGCTGTCCATGTGTTAATGCTACAGTAACAGCAGGCTGTCCATGCGTCAAGAATTGCTGCATTGCATTCAACGCTGTCAGTGGACTCCTGAGGGTGTGATGTGCTAGGCATGTCCATTTCGGCGGGGAAACAGTAGAATTATGAAGACGTTTCCCAATTCTGAGTCCCCTGACTATAATAAGCAATTGGCAGAGAGGATGACGATACAAATAGCAATGTAGCAGGCGAGTGGCAGGCGATGAGTTCTTTAAGCTCTGTTTGCAATCGCCTTACAATTATGGAACCACACCTCAAGTAAGCCATCTATGATTCACTGTGCTGTCGCTCAGAGGGCTGAAGCTGCTGAGTGTCAGTTGATGTATGCCTAGTACTCAAAATAATTGACCATCCCCCAATAAAGCAGGAAGTCACAATGCGTATTAGTGAACGGAACACAGAGTTCAAGTATTGCCTTACTCATTGCAGAAATGCAGGTTAACAGCACGTTAGTGGGGAGACAGCGCTGCGGTGCAAGAAAAGCAATTGCCGTTTGAGTGAAATGAAGATAACACGAATGGCACGAATAGCAAAGGTGCGAGTCAGACAATAAAACACCACCTTTATGCCGGCATCATTCGTAACACTCCACGGCATCGAAACATCACTGACGTGAAGCAGACAGCATGAGTGCGGACGGGCCAGCACAGCAGAAGGTTGAGAGCAAAACAGGTACCTGCAGTTGGTCAAAGATTTTAGACGAACCTAACAGTCACCCGTACCCGGCAACCCAAGCCAAACAGGCTCAGCAGGCACTTCATTGGTGCGTGCGCGTGCCCTTTTGTAGGGGAGGTGCTCGGGGGGGGGGTGACTACAGATATATGACTAAAACAGAAGAAAAAAGGCTGTAAATTAGCTTTGTTCAAAGAATAGTTATGTTAAAAAGCAAAGTCAATGTACTTTGAAGTCCAATAGGGGCATAAAGACAGAAGAACAGGCGTGTTTGAGATGCAGTAGCACAGGCTTCAGCGGGTGAACAGGAAAGAGTCCCCGGCTCAACAGGCACTTCCTCAGTGCGCAACCAAATCTTTGACGTAGAATTTGGCTGGGAGACAGTCGCTTCCCAGTGTTTTACTTGCCTTGAGTCTGTGGGACATAGTAGGACCAGTGTGACAAATGAGTGGTGCAACGATAACTTCGTTGTACAAACTGGGGCACAGCACAGGGCAAAACAAGTTTTGCTTCAAATTCAATAGTATTTCAGCTATTCCTATCTTATTAATGAGTAATAAATCAATGCAATTTGATTAAATCTTCACCAAATATAAACTGTCGAAATTTGAGATACAAACAGTACAAAAAGGGATATCATTTGTCCCTAATTACAGTAGCACATTACTGAAATAGAAAATTGCTTTTTTCAAACTGGCGAGAAAAATGAAGTTGAAACTTTTCTTTGACACTTTAGAAATCCCAGAGAAGAAACACCAATCTGATTTTCTGGAGTTGAATCCTAAAAGTACCTTTACACCGCCCATACAGAACACATCTATGGACACCTTTCAGAAGTCGGTGCTAAGAGACATGAAGAAGATAATATTTGTAAACCGATCAAGAGGTAATTTAACCTCGAGAGAAAAACAAGCACTAGACCACTTATGGGAAAATGCAGAAATCATTTTTAAACCAGCTGATAAAGGGGGTGCCCTAGTGATAAAGGACACTAGCAAATATAAAGCTGAAGTAGTGAAACAATTGAGTGATCAAGACACATATCTGGAAATTTTCCAAGACCCAACTGAACAAGTACGTGAAATCATCAAAAAGACGTTAGATGAAGCTGAAGAGGAAGAGTTCATCACCCACAAAACTAAATGTTTTCTTACCAACACACACCCATTAATACCAGTCATCTACGTTTTACCAAAAATTCACAAAAACCTGATGGAACCTCCTGGTCGACCAATAATTGCAGCCAATAACAGCTTACTAGAACCAATTGCCCAATACATTGACAAGATTATCCAACCTCTTGCACAAAACTGTACCACATACATAAAAGACACCAACCAATTTCTCAAGAAACTTGGACAAGTGAATTTTGACACAAATACCGATATTTTATTTTCCATGGACGTAACAAGTCTATATACCAACATAACGCACCAGGCTGGATTGGAAGCTGTGGAATGGATGTTACTGAATACAGAATTACCAGTTAAAAGTGATCGTCTTTTCATTTTGAAACTTCTGACAATTGTACTTAACAACAATTTCTTCTCTTTTGAAGACAGACATTTTGTCCAAATATCAGGCACATCAATCGGGGCCGCTATGGCCCCAAGCTATGCGAATATCTACATGTCCTACTTGGAGGAGACACAAGTAATCGATAACCCAAGATGGAAAGACAAACTGAAATTTATCACAAGATTTATTGATGATCTGTTTGGCATTTGGAGAGGTGAAGAAGAAGAGCTTCTGGAGTTTTTTGAGTTTATGAATAACCTAGCCCCAAGAATAAAGTTCATGCACAAATACAGTCGGACGACCATGGAATTCTTAGATGTCCAGATTTACTTGAAAAACAATAGACTGGAAACAACGATCTTCACAAAAGAAACAGATAGGAATAGTCTGCTTTTGGCTACAAGTTTCCACCCGAAGAAAACGATCTCAAGCATTGCGCTAAGTCAGTTCTTGAGGTACAGATGTATTATCTTAGAGGAATGTGAATATGAACTGAAATCAAGTGAACTTAGAGAGAAATTCATCAAAAGAGGATACAATAATGAAATATTGAGTCAACAGGCAACGACAGTCAAGAACATCACAAGACAAGAATCACTTACGACGAAAGTGAAAAACACCAACACTGATTTGGTATATGTTACTACTTATTCTCAACAGAGTAACACGATAAACAAAATAATCAAAAAAGAATTGGGAAATATTATCCCAGGATGCTACTTTGGCGAAAATATTTCCATCACCACCACTATTTGCATATAACAAAAGTAGATCATTGTAGGATCATTTGATTAAGTCTATACAGGGGGACCATACCATGTAATAATTGTAGCCATTGCAACAATGTGATGAAAGGTAATTCCATCAATCATCCCGACACTGGGCGAAGTATCTCTCTGAAAATACATACTCATGTACACCAAGAATGTTATCTATGGCATAAAATGTCCGTGTGAACTATACTACATCGGGTTAAAAGCCAGGAAAGCGAAAACCTGTTGGGGTGAACATAAATCGAACATTCGGTGAAATCACCGGTAGCTCAACACTTTGACGCAGCTAAACATTCTATCGCACAGATCCAGTTTGTCATTCTAGAACATGTAAAACTACCAAAAAGAGGAGGGAATATTATAAAATTATTACAACAAAGAGAAATATTCTGGATCGATAAGCTCGACACAATGAATCCAAGGGGGATGAATTTAGATTGGGATCTTAATTGCTATTTATGAACACTTTCAAAAAGAAATGGACATGAAAGTTCCACCAGGGAATTGTGACGTATCCCAAACTTTTAAACTTACAACAGTAATGAAGTAAGATTCTTGAGTCGGCTATAAATATACATGGATATAATTGCATAGGTTAAAATGCTCTGTATTGCGTAAAAATGTTGTTTTAATGACAAAAGGTTTTCGTGTTGTACAAGATGAGAAAATGTTTTCTAATGATCAAAGTGTTACCCGTTTTACAAAAATGTGTACGCCATACTTGCATTATTATTACTGACACAGGATGAGAAAGGGTGAGAAAGGGTGAAACTAGGCACATTCCTGAACCATTTTTAAAATAAACCCACAAATCATTAGAATAGGTTCATATAATCTCTCCTAATTGAACATAGCGAATCTACTATAAAATTTGGCTGTAATATATTGAATTCTTCTAGCATCATCCATAGTAGTTAGATCTACTCCACTAGAATATCCCTTAATAACATTGACAGCTTTGTTCTCCCAATATAGCGCCCATATCGGCCTTACAGCTTTTACAAAACTAACGATGAGTGGCCGCGGTTGCCTAGCGACCAGCACAACAGCCCGGCGTTTCTGAACTCTGCGGAGAGCAGCAGCGCGCATAACACTGATGCAGGAAAGTTAGTTCCAAACTGGTAAGAATATACACTTCTCCGCGTTCATTCGCGGATGTAGTTTAAAGGATTGGTTCTAAATGTAGCCCTATACTCTTAGACTAACTGAAGCCCTATTACTACAGATTCACTGCAAGTAGAAGCAGGTAACGTTACGGGTCGATCGGGAACCCGGCAACACTTCAAGATTAGAAAAAGAAAGGCAGAAGGGGACTACATCCTGCTCACCCATAAGGTAGGATATGGGTAACAGCAAGGTTTATAACTTAGAGAATGTATTTGCTTCATTATAATCATAAACAGCATATTCTAAAAAGAATCATGCTTTATTTGTTTACGGAGTTTTCCTAAATTGGAATAAGAACACAAAAGACAGTGGCAGTAACCAATTGAATCAACCACCTACACAGTGGTGAGTTACACTAGTTACCCTAGTAACCATGTATTAGAACACTCATGTAAAAGGTGGCGTGCAGGGGGACCCAGCGCTGACTTTAGCGACTGTTCCCTCTTCACACCACACTCTATAATCTAGATTACTCACTGGTGAAACATATTTTATCTTTATTTTGCAGCTTTTGAAACTCACCACGTTGTGTGGTAGCAAGCTTTTCTTGAGAGGGAGATACTAGCCCTGAAGGTCGGTTCATCCGAATTGAGCAACGTTAAGTTGATTCTTAAATCATTATTCAATAAATCAAGTGATGTAGTTATATAAATTATGTTTTACAGAAAAACTCCAATATCTTTAAAACCTGAAGAAGGGCACCAATAGCCCGAAACGCGTAGTTTAAGATGGGAAATTACAACTGGGAAACCTATCAAGATTATTGGATCACGTGAATGAATATGCACATATGAAGATGAAAAAATATGTGATAAGTGTAAAAAATGTGAAGAAAAACACATATGAGTTAATATGTCAAAACTTTGTTTATGATGCACAATTTGATTGTTTTTTAGTAATGTCGGGAACTCTACAAAATAAATGCTTTATTTTATATGAATATGGTGAAGATTTAATCAAATTGCATTGATTTAATTACTCATTAATAAGATAGGAATAGCTGAAATACTATTGAATTTGAAGCAAAATTTGTTTTGCCCTGTGCTGTGCCCCAGTTTGTACAACAAAGTTATCGTTGCACCACTCATTTGTCACATTTGTAACAGTAGAGGTAGCACTCTACTAATTGGGAGCACCTTTTAATTATATCGAAAGATCCATTTAATTATCAAACTGAACCATAAGACGTTTTATAGCATTGTGTGCGCCTCCACATATCCAGGATACATAGTAGGACAGACCTACTCGAGGTGTACAAGAGAGATGATTGCAAGCGGTAGAATGCTTCAGTCTATAAGTGAAAGTATCATCACGCTCTTGTACAAGTGGAGGGGAGAGAGGTGTGACCTCAAGAACTGGAGGCCCATCTCTCTCCTGAACGTGGACTACAAGATTCTGGCAAAGACAATGGCGACTAGACTCAGAGGTACTATCAGTGAGATTGTCCACCAAGGCCAGACCTGCGGGTCCCTGGACGTAGGGTCGCTGACAGCATCGCCCCGATTAGAGACACAATCCAGTATGTCACGGACTGCTAGGTCTGGCCAGCAATGGTGTGCCTTGACCAGGAGAAAGCCTTCGATCGCCTCTCTCATGAGTTCATGGACAGGGTCCTACAAGGGTTTAGGCTGGGGTAATTCTATAGAGCTCATGGCGGAGTACATCAGGAATAACCCAGACATCAGAGTCACGCAAGAAGAGAGGTGAAGTGTTTGCTCTACATGGATGACGTTACCCTCTTCTGCGCAGACGGCCAGATCAGCGTCAGAGCTTCTGAGGACATGTGAAGACTTTGGCCACGCATCGGGTGCAAAGATCAATGCAGCGAAATCCCAGACCATGCTTTTTGGAAAGTGGGATACTAACCAGAAGCCCCTTTCCTTCCCAATCGAGAAGGACTTCATCAAGATCCTTGGGGTCTGGTATGGGAAGGAGGGGGCAGCACTGAAAAATTGGAAGGAACGCCTGGCCAGGGTTAAACAGAAACTGGGTCTCTGGAGTCTCTGCAAACTGAGCATGGAAGGGAAAGCTCTGGTGCTGATAGACGACACCCTGCCCATGCTGCAGTATACAGCCTCTCTTCCACCCAATGTGGCGCGGGCCATCAATGTCATAGTCTTCCACTTTGTCTGGGGCGCAAATATGGACAGAGTGAAAAGAACATCCATGCACAAAAGGAATCCATGACCTCCCTACTAAACTCCGGGTCTTCTTCACATGTACCTCTGTCAGGATTTCCCTGGGTAACATCAATAAAACCCACCCTGCTTATCTTCTTTTCCACTTCTTCCTCGCACCAACATGGAGGAGGCTGGGCCGGGACACGTGGGATAACTCCCTCCCTTGCAACTGGTCCCTTCCCTGGTACTACAGGCGGATGGAAAGGTTTGTGGGGGATTTCGGCCTTCAATGGGTGATGTCTACATTGTGGAACCTGAGAACGATCCACAGCCTGATTAGGACAAAGGACATGACAGACCCCAATGAGGACCTGCAGGCGTCCACAGTCACCCAGGTGTGGGAGAATGTGTCATCAGATAAACTTCTGAACATCCACAAAGACATTGCCTGGCTGACAGTGAGAGGGGCACTGCCTGTGCACGCATTCATGCACAGACGGGGCCTCTGCCCACACAGGAACTGTCCAAGGGGGTGACCGGCAGAGGAAACAGTACCATCTGTTCTGGGCGTGCCCCTTTGCAAAGAAGCTATGGAGGTCCCTGAACACTGAATTAGGTGCTCACATCCCTCTCCAAGACTTTCTCCACCAGTCTGTGCTGTACGGACATTTTGCACTGTCCCACGCAATGAAGGCAATGCAGGACTGCTGGCAGATCCTCTGCTGCCTAAAAGGCATTCTCTCTCCTAGTTCTCAACGGGAAGCTACTGACAACAGAGGTCTGCCGCAGGATGATCTATGGCCTGCTAAGAACCTATGCAATCAAAGACGGCCTGGAAGATGGGGGATCTCAGTAAAACCCCCACCCCAGGCAAACCTCCTAATAAAGACTTTCCGCCGAACCAGGCAAACACATGAACTTTGCACAAACTACAGACATTCTGAACAAAAATACATGTTTCCAAAGTAAATTGAAGCCACCCCTCCTGCTTTGAAGGGGGAATGTAAATGTTCCTAAATGTCATTTACTGAATTTAATTTATTTCCTTTTGTACCATCTTTTAAGCACTTAAAGATATTTTTACAAAAAAAAAGGTGGTTCTCCCAGGCAGACACCATGATCACTTGGTTCTCTTCTGGCCTGCAATCCCGCCAAGGAGCTGCAACAAGCTTATGAGCAAAAACTGCACTTTTAAGTGCTTTTCTGGAGCTGTTTTGCAGAAAAAATTTGGGAGAAATAGAGGCAGGACTGCTACAACGGTGACGAGATGGCTTGTTCCTGACCCCTGGAATGACGAAAACCATCAGGATGCAGAGGAGACCAGAGGCGGATGGCAGCATAGCTCAGCTCAGCAGGGAAACCTTCTCCAGGCTGATGATTACTGGCATGTGCTTTGCCACTTCATAAGTCTGGTGCCTGCAGGTGTTTCCAGCATCAGGGACATACCTTGTCACCCTGGCATCAGGACTGCTGCCGCCGCTATTGGTCCATGTGCTGGAGCAGAAGGGAGGAGATGCCAGTCGCAGACTTCTCCATGGAGTGCCAGCAGGAGAAGGAGGTTAAGAGGATGACGGTGCACGTCTACAATCTCCGCCGCCATGCACATTATGGAAGGACCCCGTGAGATCCATTGACAGCAATGTAATCTGGGTTGCTAAGTGCCACGTCACCGCAAAGCTGCAGGAAGACCCATGAGCAGCAGACGGGACCCGCAACTCCCCATTCAGTTCCGCCATAGGCCGAGACGCTGGCTACCTGACTCTGCAACAGGTGTGGCAAGCCGGGCCACACGGGCAAGTACTGTGCTGCCCTAACCTGCAGGAACTGCCGGTACGAGGGCCACATTGCCAAAGACTGCTAGGCGGAGGAGGCAAAACGAAAAAGGTGATGGCTGGAAGGTTTTGAATAAATCATAACCACAGGCAAAGCTCTGGCCAACACTCCAGACCATTGTTATTTAGTCTGCCAAGCCATTACAGAAGGGGAAAAACCATATGCAAATCAGGCTTGGTCCTACCCCAAAAGGGGCAGTCCAGCCCAAACTGCTAGGTCACATCCCTTCTGCACGAGACCACAAGCATCCTCAGACATGTTTCAGCCTTGTTGGGCGTCATCAGTGAGGAGTAGCTTGGGTCTCTAGGCCCGGGAGACTCGGGATCCACGTCTGGGCATACCCGTCCCACTCGGGGTGACTTTAGCAAAACTAAAAGATGATGGCTGGAAGGTTTTGAATAAATCATAACCACAGGCAAAGCTCTGGGCAACAGTCCAGACCATCTTTTATCAGGAGGCATGCAACCTCTGCGGTTAGGAGGGCTACCGCTTTAAGGACTGCCCCATCAGTGCCAGGTCCTATCCAGAGGCAGCAGCCCCCCAGAAAGAAGAGGTGCCACAATGTCCCAAAGGAATCCCCTTCTACTGTGGCCCCCAAGAAAGGCAAAAAGGAGGGCAAACCTACGACACTCAAGCCGGCCACCACACCAAAGGAAGCCCAGGAAAGCGAAATGGACACCAGACACAGCACACCGCAGACCAGCTAAGCACAACAGCTGGGTCTCCAGCCCAACACTGAGGACGCAGAGGAGGGCCCATGGTCAAAAGTAGAGACAAACAAAAGAAAGAGGCGGCTCAATGAGTCCCCCCACCACACTGTGCAGGGGGCATCAAAAAACCCTCCAGCAACAGCTTCGACCTGCTGGGGGACGAGGCAGAGCAATATTGTTTGTTTGATAGATAGATTGATTGTTTTACTCCGCTGCTGTTCTTATATTCTTTTTAGCATTTTACGTGATATTTAAAAAAAAATTGAATTTGAGTTGTATTATATTGATTTAGGTATTTCATTGTGTGCTGAATTTCTCTCTCCTTTGGGGCGCTTGTACAGCTCTCATTATAATATTGTGTTGTGCGACTTGAATCAGAGTTTATAACTCTGCACGCACTGTGCTGGTTATATAGAACTACAGTTCCCAGAGGAATTGTAGTTCCGAGGCACATCTAACTTTGTATCCAGGCACGAAGAAGCCCAGCCGGTCTGTGCCGGTCCGTGCGGGACCGGATGGGCGGAAGCACTTTCTCCTTTCGCCATGGGTATTGCTGGGGTGCTGGCTGCGATTACGGTGGTAAGAAGAATATTCAATACTATTAGGATACCGATCTCTCCTACATTGGTGGGGGGGGCAGGTAACGTGCAACGTATCGAGCTTAACGATAACCTTAATTCCCCCGAGCGCAATTAAAGTGGGGATTCTGATAGAGGAAGTTACTTCCTACGTGCCAGCTCACGCTCTGGAGGTGAGCGTTGCAGATGCTGCGGCTCCCTCTTTTGAAGACTGTACCAAGCATGCCATCTGTAAAGCTCCTATAGCCTTTGGCAATGAGAGCGGCTGAAATATTACCTGTGAATGAAATAGGAACTGTTCTACCATCTCATGTCCCTCAGATGATATTGGGGGATATCCCACAGAGCTGTAGAAAACCTATTTTATCCATAAATAATATTAATTTTATGATGCTGAACTCTACCTCACTAGTGAAACACGCCACAAAAGGTTGCGACTTGTATTGAAGAAAAGAGCATTGATGTCTGTGCTATCACAGACTTGGGTACACATTGCTGCAGCTCTTACTTTTTTTTTTTATTAATTGAAGGCTATTGGTTTTGAACAGTGACAAGCAATGAGAAAAAAAATATAACCACATGAGGAACACATCCTATTACTTATCCCCACCGAAATCCCCACCTCCCTCCCAGTATCCCCATTAGTTTTAATTAAACTCTTCTTCAAGCAAACCATCCGCCCTCTCTTTGCAAACCATCCGCCCTCATCCCCCTCACCCAAATGCATTGCAAAATTGGAGCCATTCTGTTTCTATGGATGCACTTCCCCGTGAATCGCTGCTGTGATCCTTTCCATTGTGTGTATGTCTTTTGCTGTATTTGAACACTCTTTAACTGTGGGAATGATCATCCTTTTCCAATATCTAGCACGGCAGGCTCGTTCCGCCAGGAGGAGAAAGTGCACCAGCGGTGTGAGGGGATGCCACTGATCCTCCTGTCCCTACCCCAAACAATACCAACATGGATTTGAGCGTGCATTTCCCCTCCCCCTGCCTCTTTGATCCAGCCTAGGACCTCCGTCCAATACACCTGTACCCTGGGACAGCCCCACCACATGTGCCAGTAGTTGGCTCTGGCACCGCAAGCATGCCAGCAATGAGGGTCAACCGCAGTGAACATTTTGGATAGGCGCATCGGATCATATTGCCACTGGTGTAACAACTATACGGTGTGGAGCTTGTACTGGCACGCTATAGAAGTTTAGAAGGCCCTCCTACACATCAGCTGCCAAAGGTGCTCCCCCACCTCCATCCCCAGGTCTGTTTCCCACCTTGCTCAAGCCCCAATATGACCCCCTCCTTCGTTTCCAAGAGGGCCCCATAGAGACGTGAGATAAACCCTTTAATTTCCTTATGTCCATCGAGGACCTTTTCAACCGGCATGAGCTCTCTCTGTATACGCTCTTTCCACTTCTCTGCTGTGAATGTTCCATTTAACCTGAGGTACAAGAGCACTGACAGTTTGCCTATTTTGAGCGCCTTGTCCAGGTCCTAAATACTTACGAAGTCCCCTCCTTTCCACAGCTGACCTACCCGGGCGAGCCCACCTTTGAACCAGGACTGGTACTGTTCAACCTCTGGGATAGCGTCTCTCACTGGTGGAGCCCAGATATGGCTCACCAGGGAGGGCCAGATAGTAATCTCTTCCTTCTTCCCACCCATTCCCAGCACCTCCCAGTGGACTCCCAGGATTGGATGTTCATGGATTAGCATGGGGAGTCTACTTCTCGGGACCCAAAGCCATTCCCCCACTGTTGCCGGGAGCATGTGCTGATTCTTCAAAAATAGCCATTGCCTCTCTGGATCCTCCGTCAAATGTGGGACCAGAGCACTCATTTATGCCCCCCTATAATATATTAACAGGTCTGGGAGTCCCCACACCTCCCCTATCCTTCGGCAGCATTAACGTCCCATATTCCACCCTGGGCTTCTGATCTTGCCAGAGGAACTTTAAGATACACAGCTTTGCTTCCTTCAGGAGTGCTTCCGGGGCACTGATAGGCAACATTTGAAACAAATATAGCACCCTCGGGAGAAGGTTCATCTTTACCGCAATTTGCCCTCCCCATCCAAGAAAGCTGCCCCCTCGTCACGTTATCATTTCTGAAAACAACTTCTCGAAGAGGGGAGGGGTAATTAGCAGTGCCCAGATCCTCCCCCGGTCTAACTATGTTGACACCTAGATATTTGAAACCTTCCCGTTGGATCTGCAGTCCCAGGCACCTGAGTGCGCCTTAATCTCCAACACCATCTGCAGCCAAAGGGAATATTACAGACTTATCTCAGAGAACCTCCCATACTCCTCGACTATTGCCAAGGCCTCCGGGACAGACCCCCACCGCCCCCCAGATTCACCAAGTGGAGCATTACCTCATCCCCATAAAGTCCCAGCTTGAACTCTCTACCACCCACTGCGATACCCTCGACCTGTTGGGCCAGCCTCAGGTACTCCGCCATTACCTCCATCATCAAAGCGAACAAGAGCGGGGAGAGAGGGCAGCCATGCCTCGCCCCCCCTCTGTAGTACAAAGGACTGTGATAGGCACCCATTTGCTGTGGCCCGGGCCACCAGAGCTGCAGAGAGTGCCCGTATCCCCCTCTGCATCCCTTCTCCAAACCTACATTTCTTCAATACCCCGTGGAGAAAGCCCCAGTCCACATGGTCAAAAGCCTTCTCGGCATCCAAGGCAACCAGTACCAGGTTCCCTGCACTCCTTGCTGCAGCCCCCATTAAGTGTAGCGCTTTGCACCGGGTGTCAGCCCCCTGCCTACCCTGGATAAACCCCACCTGGTCAGAATGGATCAATTTCAGCATGAGATTCTCCATGCGTGTGGCAAGCACTCTGGTGAAAATGTTGGCATCAACGTTAAGCAAGGAGTTGGGGCGATATGACTTGCAACTCTCCAGATACCTGCCTGCTTTAGGAGTGACCGTATCAATGCCTTCCCAAAGGATGGGGGAGCCCTCCCCGTGGCCATAATGTTATTAAATAGGCTTGCCAAGTGCTTTGAGAGAGTGACCCAGCGAAGGTCTTGTAGAATCCGTCTGTGTACCCGTCCTCACCTGGAGCCTTTCCCAGCTTAATTTGCTTTTCCAACTCGCTGCTCTCACTAATTCAAAGGCTCGGCAAAGGAAACCCCATGAGGTATTTGTCTAACTCCTCCTCCCTCACCTCTCCCTCTCTCCCATATAGATTCTCATAAAATACAGTGAATTCCTGGGCCACCTCCCCTGCCGGAGAGCAAAGCTGCCCCCCTCGATCCCTGACGCCCATCACCCATCTCTCAGCCTTTGGCCCGGCAGCCTGGCCACCAACAATTCATGGGCCTTGTCCCCTTTTCATAATATCTCTGTTTCAGGAACTGCAGGCTGGCCAGCACCTTGCCCATCTCTAGAGCTCTGAATTCTCCATGCTTTTCCCTTGCCGACTTAAGGTCTTCTTCCCTCTCTCTTTCCCCCTTCCCTTCCATCCTCTCCAGACCACATATTTCTCCCCCGAGTTTCCCGGCTAATAGGGTTCTAACCCTCTTTTTGGAGGCACCCTCTCGGATGAGAAGACCCCTCCATGTCGGCTTTGCTGCGTCCCAAACCATCCCCTGCTCCACCTCCCCTGTGTCGTTAAGTCGGAAGAAGTCCTCAATTGCTGCTCTCATCTCTTCTGCAAACACAGTGTCCTTCAAGAGAGTATCATTACACCACCATAGGGTTTCCCGGGGCCTCAGTCCCGTAAGGGTCATCGTCATTTCAACCATATTGTGATCTAACTGATCGGGACATGGTTGCAAGTGGCAACCCTACTGACATGCCGTTGGTGTGTAAACCAATAGTCGATCCTCGTCCGGGATCCATGGACAGGGGAGAAGAAAGTAAAGCTCTTCTCTACCGAGTGAGATTCCCGCCACATGTCCACCAACCCCTAATCCGACATGTAGTCCATAAATCTGCCATGCGGGTGCCTTTCCCCACTTCCCAGAATTACCTGCCCGCTACTGTGATCCATCCCCCTGTCCGCCCACATGTTAAAATCTCCCCCTCCACCAGGATTAAGCCCTGAGCTCTATCTAGCATTTCGCTCCCATTGCTTCTCACAGAAACTGCATTCGTCCCAAGTTCGGGCAGTATATAGAGGCAAAGGTCAGCATAGATCCCTCAATGGACCCCGAAATCACCAGAGCCCTCCCGTCAGCTCTTTTTCCAAACCACTGGGTCAACTACCCTCATTCTTAGATTGAAAATAATACCTATGCCCCCTTTCCTGGAGGGCCTTGAGGCCCAGAAGGTCTGCCCCACATGAGCCCCTGGGATACGTCTCGCCTCCCCTTGGACCATCCGTGTCTTCTATAACAGCAATATATCAAGGTCTCGATTCTGCATTTCTCTCCCCAGCAGTGAACGTTTGGTGGGTAAGTTTATTCCTTTAACATTCAACACTCTCCTCTTGAGGACCCCCGCCTGACCCCCTTTCTCAGAGTGCACCATTTAAGGACATGAATCTCCTTCCTGACCACTTGACCACACATAGTACTGAACTCTCCATGTGAGCTTTAGTTTCGCCTTTCTATATCAACCCTTTGAACCCTCCTCACCCGCCTCCCCACATCCCCCCCACCCCCAACTGCCCATAATTCCCTTTTTGAGACGCACACCATATGGCACGCCACCAGGGACGAAGAACCAGCTCTCCCGTTGTCTTCAATATTCCCCTCCCTCACCTTCCCCCAGTGCTGACATTACTTCATCACCTATGTCTTTACCAGTGCACCCCCGTCCCCTCCTTCATGTGTCACCAGACCCCCTCTGAGGAGGGGTGTTGAGTTTCTTAAATTTTCTGCTCGCAGGCATCTTCTTTTTGGTATTCTGCGGGCCCACAGGCCTCCTCTCCTCCCCGGCCTTCAGCCACATCTTCATTCTTTAGAACCTGCAGCACCTCTGCCCGGTGGTCACTAGATAAT
The DNA here is from genome assembly GCF_040938575.1 of Ambystoma mexicanum. Taxonomy (NCBI): domain Eukaryota; kingdom Metazoa; phylum Chordata; class Amphibia; order Caudata; family Ambystomatidae; genus Ambystoma; species Ambystoma mexicanum. Next base: position 484,383,994 of record NC_090935.1, on the reverse strand, counting down.
CCACCTCTCCGCGTTCAAATGACAGGGCAAACGGGAAGGACCAGTGGTAGCTAATCCCCTTGTCAGTCAGCCACTGCTGAAACACCTTGATTGTGTCGCCCTCGTACATGAAGCTCCCCAGTCACTTGGCCTTTTCCAGCACTTATATCTTCTCCCTGTATTGGAGGAAGCAAACAACTATTGATCTCGGACATTTACCACCTGCAACCCTGTGTGTTCTTTCCAGTTACACTTCATTGCCTCCCTCCAGGGCAAACAGCTGGTTGATTAGCCCCTGTACTTTCCGTCCCACATCTGCCACTGACTTGCCCTTTTGCTCTCTGACTGCGAGGACGCGCAAATTATTGCATCACTATCTATTCTCCAAATCGTCTCGTTTCAGAAGGGTCTCCTCATCCCGCATCTCCAGGAGTACCAGCTATAGACGACTGTTTTCCATCCCTTCCATCTTGTCCTCAAGTTTATCCACTATACCCCTAAGGTCGCAGATGGATGCTTGGATATCTGTCCTGATCGCTTTGATTTCTTGGAAGATGTCTGAGGTCTTCTAGTCAGGACCGGTGAGGGAGTCACTTCCCCCGCCGCCATTGTGCCTAGCTGGAGGGGGAGGGAGTGTTCCCCTTTGCTCGCTCCCCGATAGATACTCTCCCGAAGTGTTGAAGGGATATGACTCCCGTGGGGGCCCCTCCGAACTTCCCAGATCGCTCACTGGGCCCCTCCAGGGCAAAGGCAGAGTCGGTCCGCTAAGCGTGGCACCCCACAGGTCTTCGTGAAGTGCCACTCACCCACCTTCCGAGTTCAGGAGTGGGAAGTTATCGCCCTGTCCTCTCCCCTTCCTCCAAGCATCAGCTCCGCACTTGGCTTCTCCCCTCACTCCAGCTGTGCCAGGTGGGTCCACTCTCCGCTCCCACTGTCACGCTACTTCCAGATGGGATCCTCAATCCAGGCCAGGTGTCTCCCCCTCTGTTAACACTGCAGCACAGTCTTCAATGTGGTGTGGCCACCGCAGGCCTTGGCGCAGTGGTTCCAAAGTCTGAGTGTCAGTGGGATGTCCTTCCCCCTCCTGGTCGGGGAAGGCCTGCCCTGCTTTCCCAACATGGCATAGTCTGTGTTCTATGCAGCATACCAATAAGACCTCTATGGGTCAAGATTGCCGCCAAGGAGAGATTTCACGTCTATGGCCCGGGTGGTAGTGGTTTCAGGGCCCTCCTTCCCAAGTCCCCACCTGGGGACTTTCTATATGGCCCATGGGTCCCATTGAGGACTCACAGTATGTGGGAGTATGGCCCGATGTGTTCCCCTGCAAGGGTTACAGGTGATGCCTCTGCTTGCTGCACGACGAGTATTGGAGGTCCCTCACTTTCTGGTGCCACGCGGAGTAGCGCGTGGTACGCTCCACCATGGGCTCACTGCTTGTCCGCCCAGATTCCTCCATCGTCTGCCTCCCAGCTCCTCTTCAAGCCTGGCAGATGTCTGGGGTGGCCTTCCCCGTCCCTCTTGGTCCTCCTCGCTGCTAAATCCTTGGGCTGGATCTCGGTGCTGTGTCTCTGCCACTCCGACACTGGGGCAGTGTGGCCTGGTGGCACTGGTTCCTGGGCCAGGGGCGTGCCTTCACCTGCAGCGGGTCTGTTCCCCCCCTCCCACAAAGGGGGGGGGGTGGAGTGCACTACGTGGCCGGGCCTCTGCTCGCGGCTCTACACTCCTGCCGCACCTCATTCAGCACGGGCCCAAGCCGCGTCCCCACATGTCTAACGAAAACTGCTACACAGGACGTTCACTCCCCTCTCAAACTAGGCAGGGGGGGCTCCTGCTCTCAGCACCTCAACGATGGGGTCGAGCTCTTCTCTCCTCCTGCGTCCAGCCGAGTCGCAGCGGCTCGTCGTTCCTTGGGTTACTCCAAGGATCCAGGGGGAAAGCTTGCATTGACACTCCCTGGGTCTTGGGGGCGGGGGAGTGGGGGGCACTGGAAGACCACCAATTTGCCCGCCCTGCACCGGGGGTAGGACTACGCACAAGAGCCCAAGGGTACGAGATGGAGCTGCCATCTTGGTCAGCGCCCCTTAGCGGTCTCTCACAGCTGCTACTTTTAAGCTTGCAATTCCCAATGGCAACGGGATGATGAGATATGATAGGAAAGAGGGTAGAGGCAGTGGGGTTGCTCTAATTCTAAGACTCTCCTTCTCTATTTGGGAAACTAATGGTTATATTATGGATGGAATTGAATCCCTCTGTGTCAAGATTGGTCTTAACGCTGAAGCTACAATTAATGTCCTATTGATTTATCGTCCTCCCTCCTTGTCTGAGGATTTTACAACGAGCCTCATTAGCTTTCTTCTTCTGCTTGTGAAACCTAATACTAGCTTTCTTGTTATGGGTATTATTAATCTATGGCTGGAGCATAAAGACGATGCTGCCGCGATAGAACTCCAGGCAGCACTGACAGAGCTAGAATTTGACCAACCGATTCAGACTCCTACACATAGTATGGGCATATTCTTGATTGGGTGGCCTGCCACAAGGTAAGGACAAAGGATGTTCTGGTATCAAGCTGTCTGTGGTCCAATCATTTCTTTGTTGAGTTTACTGTGCTCGTTGACTTTCCTAGTAGTGAAAGACAGAATGAGGTTAGGTGTGACTTCCAGAAACTAAGAAAATATCTGTAGAAAATAAAGAAACCCTTTTTTCTCCCTTGGCTGACCTGTTGGAATATGTTTCCCCTAAGGAGTTGACAAAGTCTATACTTCTTCACGTGGACACAGTGGCAAATACGTTAGAACCACAAAAGAAAAAAATGCTCAAGGAAGGCAATACAAACAATTTGTTCTCCCCGGAGCGGAAGATCCTAAAATCAGCAACTCTCAAACTTTTTTATAAATGGAAACTCTGTCCGACCTAGCCACCATTGGTAGTCTACAAGGCTGCTGCTAAAAATTATAGAATAGCAATAATTGAGGCCAAGAACAACTTCTTTTACAACAGAATTAAGAATGCTCAATCAGACACTAGGGAACTTTTTAAGATCCTTAAAGAGCAGTAATCTACTTATCAGACTATCCCTGATCTTGTGGTAAAGGTTAGTGCCTGGTGCAAAGGTATTAAGAATGCTATGCAGGATAAGCTAAATAACATTAGGGTTGATATCGTCAAGTAGAAAGAGCACTCTAGGATACAGAAATTGGAAATCCAGGGTGGGTATTCAGCAAGGCCCCTCCATTCCGCTACTCAATTTTAGTCCTATCTCAATAGAGGATTTGGCCGCTATCATCCAGCAGCTGAAAGCTACTAAGTGCAAAAATGACCCTTCTGCAGCCATTATTATAAAAACTTGGCCACCTACTTTGATTGCAACTATATGCAAATTTGTTCATCTGTCCTTTGAAGCAGGGATTGTGCCCCAGGAATTAAAACGTGCTTGGGTGACATCTATCCTCAATAAACCTGGTCTTTCACCTGATGTTTCAAAGATTTCAGGCCAATCACGAACACCCGTTTTCTTTTCAAAATTTAGGACCAGGTGGCATATAGACAAATAGCCGTTCATTTGAAAAATGTTCCTATTTTAAATGACCACCAATCGGGTTTCAGAGTTGGCTCCAGAACTGAGACAGCCCTGCTAGACCTAAAATCTAGGACCATGCAGCGCATGGATAAAAATGAAGCCTCTATGCTTATGCTATTAGATTTGTCAGCAGCCTTCGACCTGGTGGACCACTCAATCATGGTCATCAGGTTGTGGGAAGTTGCTAATTTTTCATCAATAGCAGCCCAGTGGATCTCATCTTTCCTCTGCCATAGGGAAAGCAGAGCGTTCTTTAGGGAAGCAGAAGCTATGTCTATTGACATTAGCTTTGGGGTACCACAGCGCTCATGTACCTTGCTGTGTCTTTTTAACATCTTTACAGTTACCTTCTTTTTGATGGTTGCACATGAAGGGGTGATATTTACAAACTATGCCAACGATACACAGTGTGTCATCCTATTATCTGCAACCACGATCAAGATGAGTTACAGATTATTAAAATCTATGCCCTAATTGAGGCCTGGATAGTCGCTAAATTAACCCCTCTCAAAAGTTAAAACGTTGGGGGTTATTCTTGACCAACATCTCAGTATGAAGTCTCATGTGTGTAGTGTGGTATCTTCCTGTGCCTACTAAATCAAACTGTTAGCCCATCTCAGACCCCATGATCTCGCAAGCAAATGCCGAGACAATCACAAGAGCAACAGTGGGAGATAAAACTGATTATTGCTCTAGCCTACATGTGGGCACATCTAAATCTTTTTGCAATAGACTGCAGGTCATCCAAAATGGGGCCGTAAGAGTAGTTATGGGTCTGTATAGGAGATACCATGTGTCTGGAGATAGTCAAGCTCTTCATTGGCTGCCAATACAGTCTAGAATCCTCTTCCGACTGTTTGTAATAACTCAGAAATGTAGGCAGGGAAGAATGCCTGGGTACCTACAGGATCTACTATCTAACAAAACACTTCGAAAATCACTGAGGTCCAACAGTTAGGACCACTTGATGACCCTATGTGTAGAACTGTAAAGGTCTCTAAGGGAGCCTTCTTTGCTGCTGCCCCTAAGGCATGGAACGACCTTCCTTTAGAGTTAAGAGGCATTGATCCTATTGATGTTTTCAAAAGAAAACTGAAGACATTCCTGGTTGCCTAAGGTATTCTGTCCCTGCTATACGATTTGGTTTCTGTTCATCACCATGGGTTTTTGTGTTCCTATGTTTGTAATGGTTGCGCCCTCAAGCCTACGAGTCAATGGCCTGCGCAATATAAATCTTTTAAAGTAAAAGTAAAGTAAAGATGAAATGGAGGCGATAGGTCACCAAGTGACTCTGGTCCTGCAGGAAATCAGGATCATGGATGATCAAATGGCCTCATTCCCCCCTCCCACAGGAAGCAAAAGAAGCAGTGGACATGGAGAGTAAGGTCGAACAGTTAGGGAGAATTCTCTTAAAAAGGCAAATTTCCCTTACTTATAGAGTCCTGCTAAGAGTGAGACCCTTTTTCCCCACTCTTGGACAGATTGCTAGTGTGTATTTTAGGCTGTCTTGTGTGCTTATGGTCTATGGGGTTTTCTCACCCTCATATAATAGGAATCATCTTTTTAACATGTGTGGTACACAGCACCCTCCGTGCCTTATCACTGGGGTGTCGTAGCGACCCCCAAACATAGACTCCATACCCTGGGACTGACTACTGTCTCCCAGGGCATGTAAAGTTACCATTGACTTTACTAGTCAATAGTTATGAACAAAACCAGCACAACCCATCTTACTATGGAGGTACTGGGAAGGGTTAATAGTTTTTCCCTAGTGTTCATTTTCGAGGGGTACTGTACAGTCCCCCTCAAATGTTTCTGGCTGGTGGCAGTGGTTACTACCATACATATTCGACCACGAATATTGCTCTATGGGATTTTCCCATTGTTCGAGGCTACCACTTTTACTGACAGCATCTAACATACTCCTGGTTTATTTTTATATTAACTTTACTCCGGTAGGTTTTTATTGCCATAACTTTAATAATATTTCTCTCGTGTCTTTCTCTGAAAACCTAACCCAGGTCGGGGATCCTTTGTTCGACCTTTTGGCGGGGTTCTGCACAGAAGCCCTCCTCTCAGCGCCACTGAGTCTGGGGTAGACAGGATGTTTGGGAAGGGGAATAGGCACCCTGGACCGGGTTGCCTATGCCTACGCAACCCAAGTCACACTCTGCCCTGATAGGCTGGGTGGGGTTCTCCCGCCAGGAGAGCCACCCCAATGTGTGAGTGACAGCTATCCTGTATGAATGGGGGTCTTGCTGCATAAAAGCAGGGTCCTGAGGACTGGAGGACAAGACGTCACCACTGGAACTAAGAAACCAAAGAGGAGAGAAGCTGAAGACATCTGCAACGACTGAACCACCAGTGAAGCCCTGCTGCAGATTCTCACCACTTTTCTCCAATGACTTGAGAAGATCTTCCTCTGCAAGAGTCTTCTTCCCTTGAGCTGGTGGGGCCAACCAGTTCGCCAATCGCCTTGCACGACCTGCCTTGGTCGAATCGACAGTGTCGAGCACTAGAAGACCGGATAGCCATGCACCCGTCCACCAGGGCCGCGATTTAAAGGAGCGTACCGTTTATTCATTTTGGCAGCACCATGGCCGGTTTCATACCTGGGCAGTGCAGTAACTCGAACCTTCCTCCACGACGAGAGTCTTTTCCTCTGCTGGATCTCCCGAATTGCAGGAACTGCCAGGAATAACCGCCACCGCAGGAGCCTCTTCCACTTTTAAGGTACATTGTTCCGCCAGGCCTCCCGTTTCGTTGGGTATCGCTAAAAGTGTTTTAAATCCTTTACTTACCTACTGGGTTGGCCACCCCTATAATCTAACATTGTCTTTCACCTTCTGCAACCGCCTTTTCGAATCGTTAAACAAGGACTTGACTGAAGTGACTATAACATTTTTCACCCAGGCACTTTGCCTTGTACCATTGACACTGGCACAGGCCTATTGACTCTGGCTAAAACTGTTACAACTGCCTTCTCTACATTGCTTCTCACCTAGAAATGTGTTGGTGCACCTAACTCTTATAACCACCTTTTCCCGCCCTCTTTTTAAACTTGTGAAGTTCCATTTTGCTCGTTTTTCACCTCAGTATTGCATATGCTAAAGTACTGGCTTTGACTAACTTGTTCAAAATCTACTTGGGAAGTGTTGCTGGTGTGTTAAAGAGTCTAGCCCTGTATAACTCGCCTTTACCTCCCTTTTGAGAAATTGTTAGAGTGCCATTTCTGCTTGGTTTTCACTGTGCCGGTTTGCTCAATTTTCACTCTTGCTCAAACCTTTCTACAATTTAAATAGGGAGTTGTATATACTTTTACAGACTGTTTTAACTTACTTTAAGAATAGTGATTTGTGTGTGAACATCGGAGTGTGTAAAATATATATATTCTTTTTGATACAAAGCTTTGGTCAGTGTTTCCTTGTTCCATAGTATTGTAGTCCTATTGTGTAAACCCTGAATACTACTCATCTCCCTCTTGAGATAAGTCTGACTGCTTAGCCATAGCTACCAACTAAATCTTTGTGGTACAGACTGATACCAAAGGGGATTTATTGCATATACCTGTAGTCTTAATCTTCTGTAGTGCTAACTAAGGGAACTGCACAGGATTCTGCCTAACACGAACAAGACTAGAATGGAGGCACAGGTAAGATTTCCACAGAGCTGGTAAATCTTCCTTTCCTGGTTCAACTCCAGTACTTTTTGCTTTTCTAGTGGGATATTTTTTCATTAATACCTCACTGAGTGGGAACCTTTTTCCACACTCACCCAATCTTTAACTTTTTATGGGTGTCATTTTTAAGACTCTCCATAGTGTCTTTTTAAGGTTCTCATGTCTAACAACTTATTGGCAATAAGTGCCTGTTGTTGCTGGGTTGCCATAGGGGCTCCCCATTTAACTTTCTTGTGCTAACCTTGAGTGAGCTACAGGTCCCAAGGGTAGAAAGGATCTTTGGATCCCTTTTACATTTTTATTCTGTGAAACCAGCACACCCCACCTTATGTGGAGTGCTGGGGAGATACAATGTATCCCCTTTCACATTTAAACTAACAATTCTGTTACAGTGACAAGCTTACCTTTAATGGCTGGCGGCAGTGATACCTTTTACTAATTTGGTGCACCTTTACCGCGGGCTGTAATCACAGCTGCAGTAAAGGCACCTAAGGGTGCTCATTTTACCAAAATAGCCCCGGTCTTCTTTTTCTGCCATTTTAGTGTTTGTCGTTTCTTGTTCCTCCCCCTGACATCCAGGGGGGGAAATTCCTTTGTTTGAGTTTTGTCTTTGGCGGGAGTCCCCTGGACATCCCGCCCAGGCTCCAGTCAGTCTGTAAGCACAGGAAGTGGGGGAGGAGTCCAAAACTTCCCCCTCCTTTGTCTTAGGTCTTCCTTCAACTGGGCCAAATCCCAGTGGGGGGTTGGCTGTCCTGATTGGACAGCCAGACGCCCCTTTCTTGTAAAATGCGGGGAGAGAATGCAGAGGTTGTGTTGCTGTTCCTGATAAATACTGGAAACCTGGAAGCTGATGTCATGTCGACCACTGGAACAGAAAACCGAAGAGGATGACGAAGGAAAAGCGGCGGGAATTATTTCCAGCGACTAGAGAGGCAACAGGAAAAATGGCAGCACTGTACCCACTCCTGAAGAGCAAGTCCATGCCCCTCCGGACAAAGATCAACGTCTACAAGGCGATCATCAGACCAACCCTGACGTATGCCTCCCCAGCATGGATGATCTGCCATGAGCGACACCGGAAGAGTCTTCAGATAGTCCAGAACAAGGCCCTGCGGATATCGTCTGAAGCTCCAATATTCACAAGGATAGACCTTCAGAGACCTGGACATCGAGATGTTGGACGAACATCTAGCGAAGCTGAGTAAGAACTTCTGCCAAGGACTGGATCAGAACCCGAACCCTCTGATCAGAAGACTCAATGCCACCGCTGCAAACCCCTTCGACCGCTACCCGCAGCCCATCACTGCGAAGACCCTGTGAAACCAGCTCTACTGTGACAAGACCACACATACCAAGAAGAATACAAACCCACAACTACATACTCAACCCGAAAAGATGGAGTAATGAGGCTCAAGCCTCGGTATCCAAAAATCACAGCTGATGGATAAAAATCAATCAGCAAGAAGAACAAGCCCTGATGTCATGTTGACCACTGGAACAGAAAACCGAAGCGGATGATGAAGGAAAAGCGGCGGGAATGATTTCCAGCGACCGGAGAGCCTGCTGTGTAACCGGAGACTGCTGCAGCCCTTCCTTCCAATCGACCTGGGGTCTCCGAAAACGATGACCCAAACCCACAGCCTAGTGAGTCCCACTAGACTCAAGACCACCTGCATTTTGAGCCATTCCACGGGTTGCTGTGACCTTGCGATCTTGCAACACCCCAATACCTTGGGACCTCCAGCCACTGTGCAGTGCACGGTCTTCCGAATTCCGAATCTCGCTGAAACTTCGTGGGCATCCTAGTCTATCTCCAGAGACACAAATCGAGTCCAAAAAGTCCCCTCCCAAGAGTGCTGGACCTTTTTAACGACGAGAATTCAACCGTGATTTTCTGTCTTCTTCTGTGCTCCTTGAAAAGGCGCCAAACCCGCAGAACCGCCGCGAGAGAAATCTTGCCTAGAGCCTTCTTCATCGATCCCTGCTGCAAAGTCCCTTCTGAGGTCTTGTGTTCAGTCTCCAGGACAAGGAATCCACTGACCGGGTATTTGGCTGCAGTCCCTGAAGTTCTCCTGCTACAATCTCTTCTTCATTGCTGAGGTACTGTGTTGGCTTGGGTATATACTTACCTTAAGCCTGTTGGGATTTCTGTGTAGTCCTGGGGTGTTTTCTGTGATTGGGAGGTCTCTCGTCCAGTACACCCAGTCCCACTGCTAGAATCCTGCTGGGGTGTCTTCTGTGAAGCCTCTGGACCCTCTTCTAACCCTAAAAGTAAAGTACTTACTTGTTTGCCAGTTTTCCTAAGGAAACTCTGACTTTTGCTACAAAAGACGTTATTCTAACACTGACTGTTGGTCACTAGTCAGTGACCCCCTACTGCTACTGAGAACACTCATGCTCTAAGGGAAAGACTTTGAAGGGATTGGGACTTCTGCCTAGAAAAGAAATCAAGTGTTTTAGCTACTTGTAAAGAGTTGGTGGGTAACTGTAATTCTCAGAGTGAACAGTTACAAAAGTTCTTACTGATCTTGAATGTGTGATGCACTCATCTTAAAAGTATGGTTAACATCTTTTCTTCCTTAGCGCTTGATTTGCCAGTCTAAAAGAAAGTATTTGTAAAGGTATTTTACTCTGTGATTAGGTTGTGCCTCTTTACAAAAGTAATTGTTGGTTTCACAAAATTATTCCTGTAGGGTAATTGTATGAGTGTCCTCCAACTGTTGGTATCACCAGGTTAGTCCTGTTAGGATAACTGTATGAGTGTCCCCCAACTGGGTCTTGCTTCCCCTGACTTGCTGCTAGCCTGTCATTAATAAGTCTACATTAGGTTGTTGCCTACCTAGAATAACTATTCAGTAAAGTGACACATTGGGTTTTACTGTCCCCTTCATTGTGAAGTTAAAGTAAGTGGGTTTTACTTATCTTGTGTTAGCTGTGTGCCATCCAAAACAAGTTACCAGAGTTATTGCTTACCTCAATCTGGGGTTACCTGATTTCCAAAGCATCTGTAATTGTACATTACATCCTTAGGTTTTACTCACCTGGTATAACTGTGTTATGACAAAAGTAGTTATAGGTTTTTACTGCACCTAGAATAAGGGCCTCATTACACGGTCGGCGCTAAGGGTTTACTGGTACCAGTATTTTACCGTTACCGGTAAATCCTTACCGCCTTACCACGAGGTCCCTTTGCGGGTTGGGGAATTTAACGCCTGCTTTTTGCAGGCATTACAAATCCAACCCACAAAGGGACCGGGGTGCTAATTACGGTACCGCAATTTGCGGTACCGTAATTAGCACCTTCCCCATTCCCATTATGCCCTATGGGGCAAAAATGGGAATGGGGAAGGGCAATGGAGGAAGGAGGAATTCCCGCCTTCCCAACCTTGGAATAGGGCGGTAATTCCCCTTTCCTCCAAGGCGGTACCGGTAAATTACCGGCATGAACGATGGTTTACCGCCTACCGTGTAATGAGGCCCTAAGTGTTTCACTATTCACCAAAAGTATATTGTCCAGTTGATTGTTTATGTGATTTGTTCCAAGAGTCACTGTACAACTGGAAGGGCCTACTGCCCTTATATTACCAAAAGTAATCTGAAAGTAACCATTGGTCTTTTACTCCCAAAGAATAGGCTTGACCTATACTAAATGTGTATGACAAGGTTTTGACTTCCCTAGAACTACTGTTAGGTGTTCCAAATAAGGTCTATACTTGGGTCTGTGTACTTTCAAGTATAGTGTTGTGTCTTATATTGTGAGTTTATATAATGTGTTAGTACTTACTTAACCCCTAGATTTATCTGGGCCTACTTTTATTTAAATAAATCCTTTATTGTTACAATACATAGTGTTTCAGTGTTTCTTTGGATCATTTGTATTACAATTTCCACTTGTACTGTATCTACTGCCCTCTCTCCCTCCTAAGATAAGCCTGGCTGCTCTGTCTACGCTACCCCGAACTCAGGTGGTACAGCCTTATACTAAGAGTGGAGTCTTGTACTGTCTCAGTAGAATGGTTTTGCTAGGCCCTTAACTGGACTTCAGAAAAACTGTCCTAACACCCCAGCAGCCCAGTTGGGGGCCCTGATGGAGAGCACTTATACGACGCAGAAAGGCAGAGCAGCATCACACAGCAACCGCAGGGGGTCCGGTCCCGGAGCCGCAGCGAGAGAGTGGCCAGCCTGATATGTGCATCTGCCCTGTGAGTAAGACCAATATGCCATGAACTGACTTTTATTTGTTTAAGTTAAACTTTTAAACAATATTATGGCAATTTCATTATTTTCCGTAAATGTGAGAAGCCTTAAGGACAAGAGCAGATGCGCTAGCATCCTGATTTTTTTGGCCAGCCAGAATAGTGTTTATTTTCTACAGGAATGTGCCATTCCTTTTTCCTAGTCGTACAGACATGGAGGACCAGTGGACTCTAGGCCCCTCATATTGGTCGGGGGGAGGGGATAGCAGTAGGTCTACAGGTGTAGCCATCTTAGTCAGAGGGAGGCGGTTCACGGCCGACTGTCACTGAGCTTGAATGCGGCAGAACCCTTGTCGTTGATGGCTTGTGGGCGGGGGAGCCGGTGAGGCTCATAGCTGCGTACGCGCCCTATGACCTAGGTGAGCGGATGGAACTTTTCCAGCGTCGCAGGCCACTGCTGGTCACCACCAGAATATTGATGGGTGGAGATTTTAACTGCATCTTGGAAGAGGGAGGATGCATTGGCCTGAGGGAGGGCTCTGGGTGGATGGATGCTGCGGCAAAGTTGCTGGCAGAAATGGTGTGCGAGGCATCCTTTAAGGACGTAATCAGGTCAATGGGGTCTAATGCCAGTAACTTCTCTTGGAGCTCCCCAGATGGCTCACTGCACACTAGGATAGACTTTGTCTCCCCCTCACTGTTTGGGAGGCAAATACAGAGTACTATGATACCTGTTCACTTCTCTGACCATCAAGCCTTCCAGGGTGAACTGACGGGCAAGTTCCTAGCAGTACCAGGATCCTGGAAGTTGAACAGCTCCCTGCTGACAGAAGAGAGACTGGAGGTTGACCTAAGGGGGATGTACAGGTTGTGGCAGGAAATGAAGGATGGCTTCCAGTCAACGGGGGAGTGGTGGGAATGGGTCAAAGGAAGGGTCCAGGACTTTAAGAATGCAGGGAGGAGAAAAACCCAGGTGAGGAAGAGGGAGTGCAAAAAACTGTAGCAAGAACTGCAGGAACTGGATGATCTACAACTCAGGGGATGGGACGTAAGGGGTCCCCTGGAGGAAGTCACGAGGGAGCTGAGCCAGTACTTTTGGGATGAATCCAATGGCATAATCTTCCGTATCAAGGTGGAGAACCTGGAGAAGGGGGAGAAATGCAACTCCTTCAGGAAAGTCTACGGTATGCACACCCCATTGGTTTAACGGTTTTGTACGATCGGATGAAGAAAAAAGGTCCGACCCTACAAAACGACCGAAAAATGCTACCACCAAAGGTTTGCACACCAAAAGTTCGAACCTTTGGTGGTAGCATTGCAGGTAGGTAAAAAAAAAAAATAAAAAAAAAAGAAAAGACTGCGGGGGGTTGCGGGGGACACCGCCTCAGCACACCGCAAAAAGAAAAAACAAAAAAACGGGGGCTGCAGGGGTGTCCCCCGTAGTATGTAAGTGTGTTTGCATGAGAAAGGTGCTAACTTTTGGTAGTTCGCACCTTTCTAATGAGAACATTCCGGCCGCAACTAAATCAGCTGCGGTCAGATCACTTAGAATCGGTTTAACTGCGTGATAAGGAGGGGAACATTTGTAACACAAGGGATGGCATAATGAGGGTTGCACTGAATGCCCCCCTCACGCTGCAGAAGCTGCACATTACGACCAAATCTTTCAAGGCAGGTAAAACACTAGGAAGTGACGGTCTCCCAGCCAAATGCTGCGTCACTCTGTGGGACATAGTAGGACCAGACCTACTCGAGGTGTACAAGGATATGATCGCAAGCGGTAGTATGCCTCAGTCTATGAGGGACAGTATCATCACTCTTGTACAAGCGGAAAGGAGAGAGGTGTGACCTCAAGAACTGGAGGCCCATCTCTCGCCTGAACGTGGACTACAAGATTTTGGCAAAGACAATGGTGACTAGACTCAGCGGTCCATTCAGTACGATTATCCACCCGATCAAAACTGCAGGGTCGCTGGACATAGGGTCGCCGACTGCCTTGCCCTGATTAGGGACACAATCCAGTAAGGCACGGACCGCAAGTTACGGGAAGCACTGGTGTGCCATGACCAGAAGGCCTTTGACTGAGTCTCCCATGAGTTCATGGACAGGGTCCTTCAAGGGTTTGGGATGGCAGAATTCTTCTGCAATTATTTTAAAGTAATGTATAACGACATATTCAGTTCAGTCATGGTAAATGGTTGGAAAACAGAGCCCTTTCCAGTAAAGTCTGTGGTTAGGCAGGGCTGTCCTCTCTAGCCCCTCTGTTTGTTTGCCTCATAGAGCTCTTTGCGAGTACATCAGGAATAAACCAGACATCAGAGGCATCCCGGCACCAGGAGACGCAAGAAGAGAAGTGTAGTGTTCGCTCTACATGGGTGACGTCACCCTCTCCTGCGCAGACTGTCGATTAGTGTCAGAGCTTCTGGGGACCTGTGAAGACTTTGGCCACGCATCAGGTGCAAAGATCAACGCAGCGAAATCCCAGACCATGCTGTTTGGAAAGTGGGATACTAACCAGACGCTCCTTTCCTTCCCAATTTAGAGGGACTTCATCAAGATCTTTGGGGTCTGGTATGGGAAGGAGGGGGCAGCACTGAAAAGTTGGAAGGAACACCTGGCCAATGTTAAACAGAAACTGGGTCTCTGGAGTCTCTGCAAACTGAGCATGGAAGGGAAAGCTCTGGTGCTGAGAAACAATTCCCTGTCTGTGCTGCAGTATGTAGCCCAAGCATGGCCTCTCCCAGCCAATGTGAGGCGCAGGCCATCAATGCCTTGGTCTTCCACTTTGTCTGGGGTGCAAAAATGGACAGTGAAAACATCCATGCACAAGGAGCCTCGGAAAGGGGGAAAAAGGAATCCCTGACCTCCCTACTATACTGCGGGCCTTCTTCGCATGCACCTGCGTCAGGTTTTCCATGGACAACATCAATAAAACCCACTTTGCTCATCTTCTTTTCCGCTTCTTCCTCACATCAACATGGAGGAAGCTGGGCTGGGACAAGTGGGATAACTCCCTCCCTTAAAACTGGTCCCTTCACTGGTACCACAGGGGGATGGAAAGGTTTGTGGGGGATATCAGCCTTCAGGGGGTGGTGCCTACATTGTGGACCCAGAGAATGATCCACAGCCTGATCATGACAAAGGACATCACAGACCCCATTGAGGACCTGCCAGCGGCCACACTCACCCAGGTGTGGGAGAGTGTGGCATCATATACTTAAAAAAAGAAAATGTATTGGCATTTAGTAAACATTTCTCAACACCACAACTTCCCCTCCCCCCTGACAGAAACTGATACCCTCTTCCATGTCTTCTAGCGTGTTTGACGCTATATCCCTATATCAGCTCATGTCCAGCACCCGTATGTTTTGGGGGCACCATTGTTGCACAAAGTTGCTTTGCAAAAATGTTAACATCTCTCCCCATTCCTTCTGGAATCTGTCCGCGTCTCCTTGGGCCCTGTATGTCAACCATTCCATCGCCACTATGTCCCAGAGCTTATGGTACCAGCTGATAATCGACGGGGCAGAGCCCTATTTCCAGTCTTTGACTTACTATCCATGCAGCTGGTAGTGCCGTTGTCAGAGCTCTTTTCTGCGATTGAGGTGATGATCAGCTTTGGGTTCAGGGACCCCATTATAGTCTCTGCTAGTGTCAGGGGTAGGGCTTATTGGGGCAGCCCCACCAGATGTGCATCCAATCCCCCACTCTCCTGCATCCCTGCATCCCCTCCAGCATTCCTCGGATGTGGAACAAAACATCTTGCGCAGTTTACTGATGGTGTAATGTCAACGGAGCATCATTCTGAACCACACTTCTCGTAGTTGAAGTGACCTGGTCAATTTACTGATGTTCTTCCATAGCTCCTACCAGTGTCTCATGGGTATTGCTTCCCCTAGTGAGTTTTCCCAGGCAACATGATACAGCCAGGGTCTTATGTCTGGGCATTCTTATAATGTTTTGTATATATCTGCTAACACGTGTTTGCCCCGGGTGTGAGGTGATGAATATCTCAAATTTCGTTAATGGCCTCGAAGCAGCCTGTAGAATCTCCTTCTGCCTCAACCAATGTCTGAGTTCGGTATATTCAAATCGTTCTCCCACTCCTACTTGTGTCTTGCAGTCTACAAATGACATCACTTCCCCTTCCCATTGCATGTCTCTGAACTATAAGCACTCCCTTTCCTTCCTCTTTTTAAATGCACCTTTGTCCTCCCCGCAGTGTAATTGGAGTTTTTGAATATTGGGGCAAAGGGAGATGGTATTGACGACAGATGCACTTTCTTGAGTCTCCTGTCCTAGATGTCACATGTTGTGCGAAGGACCCCCGCTCTGGCATGCGTTCGGAGGTCTCATTCCTCTGTAGCCAGAGCAGGCCTGTTAGGGACATTCCTGCTACCGCCATTTCCATGCGCTCCCATATTTTATCAGTACATCCCGTGAACCATTCTCTAACCACTCTGGGTCGGGCCGCTTCGTCATACTGGTACATGTTAGGGAGCCCTATTCAATCCCGTGTGTCTGGGGGACCTCAGTACGTCCATAGCTACTATCGGGCGTTTTTTTCTGCCAAATAAATCTGGAGATTAGTGTGTTCAAGCTTTTAAAGAATGCGCTTGGGAAAACTATCAGCAATGTATGGAATCTGTACAGTATCCTCGGGAGGGCCACCATCTTAACAGTGTTTATACGTCCCATCCATGAGATTCGCTTTGGGGACCACTTGGCAAAGTCAGTCTGTGTCTGTGTGAGTAGGTCTGGTAGGTTAGCTTTCTATAATGCAGCCACCCTGCTTGTCAGTTTGATACCTAGGTGTGCTAGGCTGCCCTCCGCTACCCTAAATAGGGAGCACTTCTATATATGACTGGCCGTATCTTTCGGGAGCCCTATTTCTAAGCTCTCTGACCTTCCCATATTTATTCTTTAAGCCAGATTGCCCTTCTTGTTCTTTGAGAGCGGTAACTAGGGCGGGTATCGACTTCTCCCGCTCTACTAACGTCAGTAGCATATTGTCTGCGTATGCTGCCGTTTTGTGTATTTCCTCCCCAAAGGGTACCCCCTTAATGGACTGGCTCAGCCATATTGCCGCTGGGAGGGGTTCTAGGTAAATAGCTTATAGGTGAGAAGACAGGGGGCACCCCTGTCTCGTCCCTCGTTCTGTGCAGACTGCTTCAGAGATTTGGTTGCTTGCCAGGCGGAGCACCGGGGCGCTATAGCTTACTCAGACCTTTTGTATGTATCGAGGCCCAAAGCCCAACTGGATCATCGTCTGAAACAGATACGGCCACTCCACTCTAAGAAATGCTTTCTCACTGTCCAGTGCCCGGTATCTGTTTCAGTTCAAATTTTTCCAGGAGGTGTTATACCACGTTTGCCCCCCTTTAATAAATCCCGATTGGTCTTGTCCTATTATCCCCGGGAGGACCTCCTTTACTCTCTCTGCTAGTATCCCAGTGTAGATTTTGGCATCTTTATTCAATAGCGCAATGGGCCTATATGAGCCACAATTTGTGAAGTCTTTATTTGGCTTCCTAAAAAGGAATACTTTGGCTTCTGACATGGAGTTCGTTACCCCTTCACCATCCCTAAAAGAGTTGAACAGCTTTGCTAAGAATCCTTTAACCTCATTACGGTAGACTTTATGGAATCCTCTTGTAAAACCGTCTGACCCCGGTGATTTATTGCACAGCAGGTTTTTTATCACCCTCTCCACCACCACCTCTTATTTCCCGGCCCAGGCTCTCTCTCTCCTCCAGTGTCATCTTTGGGAATTCTATACTTCCCAGGAATGCCCATATCTTTTTGACATCGGATTTCTCTGTAGCGTATAGTTCCCTATAGAATGCTTCGAAGGCCTTGGTTATCCCCTTTGATTCCGTTGTTAGCTCCACACCTGCTAGCTTTATTACCTCTATATGCAGCTGACCCTTCTGCTGGTTCAGAAGCCTTGCAAGCATTTTGTCTGCTTTGTTGGCACTTACGTAATACCTTTGTTTAAGCCGTAGTAGGGTGCTTTCCGCTTTAGATTTGTTGAGGAGCCGTAGTTGGGTCTGTGCCTCTAACTTTATTATAGTTCCCTCTTGATTTCTGTCCTGCTAATATGCTTTGAGCCTGTGTCAGTGCATCCTCTAGCTCTTTCTCTAATCTGTTTCTTTCTTTTTGCCTTTGGGATTTTCTTTTTGCCTTTGGGATTTTAAGAGATTAATTCCACCCTCAGAACTGCTTTAAAGGTATCCCATACACTCCTCATCGGGGCCCCAGCTATATCATTCAGAGTAAAGTATTCCAATATTTTACCCCTCACCTTCTCTCGCATAACCGGGCCCCTCAATATTTCACTTGGGAGCCGCCATGACCATAGTGGACTATTTGGTTTTAGTTCCCCTAGGGAGATCATTAAGGCATGATCGGACAATTCTATCGGGCCGAATTCTGTCTCTGAGTGACGCCCGTATCCCGGGGGTCCCCAATGTGTAGCCTATTCTTGAGTATGTCTGATGCACATGCAAGAAGCATGTATACCCTGTTTCCTGTCCCTTTTTCGCCCTCCATAGCTCCTTTAACGCGATCCCCTCCATTTTATATCGTAATACATCCAAGGGTTGTACGCCCTTATGAGTATTCTGCCCACTCCTATTGATCTCTGGGTCCCAAGTAATGTTAAGGTCCCCTGTGATTATGAGTTCCCTGACTGCAAATTGCTCTAGTTTCCCCAGGACTTGTTTAAGAAATTAGTCTTCGCCTGTGTTGGGGGTGTAGATGGTTCCTCTAGTGATGGCTCTCCGTCCTATTTGCACCTGAATGAATATGTATCTCCCGTCCGGTCTACTAGCGTATTCATTACTTTTGCGCCCAGTGTGTTCTTGAAGCCAATTATTACCACTGTCTTAGTGCTTGCATTCGCCTGGTGCAATTCTGTATATTGCTGAAATTGTATTGTGTGTTTGTCTTCCTTCCTTATGTGTGTCTCCTGTAGTAGGAACATGTCTGCATTGTGTTCATTTATCAGAGTTTGAGCCTTCTTCCATTTACTGACGTGTTCAGGCACCTCACATTAAGTGAGAGAATCACTAGTGGCTTCCCCATTGATTTATCCTACCCAATCACCCCTTGTCATTGTGCGCCTTATGTTCCTTCCCCATTCGTCCCTATGCCTGTATGGGTGCAGTTCCTCTTGCCCCCCCCTTTCCCTCCCCTCCCCTCCCACTGACCCTCCCCTGGTCCGACTCGGTATCCGTGGACTCTTCCCACTTGGTGGGTGTTAGGGAGAATTCTCACTGATGGCTGGTGAGTCCCCCAGCAGCTTTGCTGGTCTTCTGGAGTTTATTTTGTTTTCACTTGGTAAGAGTGTGAGCTTTTCCCCCACTCTTACCTGTGTTTTGCCATGTGTATTTCTCTGTTTTTGTGATTGTGGACCATGGAGTACATCACTTCAGTAGCCCCCTTCTTTTGTGTGTCACACAGCACCCTCAGTGCAGTGGCACAGGGTTGTCTTTGAGACTCCCCCTCCCCTACCCCCCGGACTCCATTTCTGATGCTGACTACAGTCCCCCAGAAAAGGGTAAAGTTACCATTAACTTTACCTATCAATCTACCACAGATCCAGTACACCCCATCTTCCATGGAGTACTGGAAAGGGTTACTTTGTATCCTTTTTTACATGTTCCTCCTAGAGCATTGTTTCGCTCTTTTAACATTTAGACTTGGCTGGTGGCAGTGGTATCCACCCTAAATTCTCTACCGCGATTATATTAGATAAACGTGGTATTGTTTTAGGCTATTATATTAGCCTCGAACATAAACCCGCTTGACCAAATTGTCTTTCTTCTGGCTCCGGTTGGGTTTATTCGCCATTTCTTTTTGTTAAAGTCCTTCTTGTGTTTTACTTTGCGCGGCAAACTAGGTGCGCCTTCTTTGTTCACCGTCTTTTGGCGGGCTTCTGCCCAGATAGTTTGCCATTTACTACCACTTTTCCCCTTGGGGTTTTGTAAAGGGCCTGGATTCCTCTCAAGAATCGTTCTTCGACACCCATGTTTTAAGTACAGCCCAGAGGAAGCCCAATTCCACTTGATCGAATGCTTTCTCTGAGTCTAAGCTTAGCAGCACTTGTTTCCACTCCTTATCCCTCGTATGCTCCATGATATCCAGCGTTTTGGGCATGGCATCGGCCCCTCGTCTGCCTTTTATGAATCTCACCCGGTCTGGATGTATCAGGCAGGGCATGATTTCCTCCATGCGGGAGACCAGAATTCTCATATATATCTTTGCATCCGTGTTTAGTAATGATATTGGACAATACGATTTGCAGTATGATGGGTCTTTTGCTGTTTTAGGGATGATTACTATGTGGGCTATTGTAAAGGATGGCGGTGCATGGACCGTTTCCTCTATAGGGTTAAATAGTTTGGCCATCTGCGAGGCAAGGATATCCGAGAATTCTTTGCAGAAGCCCATGGTGTATCCAACTTCCCCTGGCGCGCCTCCCACTGGGAGCCTTTTTATCACTGCTTTTGTTTCTTCAGGGGTTATGGATGATTCTAGGAGAGCTTTTTCTGTATTATAAAGGTGTGTGAAGCCCGCCCTGGTGATGTAATCCTGCATTTTTTGTTTCTGTCCTGGTACTCTCCGTAGTGTATAGCTCTTTGTAATAGTTTGCTAATTGGTTAGCTATTCCTTCTGGTGTTGTGGCATAATCCCTGTCCTGCGTTTTAATCTTATCAACCCATCTCTCTGCCTTTTGAGTTCTAGGTCTAGCTGCTAACAACTTGTCTGCCTTGTCCCCCTTTTCGTACAATTTTTGCTTTAGAATTTCAATTTGCGCATTGTGTCTCCAATCCCCAGTTTTCTCAATTCTTCCCTTTTTTGTTTGAGTGTGCCTAGGTGTTCTTTTCGATATGTCCCTTGGGCGTGTATTTTGTCTTCCAAGTTAGTTATTTCTTTGCCCAATCTCTCCTCATTAAGCCTCTGTTCCCTTTTTTCCTTGCTCCTTCTCTCATCAGTAATCCTCTCCAGGTGGCTTTTCCCTGCTTCCCACCTTGCTTTTCTGTCTTTGAGGTTGTGCTTCTATGCTGTGTGGTCTTGGTGAATGAGTTCCTTGGGGGCCCAAAGGCCCTCTGGTGTCCATAGTGTCTGCCGAGCGCCTTAATTTCCGCCATCAGGCCTGCAATGTCATCTTTGGTGGAGGCGACGCGCATCATGTAGGATATTATGGGCGTAGTGCGTTCTTCCCTGTGGAGGGGCACTGTTGTGGGCTCCTCTTTTCCTTTGGAGGGTCTATGGTGGTATCGGGCAGGGTGTGGGGGGAGGGGTTGGGGGTGGGAGTGTAATCCCCTTCCGACTTTTGCTCTCTTTTCAGATTCTTCTTTTTTATTCTGTATTCCTCAATTTCGGGTCTATAGGGTCTGCAGGTTTGTGCTCTACAACTGACTGTTAGGGGCCGGCCTTGTGTTGTCTTTTGTCCCTGATGCAGAGGTTGTATTCATTCAGGGGGGTTGGATATGTAGTGTGCTTTCCACTGTTGTGTTATTTTCCTAGGTTGTTCCCCTTATTTCGTGCTTCACGTGTCTATTGGGGGGGGCTTCCTCTGCCACCTCTTCACTGATTTCTTGCAGGGCTGTGGACCCCTTATTGTGGAGGGGGCCTGAGTTACTTTTGAGTTGTCTGTGGTGCCTTTATGGTCTACTCGGCTGTTAATGGGCGTGTCGGCCGGTCTAATATTTTTGTGTGCCCCCGATGTGGACTGACTCCTTTTGAAAGTTCGTCTCTCCCCCCTGGCTGGTGTGGGTTCACCCATTCCCCCGCTGGTTCCACTGTGCTTCTTTGCTAACTCGGAGGTAGGGCTCATTGGTAGCGGCCGGGGGTCCCTTTGTATTGGTGGCGGGGCGGTCTGCCACCCTCCCCCTTGTCCTCAACGCGCTCACCTAGGTGTGGAGGCGTATTGGGGACCCGGCTGGGTTGTAGGTTGGCTTCCTCTCTTATTTATCTTATTTTTCCAGGCTTTGGTGGCTGCTTAAGGGAGGGGGGAGGCCTCTCACCTGTTGTGATCTGATCTTCTGGGCTCTCTACGTGGTGCTTTTTAATTTGTTTTCTTTTATCACTTTACTGTTTTCATTTTCCTTTTTTGCACAGGTCTGCGCTGGTTCACTTCTTGCTACGTGTTGGAGCGCGTTGTGTCTCAGTGGGTCTGCTTTGCTCCTGTTAGGTCCGGGTTGGGTCCTGGGTAGGGTGCCTGCTTTACCAACGTTTAGGGGGACGGCTGGGCGCTTACCCGTCTCCCGTTGCCAAATATGTAGAGTTACGCATGGACACGTGTGGTATGTTCTATTGGTCTGAGTTGGGTCTTATGGAGGGGACACGGACCTCTGGGACCTTCCTTTTCATCTTGTCCAGCAAGCGTTTCCAGGACGTAGGTCTCTGTCTTCACCCGCCTGGGGTGCTCTGGTAGTTCTGAGACCGTGTGTGATAGCTTTAGTTTTAGCTCGGGGAAGGACGGGCCTCTTGGAGGAGTGTCTTCGCTGCAATGCGGCTTGGGGGCCGAGGAAGGTTCCTGCTGTTGCAGCGCCTTAGTGAGTAGTCGCTCCGCCTCTGCTTTCCCATTGTGAACTCCGTAACGGTCGGGTCTTGTCTTTGGGATATTCTTCTCAGGCCGTAGTCACCCGATCCTCTGTTCACTCATCACTTGTCCCCACCGGGCTTTAGATCTTATGGAACGCGCAGTGTCCCGAGGTCCCACGTTCTGATCTTCGATCACTTCTCCAGTCGCCACCTATAGCAGGGTGCAGCCCATGTGAAGGGCTTGGTGGGGGATGAGCAGTTCGCTAGTTCGCCGCTGTTCTGCTGGGGGCCCGCCACTCGCACCTCTGCCCTCAATGTGGCTTTACGGTTCTAGATTTGGGTTTTGCCTTTAATTTCAGGGTCAGCATCAGCTCTTTTTCTACTCTTTATTTCCTCAATGAGAGAAGCTGGACGTTAGGCAGCCATTGCCTTCTGCACCCCCTAGTGGTCTCCCTATATTTCTCCTTTAGCAACCTCACTCCACGGCAGCCATCTTGGAATCCATCAGATAAACTTTTGAACATCCACAAAGACATTACCTGGTGGACGGTGAGAGGGGCACTACCTGTGCATGCATTTATGCACAGACGGGGGCTCTGCCCACACAGGAACTGTCTAAGGGGGTTCCCGGCAAAGGAAACAGGGTGCCATCTGTTCTGGGCGTGCCCCTTTGCAAGGAAACTACGGAGGGCCCTGAACACTGAATCGAGTGCTCACATACCTCTCAAAGACTTTACTCACCAGTCTGTGCTGTATAGATGTTTTGCACAGACCCACAGTGGAGGCAATCCAGGACTGCTGGCAGATCCTCTGCTGCCTAAAAGACATTTTGTTTGCAAGGACTCGCCTAGTTCTCAACGGGGAGCTGCTGACGACAGAGGCCTGCCGCAGGATGATCCATGACCTGCTAAGGGACTAGGCAATCAAAGACGGCCTGAAAGATGGGGGATCTGAGCAAAACCCCCACCCCAGGCAAACCTCTTAATAAAGACTTTCCGCCGAACCAGGCAAAAAACATGAACTTTGCACAAACCACAGACATTATGAACAAAAATATATGTACCCAAAGCCCAAAGTAAATTGAAAACACTCGTCCTGATTTTAAGGGGGAATGTAAATGTCACTGTCTTTTACTGAATTTAATTTATTAGCTTTTGTACCCTCTTTTAAGCACTTAAAAAAGATTTTTACAAAAAAAAAAAAGGTGGTACACCCAGAGTGACACCATGATCACTTGGTTCTCTTCTGGCCTGCAATCCCCCAAGGAGCTGCAATGAGCTTATGAGCAAAAACAGCACTTCTAAGTGCTTTTCGGGAGCTATGGTTTTGCTGTGAAATTCAGATGAAATAGAGGAAGAACGACAACGAGAACGAGATGGTTAGTTTCCTGACCCCTGGAATGACGAACACCATCAGGATACAGAGGAGACCAGAGGCGGATGGCAGCATAGCCCAGCTCAGCAGGGAGACCTTCTCTAGGCTGATTACTGGCATGGGCTTTGCCAGTTTCAGAAGTCTGGTGCCTGCAGGTGTTTCCAGCATCAGGGACATACCTTGTCAGCCTGGCCTCAGAGGACTGCTGCCACCGCTACTGGACCATGTGCTGTAGCAGAAGGGAGGAGAAGCCATTCGCAGACTTCACCTCCTTCTGCTGCTCACACTCCATGGAGAACAGGATGATGGTGCAAGTCTACAATCCCCACATGCACATGCAGGATGTCACCACCTTCCTCCGTCGCCATTGCACATTACTGAAGGACCCTGTGACATCCATGGACAGCAATGGAATCTGGGATAGCAAGTGGCATATCACTGCAAAGCTGCAGGAAGGCCCGGGAGCAGCAGACGGTTCCCGCCATCCCCCATTCAGCTTCGCCATAGGCAGACGCTGGCTACCTGTACTATGCCGGGTAGCCCAGGCTCTGTAACGGGTGTGGCAAGCCGGGCCACATGAGCAAGGAATGCACCGCCCTAGCCTGCAAGAACTGCAGGCAAGAGGGCTGCATGGCAAAAGACTGCAAGGTGGAGGTGGCATGCAACCTCTGCGGGCAGGAGGGCCACTGCTTCAACCACTGCCCCAGCAGGGCCAGGTCCTATGCAGAGGCAGCAGCCCCCCAGAGAGAAGAGGTGCCACAGGAGGTCCTGAAGGAGTCCCCTCCTACTGGGGCCCCCAAGAAAGGCAAAAAGGAGGGCAAACCCAAGGCACCAAAGCCAGCCGCCACACCAAAGGAAGCCCAAGAAAGTGAAACGGCCCACACACCCAGCACGCCAGAGACAAGCAAAGCACAAAAGCTGGGTCCTTAGCCCAACGCTGAGGAGGCAGAGGAGGGCCCATGTCCAAAAGAAAAGAAACAGGAAAAAGAGGAGGCTCAATGTGCCCCCTACACCACACAGGGGGCATCTAAAGAAAACGAAGCAACAGCTTCGACCCGCTGGGGGACGAGGCAGAGCAAGATGAAATGGAGGCGACAGGTGACCAAGTCACTCTGGTCCTGCAGGAAATAAGGGTCCTGGCCGATCAAATGGTCTCATCCCCACTATCACCGGAAGCAAAAGCAGCAGAGGACATGGAGAGCGAGGTTGAACAAGACCAGAATGGAGGCACCCAGGCAGAGAAGCCTTCAGCCCAGCCAGGCGCCCTGATGGAACACTTAAACGAAGCAGACAGGCGAAGTAGCACCACAGAGCAACCGCAGACGATCCGGTCCCAGAGCCGCCGAGAGAGTGGCCAGCCTGGTATGTAGCCCTGCCCTGTGAGCAAGACCAATAAGCCACGAACTGACTTTTATTAGTTTAAGTTAAACTTTTAAACAATATTATTGCTATTTGATTATTTTCCTTAAATGTGAGAAGTGTTAAGGACAAAAGCAGATGCGCTAGCACCCTGAGTTTTTTGGCCAGCCAGAATAGTGATGTTTATTTTCTACAGGAATGTGCCATCTCTTATTCCCAGTCCTACAAACACCTGGAGGAACAGTGGACTCTAGGCCCCTCATTGGTTGGGGGGCGGGGGATGCGACAGCAGTAGGTCTACAGGTCTAACCATCTTAGTCAGAGGGAGTTGGTACACAGCCGACTCCGTCACCATCCTTGAATGCGGCATAACCCTTGTCGTTGATGGCTCTTGGGTGGGGGAGCCAGTGAGGCTCATAGCTGTGTACGCCCCCTCTGACATAGGTGAGCGGATGGAACTTTTCCAGTGCCTCAGGCCACTGCTGGTCACCACCAGATCAATATTGCTGGATGGGGATTTCAACTGCATCTTGGAAGAGGGAGGACGCATAGGCCTGAGGGTGGATGGATGCTGCGGCAAAGCTCCTGGTGGAGATGGTGTGCGAGGCATCCTTGAAGGACGTAATCGGGTCAGAGGGGCCTAATACCAGGAACTTCTCTTGGAGTTCCCCAAATGGCTTTCTGCACTGTAGGCTAGACTTTGTCTCCCACTCACTGTTTGGGAGGCAAAGACAGTATTATGATATCTGTTCACTATTCTAACCATCAAGCTATCCACTTCCCGGGTGAACTGACGGGCAAGTTCCTAGCAGGACCAGGATCCTAGAAGTTGAACAGCCCCCTGCTGACAGAAGAGAGACTGGAGACTGACCTAAGGGAGATATACAGGTTGTGGCAGGAAATCAAGGATGGCTTCCAGTCAACAGGCGAGTGGTGGGAATGGGTCAAGGGAAGGGTCTAGGACTTTTTAAGATTGCAGGGAGGAGGAAAGCCCAGGGGATGAATAGGGAGTGCAAAAATCTGCAGCGAGACCTGCAGGGACTGCAGGAACTCCACCTAAGGCGATGGGACGTAAGGGGTCCCCTGGGAGGAAGTCAAGAGAGCTGAGCCAGCACTTTTGGGGTGAATCCAGGGGCATCTTCTTCCGTTACAAGGTTGAGAATCTGGAGAATGGGGCGAAATGCAACTCCTTCAGGAAAATCTACGCTGCGTACACCCCATTGGTTGAAATGCGTGATAAGGAGGGGATCATCTGTAAGAAGAGATGGCATAATGAGGGTGGCAACCGACTTTTATGGGGACCTCTATGCAGAGAAGAGGTCAGTGGGACACAAGGCAGAAAGGTTTCAGTCGGGCATTCCAAGAACTGTCTCCCCAACAGCGCAAGCAGTACTGAATGCCCCCTCACGCTGCAGGAGCTGCACCTTGCTAACCAAATCTTTCAAGGCAGGTAAAACACCAGGAAGTGACAGTCTCCCAGCCAAATTCTATGTCACTCTGCGGGACATAGCAGGACCAGACCTACTCAAGGTTTATAAATAGATGGTCGCAAGCGGTAGCATGCCTCAGTCTATGAGGGAAAGTATCATCACAATCTTGTACAAGCAGAAGGGAGAGAGGTGTGACTTCAAGAACTGGAGGCCCATCTCTCTCCTGAATGTGGACTACAAGATTATGGCAAAAACAATGGCGAATAGACTCAGAGGTGCCATCAGTGAGATTGTCCACGCCGACCAGAACTGCTGGGTCCCTGGGTGTAGGGTAGGTGACAGACTCGCCCTGATTAGGGACACAATCCAGTACGTTACGGACAGCAAAGTCCAGGCACCACTGGTGTGCCTTAACCAGGAGAAGGCCTTCGACCGTGTCGCCCATGAGCTCATGGACAGGGTCCTACAAGGGTTTGGGCTGGTGGAATTCTTCTGCAATTATGTTAAAGTAATGTATAAAGACATATTCAGTTCAGTCATGGTAAATGGTTGAAAAACAGACCCCTTGCCAGTCAAGTCTGGGGTTAGGCAGGGCTTTCCTCTCTCGGCCCCTGTTTGTTTGCATCATAGAGCTCTTGGTGGAGTACATGAGGAATAACCCAGACATCAGAGGCATCCCGGCACCAGGAGATGCACGAAGAGAGGTGAAGTGTTCACTCTACATGGATGACGTCACCCTCTTCTGCGCAGACGGTCGATCAGTGTCAGAGTTTCCAAGGACCTGTGAAGACTTTGGCCACGCATCAGGTACAAAGATCAGCGCAGATAAATCCCAGACCATGCTTTTTGGAAAGTGGGATAATAACCAGAAGCCACTTTCCTTCCCAATCGAGAAGGAATTCATCAAGATCCTTGGAGTCTGGTATGGGAAGGAGGGGGCAGCACTGAAATGTTGGAAGGAATGCCTGGCCAAGGTTAAACAGAAACTGGGTCTCTGGAGTATTCGTAAACTGAACATGGAAGGGAAAGCTCTGGTGCTGAGAAACAACGCCCTGTCTGTGCTGCAGTATGTGGCCCAAGCATAGCCTCTCCCAGCCAATGTGGCGCAGGCCATCAATGCCATGGTCTTCCACTTTGTCTGGGGTGCAAAGATGGACAGAGTGAAAACATCCATGCACAAGGAGCCTCGCAAAGGGGGAAAAGGAATCCCTGACCTATAATGCGGGCCTTCTTCGCATGCACCTGTGTCAGGATTTCCCTGGGCAACATCAATAAGACCCACTCTGCTTATCTTCTTTTCCGCTTCTTCCTCGCACCAACATGGAGGAGGCTGGGACAAGTGGGATAACTCCCTCCCTTACAACTGGTCCCTTCCCATGCAATACAGGGGGATGGAAATGTTTGTGCAGGATTTCGGCCTTCAGGGGGTGGTGGTGCCTACATTGTGGACCCTGAGAACGATCTACAGCCTGATCAGGACAAAGGACATCACAGACCCCATTGAGGACATGCCAGCGGCAACAGTCACCCAGGTGTGGGAGAATGTGGCATCAGATACTTTTTTTATTTCATTTATTTTTATTGGCATTTAGTTAACATTTCTAAACACCACAACTTCCCCTCCCCCCTGCCCATCTCCTGTGAGAGACACTGCTACCCTCTTCTAGGTCTTCTGGCGTGTGTGACTCTTTTCTCCAATGTCCTCCTATATAAATATATATATATCCCTATATCAGCTCATGTCCAGCACTCATATGTTTTAGGGGCACCATTGTTGTACAAAGTCTCTTTTCAAAAATGTTAACATCTCTCCCCATTTCTGGTGGAATCTGTCCGAATCTCCTTGGGCCCTGAATGTCAACCATTCCATCGCCACTATGTCCCAGAGCTTACCGTACCAGCTGATCATCGACGGGCGGAGCTCTGTTTCCAGTCTTTGGCTCTTATCATCCATGCGATAAGTAGCGCCATTGTCAGAGCTCTTTTCTGTGATTTCAAGGTGATCAGCTCCGGGTTCAGGGCCCCCACCATAGTCTCTGCTAGTGTCAGGGGTAGGGCTTCCGGGACTATTTCCTGAAGACTGTTCATCTCCTCCCATAATCTCTTGATCTTGGGGCAGCCCCATCAGATGTGCATCCAATCCCCCACCCCCCCTGCATCCCATCCAGCATTCCTCGGATGTGGAACGAAATATCGCACAGTTTACTAGGGGTGTAAGGTTAATGGAGCATCATTTTGTACCACGCCTCGCACAGTTGCAGCAACCTGGTCAATTTTGTGATGTTCTTCCATAGCTCCTACCAGTGTCTCATGGGTATTGCTTCCCCTCGCGAGTTTTTCCAGGTGACCCGATACAGCCAGGGTCTTATGTCTGGGCATTCTTGTAATTGTTTGTATATATCTGCCAGGTGTTTGCCCAGAGTGTGAGGTGGTGAATATCTTGAATTTCGTTAGTGGCCTCGAAGCAGCTTGTAGAATCTCCTGCCTCAATCAATGTCTGAGCTGGGTATATTCAAATCGATCTTCTTCCACTCCTACTTGTGTCTTGCAATCTACAAATTACATCACTTTCCCTTCCCATAGCATGTCTCCGATATTTTCGCACCCAATTTCCTTCCACTTTTTAAATGCACATTTTGTCCTCCCCAGAGTGAAGGTGGGGTTGTCGAATATTGGGGTGAAGGGAGATGGTATTGACGACAGATGCCCTTTCTTGAGTCTCCTGTCCCAAATGTCACATGTTGTGCGAAGGACCCCGCTCCGGCATGTGTTTCGAGGGCTTTCATTCCTCTGTAGCCTCCCTGTCCATGCGTGCCCATATTTTATCAGTACATCCCCGTGAACCATTCCCTAACCACTCTGAGTTGGGCCGCTTCATAGTACTGGTACATGTTAGGGAGCCCTATTCCACCCGTGTCTAGGGGACCTCAGTACGTCCATAGCGACTCTCTGGCGTTTATTCTGCCAAGTAGATCTGGAGATTAGTGTGTTCAACATTTTAAAATATGCGATTGGGATTGCCATTGGTAAAGTATGGAATCTGTACAGTATCTTCGGGAGGGTCACCATCTTAACAGTGTGTATACGCCCCATCCATCCAGATTCGCATTGGGAACCACTTGGCAAAGTCATTCTGTGTCTGTTTGAGTAGGTTGGGTAGGTTTGCTTTGTTTTGTATAATGCGGTCACCCTGCTCATCAGTTTGATGCCTAGGTATGCTAGGCTGTCCTCCGCTACCCTAAATGGGGAGCACTTCTTTATTTGACTGGCCGTATCTTTCGGGAGTCCTATTTCTAACATCTCAGACTTTCCAATATTTATTTTTAAGCCAGAGAGTCCTTCTTGTTCTTTGAGAGCACTAACTAGGGCAGGTATCGACTTCTCAGGCTCTAGTAATGTAAGTAGCATATCGGCTGCGTATGCTGCCGTTTTGTGTATTTCCCCCCCCCCAAAGTGTACACCTTTAATGCCCTGGTTCTGCCATATTGCTGGTAACAGAGGTTCTAGGTAATTAGCGGGACTATGCAAACTGCTTTGGAGATTTGGTTGTTTATTGCTAGGCGGAGCACGGGGGCGCTATAGCTTGCTCTGACCATTTGTATGTATCGAGGCACAAAGCCCAACTGGATCATCATCTGAAACAGATACGGCAACTCCACTATCAAAAGCTTTTTCAGCGTTCAGTGCAATAATCGTGGCGGTATCCGTTTCATTTCTAATTTTTCCAGGTGGTGTATCACCCTTCTGGTGTTATCCCACGTTTGCCTCCCTTTAATAAATCCTGATTGGTCTTGTCCTATTATCCCTGGGAGGACCTCCTTTACTCTCTCTGCTAGTATCACAGTGTAAATTTTGCTGTCTATATTCAATAGTGCAATAGGCCTATATGACTCACAATTTGTGAGGTCTTCATTTGGCTTCCCAAAAAGGACTACTTTCGCTTCTGACATGGAGTTTGTTACCCCTTCACCCTCCCTAAAAGAGTTGAACAGCTTTGTTAAGAATCCCATAACCTCATTACAGTAGACTTTATAGAATCCTCCAGTAAAGCCATCTGGCCCCAGTAATTTAGTGCACGGCAGGTATTTGTATCACCCACTCCACCTCCTCTTCATTCCCGGTCCAGGTTCTCCCTCTCCTCTAGTGTCATCTTTGGCAATTCTATACTTCCCAGGAATGCCCGCATCTTTTTTACATCGGGTTTCCCGGTAGCATATAGTTCCCTGTAGTATGCTTCGAAGGCCTTGGTTATCCCCTTTGATTCCGTTGTTAGCTCCTCACCTGCTAGCTTTATTCCCTCTATATGCTGTTGACCCTTCTGCTGTTTCAGGAGCCTGGCAAGCATTTTGTCTGCCATTAAGTAATACCTTTGTTTGAGCTGTAGTAGGGCGTTTCCGCCTTAGATGTGTTGAGGAGCTATAGTTGTCTCTGTGCCTCTAACTTTACTGTAGTTCTCCCTCGATTTGTCCTGCTAATATGCTTTGAGCCTGTGTCAGTGCATCCTCTAGCTACTTCTCTAATCTGTTACTTTCTTTTTGCCTTTGGGCTTATATAGAGATTAATTCCCCCCTCAGCACTGCTTTAAAGGCATCCCATACACTCCTCATCAGGGCCCCAGCTATATAGTTCGTTCAGAGTAAAGTATTCCAATATTTAACCCCTCACCTTCTCTGGCATTACCAGGTGCCTAAATATTTTACTTGGGAGCCGCCAATGACCACAGTGAACTATTTGGTTTTACTTCTCCTAGGGAGATCTTATTCAAGGCATGATCTGACAATTCCATCGGCCCGAGTTCTATGTCTCGGAGTGACTACCGTATCCCGGGGGTCCCCCATGCATAGTCTATTCTTTTTTTTTTTTGATAAAACATTTTTTATTGTTTTACATTCACAAGAACACAACATCAGCTTTTGTGGATTAGCATGTTCTTCCCAAATTCAAATCTCGTTAGATCAATTGACAATCACCCATGACATTACCCCTGGTTTTGTGCGATTAAACCATATCCTCCTCAGAGCACACCGCCGAGCCCAGCCGGCTCTAAGGTCCATCCTCTTCCCACCTCCCCCATATTTTGTTCGCCTTAGTAGGGCATCCTCTGGCGGTATATACTCGGTGCTCTATAGTGGCACAAATGTTCATATCTGTTGCCCATTGCTCCATCGTTGGGGACTCCGGGGCTCCCCATTTTTGCGCTATATTACGCTTCATCAATCCCGTTGCCGTGTTCAGTAGCAATTTGCCCCATTTAGTAAGTTCAATCTCATCCGGAGCCCCCAAAATGAGAATCTTCGGGTCTAGTGGTATACGGCACGCCAAAACATTGCCCAGTACCGCACAACACTCTCTCCAGAAGGTGCGGATTTGGGGGCATGCCCACAGGATGTGAAAGAATGTTCCCTCCTCCTCCCCACAGCGGAGGCAGTTTGGGTTCAAGGCTCTCTCCCATCTATATAGTACCGTTCTGGGGTAATAAACCCTGTGTAGGATTTTTAGTTGAACCAGCCGGATCCTGGAAGAAATGGCCACCTCCCTCGGGTGCATTAGTACTTGGATCCAGTCCTCTGGATCTATCACCCCTACATCCACCTCCCATTTAGCTTTCAAAGTCGTGAGTTCTGGCGTAGCAAAGGATGTAATAGCGTTGTATAGGATGGAGGTGCATTTGGAGGGGATGAGAGCTGGTAGTATGTTACGTTCTATGGGTGTGTACTCCGGGATATTGGTGCCTGCAGGTATATGGTTTCTTAGGGCATGGGCCAGTTGTACATAGTGGTATCGCTCAGTGCCCGGGAGTTGGAATTTTTGCTGGATAGTTTCAAACGATGCTACCCCCCTCTCACCAAGAATGTCCCCAACCCTCAGAATCCCAGCCCTTACCCATCGGGGCCATGGTTGAAGCTTCTTAATCTCAGGGAGGTTACAGTTTCTCCACAGGGGTTGTGCCACCGTTACACTGTTTTCCCACCCAACGAATCTGTGTGCCTGTTTCCAAACCATGATGGTATGAGCCGTGGTCGTTGGTGGGAGAGGTCTCGGAGTAGTGTGGTATAGTAACTGCCAAGGTTCGGTATCGTGCATGGTCGCAATCTCGGCTTTGATGTGGGGGAGCTCCCTGTCTCCATGAAGCAGGTCGTTGACCACTGCCAACTGTGTGGCCCAATAATATGTTTGGAGGCGTGGGGCTCCTATCCCACCCTCCCAGACCGATCTCTGGAGCGTGGTTAGCGCTATCCTCGGCTGACCTCCCCCCCATATTAGTTCCCGAAAGAGGGAATCAACCCTCTTAAAGTCGGAGTCTGGGATCTTTAGTGGGGCATTTTGTAAGACATAGAGAAACCTTGGGAGAGTCATCATCTTGAAGAGTGCCGCTCTTCCCATGGGTGTAAGGGGGAGAAGCCTCCAGTGGTGGACGTCATTGACAAAACGGTCAAGGACCGGTTGAAAGTTGTGTAGTGTGTATTCGCTCAGGTTTGTGGTCACCCAGATCCCTAAGTATCGAAAACCATGGGGTTCTATTCGGTACGGACATTCCCGAGGGTCAGCTTGCACGATGCCTTTCACCGGGAAGAGAACTGATTTTCCCCAATTGATTTTAAGCCCACTAAGTTCACCAAAACGGGTAAGCATCTGTGTCACCCTGGGGCAAGACCGAGTTGGGTCCCTCATGTAAATCAGAAGGTCATCCGCGTACAAGGAGACACGGTCCTCATGTCCCTCAGGCCACCTGAACCCCGTCCATGCAGCGTCCTGGCGAAGCCAGAGGGCCAGGGGCTCAATCGCCAGGGCAAAGAGAAGGGGAGAGAGGGGACAGCCCTGTCTCGTGCCCTTTCCCAACGGGAAGGACCGGGACGGCCAACCATTCACTCTGACCTCTGCCCGAGTGTTAGTGTATAGTAGTTTCACCCATTTCAGGAAGCTGTCCCCGAACCCCATACGCCTCATGACTTCCCAAAGGCAGTCCCACCTGACCGAGTCGAAGGCTTTTTCAAAATCTACTGCCAGTAGGGCGAGAGGGGTGTCAATGATCGGGGCCCGCTCCAGAGCCAGATGGAGCCGGCGCAGGTTCATACGTGTCGATTTGTGTGGCATAAAGCCACACTGATCCGGGTGGATCAAGGTATGGGTCACTGATTGCAGCCGGTTGGCAAGGAGCTTGGCGAGAACCTTGACCTCGCTGTTAATTAAAGAGATAGGCCGATAAGAAGCACACTGTTCCGGGGGCTTGTCAGGTTTGGGGATGACCACAATGGTGGCTTTACATAAGTCAGGTGGGAGGGTGCCCTGGTCGCGGGCACCAAGAAACATCCTGTAAAGGGGGGTCGCCAATTTGTTCCCTCCAAGTTTTTGCCAGGTCTCGGCAGGGAACCCATTAGGGCCCGGTGTTTTCCCCGTCTGGAGTTGCGCTAGGGCTCTGCTTATTTCGGATTCAGAAAGGTCCGACTCTAACTCCTCCCGTTGTTGTGGTGTCAGTGTTGGGAGAGCAATCTCATCGAGTAGGGTCGGGTCGAAGGGTGTTGTCGGGACCCGGTAGAGCTCCTCGTAAAACTGGGCAAAGGCTTCTGCTATTTCAGCATCCGTTTGGTACCTAACCCCACTCGGGGCAACAATCTCCCTTACATGACGCCTCCCCTCCTCCCTCCTCTCCAACCAGGCCAGCATTTTGCCTGCCTTGTCCCCCAGCTCGTATATCCTCGCTCTGGTGTCCCAGTGGGCCTGTCTGGCATTGTCTAGCATGGTATTTCTGAGGGTTTCTGTGGCTAATGTGAGGGACCTCTGAGTCTGCGGGGTAGGGTCAAGGACATGCGTGCTTTCAGCCTGAATCAGTTCGGCTTCCGCCTCTACTATTTTTTGGAGTCTCTCCCGCTTTTTGTTTGCTACCCATGAGATGATTTCCCCACGTAACACCGTTTTATAAGCCTCCCACACCACCACCGGGTCATCCACCGCTGGTATATTTATGTCAAAGTATTCGTCGGACACCTCCGTGAGGCTGTCTACCAATTCTGGGAATCCAAGGTGGTAGTTGTTTAGCCTCCATGTTCTAGGGGGGATCACCGATTGTGTTCGTATTTCAATTAGTAAGGGGGAATGGTCTGAGATTCCACGGGGGAGGAATTCTGCGGATATTGCCCTGTGCAGGTCTGTGTTCGGGACGAGAAGATAATCGAGTCTAGAGAGGGAGCCATGGGCTCCAGAGTGGAACGAGTAGCCTCTATCTTGGGGGTGCAGCTCTCGCCATACATCTCGGAGGCCTAGGGCGGACACAAAGTTAGAGAGTTTCGTGGGAATATCAGGATTGCGCCCCCTAAGGTGGGTACGGTCCATAGTATTGCACATGACGTCATTAAAGTCTCCCCCCAGGACCCAGCGATCTGGATGGTGCTTCCCAAGGAGAGTGGTGAGATCCTCCAGTAATCCCTGGCCCAGTCCGGGTGGGGAGTATATGGACACAATGGCCAGTGTTTCACCCCAGAGTGAGCCTAAAATGAGTACATAGCGACCCCGTGGGTCCAGTTCCACCGCATGAGGGGAAAACGGGAGCCTCTTGTGTATAAGAATAAGGGTGCCCCTGGATCCCATCGTGTACCCTGCATGGAACGCGGTCCTGTAGTTTGTTTTCTGGAAAAAGGTGCAGTGAGTTCCCGCTAGGTGTGTCTCTGATAGGAGGGCCAAGTCCGGAGCGTGCCTATTCAATAGTTGTTTAATCAAACACCTTTTAATCCCAGAGCCCATTCCATTCACGTTCCAATTAAGCAGCTTAAGGGATCTGGGGCGATCGAGTGGAGGGGGGTGTGTTTGTGGGTGGGTCATCTAGAATTTCTTGTTGGAGGGTACGCAGGATACATGGGTCGGGAGAGTAGTCTCCCCTTGGTGTGTCTGTCGGGAGCATGGTCCCAATACATAGCGCTGCAGGGTGTAATGTTCAACGGGTTATATTTGGGTCTGCGGTTGAACATGCTATAAATCCAAACTAACAAAGCAACCTTAAAACTTTCCCTTTCATCCCCCTCCCTATACTCCACCCCAACTTGAAGTACCTGTCGCCCAAACATACAAGAACAGACTGGCAAAGGGCAGTCAACTCATCAACCAAGAACTATTCTTAAGTTGCCTTGTTCCAACCGTGGGGTGCTCCGCGTTCCGGGCCGCCAGTTATACAGACATCGGGTTCTCAGTTAGTTCACTGTTAGCATGGTCTAGTAGCACGGTGCCGGATCTCAAAGCATAATTGCGGGTGGGTGCCTTATACTCCATTTCAGTCATTATCTCTGTTTGGTTGTGCCTGGGGTTGGTGTTGCGGGAGTTCAGGAGGTATCCTGTCTCGTCTCGGGCGATTCCTACCGTTCCCTTGTCTTCCTTCTGGCCTCCAATCACCCTCCAGGTGTCTTTCTGCCCAGCTCCATGCTTCGGCTGGGTCCGTGAAGTGCACCGTTGTTCCATTAAAGTATATTTTCAGCTGCGCCGGGAATAGGAGCCCGTATTTCACGTTGAGGGTCTGGAGGCGTTTTTTAAGGGGGCCAAAGGATTGTCTAGCTCTTTGCACCTCCCTGGTGAAATCCGGAAAGAAACCTATCCTAGAGCCGTTGAACATTATGGTGCCCTTAGTTCTGGCCATTTGGAGTATTGCGTCCCGGTCCCTATAGTTAAGGAGTTTCACAATCACTGTGCGGGGTGGGGCACCTGGGATTTGCCTGCCAGTTGGCATTCGATGGGCCCGTTCAATGGAGAAGAAGTTCGACAAGGTTTTAGGGGCAAAGATGTCTGCGAGCCATTGCTCTAGGAACAGTTCCATACTTGCTCCCTCCGTTTTTTCTGGCAGGCCGAGGATCCGAATGTTGTTTCGTCTTGCCCTGCCCTCCGCCTCTTCCACCCTTTCTTCCAAAGCTTTGAGGCGGGTAAGCGCTCCTGACATTTGCTGGTTCGCTGTTCTTAAATTGTCCTCTGTTTCGGATATTCGACCCTCGGCTTCTCCGGTGCGGGCTGTAAGTTTTTGGAGGTCGTGGCGCAATAATGATACCTCTGCGCTGATGCTATCCATTTTCTTTTCCATGGAGGTCCTCGAGTTCGCTATGGCGTTCATGACATCCTTCAGCGAGATGTTCTCCTCTGCTTCTGGTGTTACGCTAGTACCGGGTTGCTCTGGTGGGGGGGTTTGGGCAGGGGTCGTATACTGCTCTATTTTACTCTGCGTTGTCATGCCTCTTGCCTTGTCCTTCCCCATATCTGCAAGTAGTCAGTGGTCCGTGGTCCGTGGCAGGTCGGCCCCACTCCTGCACTGTTTATAGGGCTTGCAACCTACGGTCTCTAGGGCGATTTACGGAGCGGGTAGGTGCAGTTCCGAAGTTGGTAGGGTAGGTTTTGTTGGCGCCCCACGCTTGCTGGGTGGGATGGTTTGTGCGTTTGGAGATTGTTCCCCTTTTCATCGCCGTACCCCCTCTCCTTGTGCGTTCCGTATGGTTCCACCGGGAGGGTTCTACTCCTTTTGTGTAGCGATATGTGTGTGGTAGTTGGCCCTAGTTGTGGCACCACTGAGAGGCAGTTATGTCCCAAGCACCCAGTCCCAGGTCACCACAAGTCTGCAGGCACTTCAGTGGCTGTTCGTGCCGTGTTTATTGATGGTCCTCCCTTGGTATTGTGGCTTAATGCGTCATTTCAGGCGTCACTCTGCCGCTCTCTCCCGTACCTTTCGCGGGGCCTCAAGCCTCTAGCAGCTCTCTCCCTCTCCCCAGAGCAGTCTCTGTGTAGTCCGGCCTGTCTCCGGCGGGACAGCGGCTCCGCGGGGCCGTGGGGGTCGGGGTCGTGTGTGCCCGAGAGCACAGCGCAGGATGTGGCTGCTACTCTTCCACTCGCGGGCAGCTCCCGCTTGAGCGAGTTCGCAAGCTCGTCTCTCTCCCCCCCGCCCTCCGCTATGTTCCTGTGTGGCTGTTCCAGGCACCCGCTGAGCAGGGTGTCTGCCTCCTTCAATTGGCTTCGGCGGCCAAACGCCTCCGCGGGGCCGCGGGGGACAAGTTCTTGTGTGCCCGAAAGCACACGGTAGGATGTGTCTGCCGGCAGTGGGGCCCCCGTACCTTCACACTCGTCAGCGGTTCTCTCTTGTGCGGGAATTCACGGGGTCGTCTCTCCCTTCCGCCCTCCGGTGTTGTCGTTACTGCTGTTTCAGGCACCCGCTGGTCAGGGTGTCTATCTCCTACAGTTGGGCCTGCTCCGGCGGCCAAACGCACCCGCGGGGGCCGCGGGGGACAGTTTCGTGTGTGTCCGCGGCACACAGCAGGATGTGCCGTCAGTAGCGGGCCCGCCCTCCTTCTTAGTCGCGGGTAGCTCCCGCGTGTGCGACCCGCTCCGCCCGGCAGGAGTTCACGGGCTCTGTTCTTCCCACCTCTGTCTGCCGTGGTCCCACGCGGCTACTCCGGGCATCAGCGGGATAGGGTGTCGGTCTCCCGCAGTTGGCGCCGTATTGCACGTCCAGTACTAGTCCGTCGCTCCGGCAGCCATCTTGTCTATTATCACCGTCTCGGGCTTCCCAGACCTTTTGCGCCCATTCGGTGCTACGATTCGGGTCGGTAGCACAGCGACCCGATCCTCCGAGGTTCCGCTGCACCCGGGTCTATTTTCTGCCGTCGTGAAGCCCAAATAATCAGGATATTTTCAGGATTTGGCTGGCGGCCGCGGGAGCTCCGAGGAATCACGTCCTCATCCCGTGCTCGCTGGCCACGCCCCTATGCATAGTCTATTCTTGAGTATGTCTGATGCACATGCGAGAAGCATGTTTACCCTGTTTCCTGTCCTTTTTTCGCCCTCCATAGATCCTTTAACGGCATCCCCTCCATTTTATATTGTAATACATCCAAGGGTTGTACGCCCTTATGAGTATTCTGCCCACTGCTATAGATCTCTTGGTCCCAAGTCATATTAAGGTCACCTGTGATTATTAGTTCCCCGACTACAAATTGCTCTGGTTTCCCCAGGACTTGTTTAAGAAATTAGTCTTGGCCTGTGTTGGTGGCGTAGATGGTTCCAAGAGTGATGGCTCTCTGTCCTATCTGCACCTGAATGAATATCTATTTCTGGTCTATTTGTTAAGGATTTCTGAACTCTGACCTGGAGGGGCAGAGGTTCAGAAGGCCAACCTAGTTTCTTGGAACAGGGTAACCTCTGGACAAGCCAGACCAATCACGGTAGCTATGACAGGCGGTCAAGACTAAGTCTCAAGAGGGGTGAGGGTGACTGAAAGATCTCAATGAGCACAAAGAGCATGGACACTTACAAATTACTCCAAACAGGTGTTATATTAAAAATATAGACACATTTATTACAAGGCCTTTGTAACATAGATCATGGCAAAGAATCACAGTTAAACCAATACATCACAATCAATACAATATATATACAAGACCAATGGGATCTAAGGGGTTAAACGCACCCAATATGTAGACCACCTAGATGGGGAGGAAAACAGGCAGTGCAAGTAATCTTTAGACCCAGTTCCACATCAAGAATACACCTAAGGGCAGTCCAAGCCCTACGAAGAGAGGAGCCTTATGCTCAATAGTACATGCACGCGCTTGTGCCAATGGACAAAATAGGGTCTCTTCAAGGGTCTCTAGCAGCTCAGGAAGGTGGATAAGACTATAAAGAACAAGTTCCCACTATTCAACCAGGAACTCCACTTGAGGACAGAGGCAGTTTGAGAGTGCGGGATGGAGTCACTATTTCGCAATAGCTGTGGAAAGGAAAGGGACCCTCAGGGGCCACTTGGTGCGTAAAAGTGGGCTCCTGCGCTAGGGGCCACCGGTTGGGGTAAGGAATACTCACCGGTGCCTGACGCAGGAAGACCTAAACTTCGCCAGTACATTCCACTTCGCTGGCAGGTTCGAATGCGACAATCAGGACGTCTCGACACTGTGTAGTTCCCGAGATGCAGCGAGTTTTCCCTAATGGGACAGTGGCGATTTCTCCGCTCCGGGTGGAGGAATCAGCCCAATTCCACTGTAGCAGGCTTCAGGGGCAAGGGGGTCACAAATGCAGCGAACCTGCACAGGTCGTTGCCACAGCAGGGCAACACGATAACTGCGTTTACTCCGGTCCGGGAGCACTCGTCTCACTTCAGACCTAGGAATGACAAGTGGACAAAATTCGGTGTGAGGGTGCTGTGGACACAGAGCTAGCTGTGTACCAAGTTTCGAGGACCTCCTCGAACTGGCGGTGGTTACAGAGCA
Organism: Ambystoma mexicanum; assembly: GCF_040938575.1. Taxonomy (NCBI): domain Eukaryota; kingdom Metazoa; phylum Chordata; class Amphibia; order Caudata; family Ambystomatidae; genus Ambystoma; species Ambystoma mexicanum. The sequence goes on along the minus strand of NC_090935.1, from coordinate 484,344,620 downwards.
AAAGTCCCTCTTAAGCTGGTCAGCCCACTGGTTGGCCCAGGGACACTTCCGAATAGGCTTACTTGCATGGTTTGGTGAAGGTGCCGAGAATAGTTGATCCCACTATTCCAAAGGGTCGAAGCGTCTTCGCCGACCTTCTAGGACGATCAGATGCAGAGGGGTCCCACGGAACGACAACGGGCTCAGGGTGCCAAACCTTCCAGCGGGTCACCAGTGGTTCCTTGACTCGGATTCTTGTTGCAGGATACTTGGCTCCTATCCTTTGTTCGGTGTGAACTCAGGAGATCGACATGGTAGTGGTGTTTTCAGCCTCCTCTTATCCAAAGTTCCCTTCATGCCAAAACAGAGAGGACCCAATGGGAGCTCTGCTCACAAACACTCACTCCATACGTGGACCAATCATGGGCCACAGTGGTCCCAGGCATTCAGGACACTCCAGACTCTCTGGCACCCAAGATGTGTATTGGGAACAGACATCCCAGCCCACATCCTGTAGGCACACACACAAGGCATGCAGAAGCTCGCGAAAGCATTGGGTTTAGCAGGAAAGTGCATGACCAAATAAGGACTGACCCGGGTCGACTCGACCTGGGGAAGGTGAAGGGGCAAGATGGCCAAAGGACCTGACAAAGATCCTTGTGGAATGGTCATTTTGGAGCCAGGCCACCTATTTGTGCCAAACGTGGTAAATGCGGTTAACATGGCAAGAAAGGGTTAAACATATATGAAAACGATAGCTGCACCCGTCCTGTCCATGACACATCTGCACAGTTCATAAAAAGTTCAGCGAGAGTTTCTAGGGCCTTTAAAAATGACTAGAGACCCAAGTGTGCTGTAAGGTAAGTTACATTGCAAACTTGTTACGTGTTGCACAAAAGTTGCAACATGAGGAAAGGACTAAGGGAAAGAAAGTCTCCCAGTACTGACTGTCTTAAGGGTATGTCAGTTTCCCATAAAAAGTGAGTGAAAGCCCAGAGGAGTGCAGCTGAGGACTGTGCTTCTCTGGCAAAGGTTAGTCAATGGTGTTGAACAGCAGCAAACGGTTTGGGGGTTGACACATGGAGGGAAAATTACATACAATTATGAAATCTTTCCCAACATTAGCGTATTCATTACTTTTGCGCCCAGTGTGTTCTTGAAGCCAATCATTACTCCCAACATCTTATTGCTTGCATTCACCTGGTGCAATTGTGTATATTGCTGAAATTGCATTTGTTTGTCTTCCTTCCTTATGTGTGTCTCCTGTAGTAGGAATAGGTCTGTGTTGTGTTTCTTTATCTGAGTTTGAACCTTCTTCCATTTTACTGGCGTGTTCAGGCCCCTCACATTAAGTGAGAATAACTAGTGCCTTCCCCATTGATCTACCCTGCCCAGTCACCCCTTGTCATTGTGCGCCTTATGTGTCCTTCCCCTTTCGTCCCTATGCCTACATGGGTGCGGTTCCACTCTCACCTAGGGTCTCTTCATTTCCTATGTCAGGTGCCTTTCAATTTCTCTCCTCTTTTCCCCATGTACAGTGGACCATTCCCAGGGTTTAGTTTCTCGCCTGCGTGCTTCCCTACTCCTCTCATCTGTGACTGTCTCCTCTGTTTCCAACCCTACAACTGCCAATTATTCATCCTTTGTTGTTAACCCTCCCATGGGAATATCAATCCAAAGGGGAACGTCTAGCGCGGTTTTCCAAATCCTCTGAATCTCAAGGTTGTGTGTGGCATAGGCAATCTGTTCTAACAATTGATGCGTTCTGGCGCACCTCCTTTTCCACTTCTGACAACTCCTGCTCCGTCAGGTCCACTGCTTCCCAGAGAGCTGATGTCATCCCTAATTTCTTTTAATGCTTTATTTAAATCCTCTTTCAGGCCTCCTATCTGTTGCTGGAAGGAGGCCGTCATTCTTTCCTCCATGCACAGCAGGCACTTTTGTAGGACTTCTTTGTTCAGGAAAATGGCCTGTGTCCCCAGGGTTTCTTCTTCTTGCACCTCCTGTGTTGAGTGCTCTTCCTGCGCTGGTTCCACAGGCTCCCTGTACCAGTATCTTTCCAATTGTGCCTTCTTCTGGCTTTTCTTAGGTGGCTGCAGGCCCAGGGACTGTTTCCCTTTGGTGCCAGGCATCTGCAGGTGGAGAAGCGAGCTCTCAAATCTGCGCTTCCTCTTTACTCCCCTTATGTTGCTTCCTTGGGATGGTGGAATATCCCTATCTCATTAGCCCGTTGTTTGCCGCATCTTCCCTCTCTTTCCTTGAGGCGTCTGTGATGCCCCCCTAGCTGCACTCTTCGAGTCCTACTTGTCTGCACCTTCTGAGTATACCTTCATGGGGGTCCTCTAGCCTTTTGTCCCTAGGCTGACCGCTGCCTTGTGTTATGCACCACTGAGTCTTAGTGTCTGACTGATGGGTTTCCCTGCCCCGGCCCAAGCTTGCGGACCTGGTGTCTGCTTAACTGGTGCTCCTCCGATTACTCTTTTATCCTTTGCTTGGGACCGCTTGCTGTTTGCTGGGGCTGTGAGGTCGCGTGTTGTTTGAGCAGCCCGCTCTGTCTGCCTGTGTCCTGTGTTTCCCTTTGGCGGGGAGAGGTCACAGGCTTTTACTTCATCTCATCATCCAGGCATGGATGGCACTCACGGTCTATGCCTGAATGATGATAAAACAGAGCTAATCATTCTGGGCAATCATTCCAATCTCAAAAAACTAGGACAGAACCATTCTGCGTTTGAGATCGATGGGAATACTATTAAGGAAGCCAGGGAAGTGAAGACTCTTGGCTTCCATCTAGATGCTACCCTCTCCTTCAACAAACAGATGAACTCATTGGCTTCGGCCACAGCTTACACATGCAAGCTTATCAGAGCAGGTAAACACTTTATCTCTAATGACAATTGCATGATTCTAGCTAGAGCTCTTGCTCCATCTAAACTTGATTACTGCAACGCCTTATATATCGGAGCCAACAAACACATCATACACAGAATTCAAATTTTACAAAATAACGCCCTGAGAGCAGCCCTTGGCATCCCTAGACGAGCACACATTTCTAAGATAAGGCGCAACAACAACTGGTTGTCTACCCAAGATAAAATACTACTGTAAGTAGCCTCCCTCACTCACAAAGCCCTCAATAACATAGATTTGTAGAAAGAAGATCCCCCAGGCCCGCAAGAATCTCCAATGCCAACACACTGATCATTCCTAGATTTAAACTCACCAAAGCTGGAGATGCCAGCTTCCCCGTCCGGGCGGCCCAAGTATGGAATTCACTACCCCATAGTATACGTCATGAGAAATCCTACCCCAAATTCAGATCCAATTACATCAACCATCTGAAACAACTGGTCAGCTAAACCAGTACCACCTACCCCTCCCCCCACTATCCTGCTGATATACCACCTGCAAACTTTTAATATCCTGTATATAACTTGCAAACTGTTAATTTCCTGTATATAATTTACTCTATTACTGATACAACCTGTATATATTGTTAATTATATGTGTAATTATGTAACTATGTAACCCATGCCTAGCATATCCTGTACTGCTGTGCCCTATTACCCTCGGGTCTGGTGCGCATTATAAATGAATAAAACAAACAAACTTTAGGCGGGCACCTATGTATATAGGGAGAAACCCTCTGCCACCCGTTCCTCTCCTCACCTTCAGGTTCGCTCCTGTCCCGCCTTCCTTCTCTGCCTCCTCCGTGCTCGCCTCTTTACGGTGGGGTTCTCCATTGGATGGGTTCTCCCTCACCTGATCTCCTAACCTCCTGTATGGGGCTGCTCTGTTGGCGGGGGTCCTCTTCCTTGGGGCCCGCTTCTCTGTGGGGCCGCGCCTATGGCTGGGCTCCTCCTGGGCAGCCTCACAGTCTGCCTCCCACCGTTCCACCTCCGGGGTGGCTTACTGCACCCGTCAGGCATTTCGTTGTCTTCGGCAGGGTTTCGGACCGTTTGTTGTCCCAGTCAGCTGCTCCGGCGGAGGTTAGCTTTGTTGTGTTGTGTTGTTCCAGGGAGCTTCGTTTATCGGCCCCTGCTTCTCCTTCCCCGGCCTTATTAGGTGCGCACAGTCGCCGGTCCGAGCATTGCTTGGGTTCGTTCTCTCCGGAGGGTTCTCCATGCTCGTTCTCCGCTTCGCTGCTACTCTGCACGTTCTCGGCTTGCCCTGGGTAGTTTTCTCACCCTCAGCTGGGGACCCACGTTTGCAGTGAATTTTGATCCAGTTTATATTTGTCCTTTAGCAAAGGGCCGCCCGGGAGCTTACAGGATTGCCCCCTCACTCCACAGCAGCCATCTTGGAATCCATCAGATAAACTTTTGAACAGCCACAAAGACATTGCCTGGTTGACGGTGAGAGGGGCACAACCTGTGCACGCATTCATGCACAGACGGGGGCTCTGCCCACACAGGAACTGTCTGGCAGAGGAAACAGTGTACCATCTGTTCTGGGTGTGCCCCTTTGCAAGGAAACTTGGGAGGGCCCTGAACACTGAACTCAGTGCTCACATCCCTCTCCAAGACTTTACCCACCAGTCTGTGCTGTATGGACGTTTTGCACAGACCCACACAGTGGAGGCAATCCAGGACTGCTGGCGGATCCTCTGCTGCCTAAAAGACATCATATTTTTTTCAAGGACTCGCGTAGTTCTCAACGGGGAGCTGCTGACGACAGTGGCCTACCACAGGATGATCCATGGCCTGAAGGGACTACGCAATCAAAGACGGCCTGGAAGATGGGGATCTGCCTAAAACCACCACCCCAGGCAAACCTCCTCAAAGTCTTTCCGCCTACCCTGGACAGTGCCATCCGAGGTCAGAGCAGGAGCTCTCGACACACGAGGGCTGCAGGGGCAGCTCTGCCACCCTTCGCACCCTGCAATTGAGCGAGGTAAGCCCCTCGGCTTACAATACAGTGGGTGCTATCGATCTACTAATTGCGCCGGCGACCACCGCATTTTTATCTACTTTTGCACACTTCAATTGCCATAAACTGTAAAGCAGCACTGAGGCCCATCTTCTGTGCATCTCTCTACTTTTCCGAGCCAGCAAACCGCATGGTTTGTTTGTATAAGATGGCCGCCACCGCCAAGATATCTACTACATTCTGGAATCAATGGTACTTCCTGATTTGATGTAAGCCACAGACATCTGATTGGCCAGCCAACATCCCATAGCCATTCAACGGGCACCAGTAGGCGTTAGCCTGCCCCAAAAAAGGCTCCGGACTAAGTCCTCAAAGAGCTTGATGGGCACTGTACGCCAGGCAGTCTGCTCCTTTCAAGCCAGCAACTAGCAGACCCTGGCCACTCAAGTACCATAACTGATGGTACCGACACCCATATGGTGACGCGCTACCCATAACTAGAAACTTGATCTGACACCAGCCTAGCACCTCCCACCTCAAAGAGCCTGACTCACTGGCAAAATACCAGTGAAGTCATCAGCGTGCCTTTATGACCACACTCCCTGCAAGCTAATCTGTTTCCTTGGTGGGCACTCCCCGAAAGTTATTACCATTCCCTGCATATCATTATCTGCTACCCTGAACTTTGTACCATACTGCCTCATAGCGTACTGTTCTCCGATTGTGTACCCGTCGTCTTCTACTATGCGGTAACAGCCATTTGACTTCATTGTCTATAGCCAGTTCTGCCTACCGTGTGTTATTGCCAATTGTTCGCCATCTTTGCCCATTATCCGCCATATGCCTATTGCACAAGTACCTAGTACCTTCTTGTCCACTGTGTATTAATAGCTACCCGGTACAAATGCTCGCCCTCTTGCTGCTTATTTTGTCCTGCCTGACCCCCTGCTCCCGCGTACTATCGTAGCATCGTGCCTAGCCAACCTATGCTATAATCACGGCCGGCTTTACTATCTAGATCACTAGGCGTGTCCTCCACCTACCATGTCTTTATGTTATCTGATGTTTTTAAATTGCTTAAGATAGGTGCTGATATTACTACTTTATGACACCCTTGTCCACGGAGATTAAATCAACAAAATGTCTTCCACCGCTGAAACATAGTTCACGCGAGTCATATGTTAAACCAATCTTATTCCACCCGAACTTAAAACTAAGCTCCAGCAGCTATTACATTAACCAAACTAGGCTAACCAACCTAATAGACATCCCTACCCCTAGTCAATGGATTAAGCTATTCACAACTAAACCAACAGCTAATCAACCTTGCCGCAGTGACCTCAGAAATAAGATACTAGGCTCTAGACTTTAGACTTTCACTGCGAGCGGATATACACCAAGAGAAAGGTGATATACCACCTTGCCCTAACAAATCTACTCCAAACACCACACTGCCTCCATGATTTCCTCATTCTACAGCTAATACAACACAGATTTAAAAAATCCAATACAAACTCAGAAGGGCCCTACTACCTCACCCCAGGTTATGAATTCCTACATCAAAGGCACCCTAATAAACAGTACATTCCACAGATATAGCAGATATTATCAATAAGGGAGAACTAGATTTCCTTGCCATCTTGGAGACCTGGATCCATGCTGCTGCAGGACCATGCCTCCTTCTGGCCATTCCTGACTCCTACACCATTGTAAGAGCTGATAGAGATGACAAAAGGTGGTGGGGTTGCCTTCATTGCTAAAGCAAGACTCGCGTTTAGAGTAACCACCGCCCTTTTGGTCAAGTCATGTGAACTACTCACAGGTAAATTAGCCATCTCCAAAGCCAGCACCTTAACCATCCACTTATTATATAGACCTCCTGGCCCCATTGGGTCCTTCGAGGAGAACATCATCACCATACTTTCAGACAATACTAAACCTACCTCTCAAATATTATTGTTAGGTGATTTTAATTTAGGATTCCTGGACCCCAATGACCATTCAGCTAAACTACTCGCTGACTCACTAACAGAATTAGACTTCACACAAAGAATCGTTCAACCTACCCATGAGAAAGGAAGAACATTAGATTGAGGGGCTGACAACTGTGAAACTTCTATCACAGCCATTGAACCCCATACATGGGCACACGCTTTCTAATTTCCTTTACCATCTGCGCCAATCGGCCAAAAAACAAACCTAAAATAACTGCCCCTCCTCTCCTTACTAGAAACAAACAAAACACTACTACTGACAAGTTGATGCCTATGTTGCTTCCTACTTTAAACTGATCTAAATCGCAAGACCCAGCAGAACTTGTCGACTTATATAACACCATGACCAAAGCTTTAGATTCCATTACCCCACTTAAATTTTGAAACAGTAAACCCAAAGCACACCTTAAGACCTGATTCACCCCTCAGCTGAGAGCCCTTAGGCTAGAAAAAAGGAAAATGAAAGCCAAATGGAAAAACCTACCTTCAAAAGAAAACAAAGACAAGGTCAATGAAATATCCTCCAACTACAAAGCTGAGATTATCAGGACTAAAACAAGAAATTTATAATAAAAGGATTCAGAATGCCAGCTCTAGCACAAAGGAACAATTTGTAATTCTGAGGGAACTAGAATCGCCTATAGTCCCTGATGATTCCTGCCTAAAAAATAAAGTATGGTGTACGGAAATCCAACATGCTCTCTCCAACAAAATGGTCACCCTCCAAAACAAAATATCAACCAAAAGGCTTAACCTCTCTAACTCAGATCTCCCAGGGACCTCAAAAAAACCCTGCGCTCAACAAGCTCCAAGAATTCAAATTTGCCCAGGTTACCACTGTAGAGGTCGAAAAGACCATGGCTTCCCTTAGACCATCGAGATGCCAAGGTGATTCATGCCCGGCCCAAATAATTAAAGAAGCAGCTAGAGACCTTGCCCCTTTTATCACCAAATTAATAAACGCTTCATTTAGGATTTGCCAGGTACCCACTAACCTCAAGGATGCTTGGGTTCTGCCCCTACTTAAGAAAGCGACACTTGACCCAACTATCCCAACTAATTATAGGCCTATAACAACTGTCCCCCTCCTACTTAAAATAATTGACAAAGCGGCATATCTCCAAATACAGCGATATCTAGAGGTTAACAATCTCTTAGGGCTCAGACAATCGGGCTTTAGGCCTCTCCACGGAACTGAAACTGCCTTGATTGATTTGAAAATGCAAATAGACCAGCTGAAAGAGAACAGGCAATGTGCACAACTCCTCCTATTAGACATCTTGGCCGCCTTTGACTTGGTGGACCATAATATACTTTGCGAACACCTCTCATTAGCGGCAAACTTCTCACAAGAAGCCACAGACTGGATTAAATCCTTTCTAAGTAACAGATTGATGAGTCTTCTCTCCTTCTGTTGCTGCGGACCCAACCCCTATTACATGCGGAATGCTGCAAGGTTCTTGTGTCTCTCCAACCATGTATAATGCATTTACTAAGCCACTATTTGACAAATTGGATCATTTGGGTGTCATCTATACAAACTATGCAGATGACACCCAGATACTTCTACCTCTCTCGGGGAACTAGGACATGAACCTCGCCTTACTAAACAAAATGTATCTCATCATCCAGGCATGGATGGCAGTCCATAGCCTCTGCTTGAATTATGAGTAGACTGAAATTTTAATCTTAGGTGCCCCCGCAAACCTAAATAAGCTTAATGCCCAGTACTCGTCATTCAACCTAGACGGCAACTTCATTAAAACCGCTAAGGAAACCAAAACTTCGTTTTTATCTAGATTCCACTTGGAACCTTCGCAAACAAGTCAATGCGGCTTATGCATGCGTGCAAATCATACCTTTTGACAAACAGTTGCATTATACTAGCGAGAGCTTTAATCTTGTCTAAACTTGTTTACTGCCAACGAACTGTATGCAGGAGCAAACAAACAAATCCTAAACAAACTCCAAATACTACAAAATATTGCTCTCACAACAGCCTTGAGCATCCCAAGGAGATATCACATCTCTGAAATTAAAAGGAATCACAAATGGCTATCCATTAAGGTCAGGATTAATTTTAAATTAGCATCTATTACGCATAAATGCCTCAATAATGCTACCCCACAGTACCTAAGAGAAATCATTTAAAAAAACATCTCGACCGACCAGGGCCTCCAACTCCTTCTGCATTACAGTTTCACAGTTCAACTTGAAGAGCCGGCGGCAATAGCTTTCCTGTTCAAGCTGCCCAAGCCTGGAATGCCCCCCCCATTCATCTACATACCAATCAGACTTTCCAAAGCTTCAGGACCAACACAAAAAAGTGGCTATGAATGACACTCCTCACCTGGGTGTTTAGAGCACCTTGAGATTTCTATCTCTATTTCTCTTGATTATGCACTTGTCCTTCAACCTCTGTAAATTCTTTGTTGTATATGCTCATTCTATTGCTATTTGCCTAATCTGCTATTTCGTTCGACCTGCCTCTGATCATAGCCTAAAATTGCTTTTTATGTCTTGATTGTATGTACCCATTTTGCTTTGCTATGACTATATTGTATTTTTTTACTTTGCATCTAAGAGGTCTTGTAATGCGCCCAGATCACTTAGGGTGTGGCGCGCTTTATATATCAATAAAGCAAACAAACAAGCAAAAACATGAACTTTGCACAAACCACAGACATTCTGAACAAACATATGTACCCATAGCTCAAAGTAAATTGAAACCACCCCTCATGCGTTGAAGGAGGAATATAAATGTCCTTTACTGAATTGAATTGATTTCCATTTGTACCATCTTTTAAGCACTTAAAGATATTTTTACAAAAAAATAAAATAAAAAAGGTGGTTCTCCCAGGGAGACACCATGATCACTTGGTTCTCTTCTGGCTTGCAATCCCCAAAGAAGCTGTAACAAGCTTATGAGCAAAAACTGCACTTTTAAGTGCTTTTCGGAAGCTTTCGTTTTGCAGTGAAATTTGGGAGAAATAGAGGAAGGACTACAACAACGACGATGAGATGGCTAGTTTTGTGGCCCCTGGAATGACTAACACAATCAGGATGCAGAGGAGACCAGAGGCGGATGGCAGCATAGCCCAGCTCAGCAGGGAGACCTTCTCCAGGCTGATGATTACTGGCATGGGCTTTGCCACTTCATAAGTCTGGTGCCTGCAGGTGTTTCCAGCATCAGGGACATACCTTGTCACCTTGGCCTCAGAGGACTACTGCCAGCGCTATTGGACCATGTGCTGGAGCAGAAGGGCGGAGAAGCCATTCACAGACTTCTCCAAGGAGTACCAGCAGCAGAAGGAGGTGAAGAGGATGACGGTGCACGTCTACAATCCCCAAGTGCATATGCAGGATGTCACCACCTTCCTCCGCCGTCATTGCACATTACTGAAGGACCCTGTGAGATCCATGGACAGCGCTGGAATCTGGGATGGGAAGTGGCATGTCACTGCAAAGCTGCAGGAAGGCCGGGAGCAGCAGACAGGACCTGCCACCCCCCCATCCAGCTTCACCATAGGCAGAGACGCTGGCTACCTGTACTATGCCTGGCAGCCCAGGCTCTGCAACAGGTTTGGCAAGCCGGGCCACACGGGCAAGGACTGCAAGGTGAAAGTGGCATGCAACCTCTGCGGGCAGGAGGGCCACCGCTTTAAGGACCGCCCCAGCAGGGTCAGGTCCTATGCAGAGGCAGAAGCCCCCCAGAGAGAAGAGGTGCCACAGGAGGTCCCGAAGGAGTCACCTCCTACTGCGGCCCCCAAGAAAGGCAAAAAGGAGGGCAAACCAGCGGCACCCAAGCCGGCCACCACACCAAAGGAAGCCAAGGAAAGTGAAATGGACCCCACACCGAGCACGCCGGATACCAGCAAAACACAACAGCTGGGTCTCCAGCCCAACACCGAGGACGCAAAGGAGGGCCCATGGTCAAAAGTAGAGACAAACAAAAGAAAGAGGAGGCTCAATGAGACCCACACACTGCGCAGGAGGCATCTAAAAATACCTGCATCACCAGCAACAACTTCGACCCGCTGGGGCATGAGGCAGAGCAGGATGAAATGGAGGTGATGGGTGACCAAGTCACTCTGGTCCTGCAGGAAATTAGTGTCCTGGCCGATCAAATGGCCTCCTCCCCCTCCCACATGAAGCAGAAGCAGCAGAGGACAGGGAGACCAAGGTCAAACAAGACCAGAATGGAGGCAGGCAGGCAGAGACGCCTGCAGTCTAGCCAGACGCCCTGACGGAGAGCACTAAAACAAAGCAGAGAAGGTGAAGCAGCACCACATAGCAACTGCCGAGGGTCCGGTCCGAAAGCCGCAGCGAGATAGTGGATAGCCTGTTATGTAGCCCAGCCTTGTGAGTAAACCAATATGCCATGAACTGACTTATTAGTTTAAGTTAAACCTTTAAACAATATTATGGCTATTTCATATATTTTCTGTAAATGTGAGAAGCGTTAAGGACAAGAGCAGAGGCGCTTGCTCACTGAGATTTGTGGCCAGCCAGAATAGTGATGTTTATTTTCTACAGTAAAGTGCCATCCCTCATAGTCCTACAAAGACCAAGATGAACACTGGACTCTAGGCCCCTCATGTTAGTCGGAAGAGGGGGGGGAAACAGCAGTAGGTCTACAGGTGAAGCCATTTTAGTCAGAGGATGGCGGTACACGGCCGACTCCGTCACCAAACTGGAATGCGGCAGAACCATTGTCGTCGATGGATCGTGGACGGGGGAGCCGGTGAGGCTCATAGCTGTGTACGCCCCCTCTGACTTAGGTGAGCGGATGGAACATTTCCAGTGCCTCAGGCCACTGCTGATCACCACCAGAACAATATTGATGGGTGTGGATTATAACTGCATCTTGGAAGAGGGAGGACACATAGGCCTGAGGGCGGGCACTGGGTGGATGGATGCTGCGGCAAAGCTCCTGGCAGAGATGTTGTGCGAGGCATCCTTGAAAGATGTAATCTGGTCAATGGGGCTTAACGCCAGGAACTTCTCTTGAAGCTTCCCAGATGGCTCCCTGCACTCTAGGATAGGCATTGTCTCCCCCCCACTGTTTGGGAGGCGAAGACAGTACTATGATACCTGTTCACTTCTCTGACCATGAAACTATCCACTTCCAGGGTGACCTAACGGGCAAGTGCCTAGCAGGACCATGATCCTGGAAGTTGAACCGCTACCTGCTGAGAGAAGAGAGACTGGAGACTGACCTAAGAGAGATGTACAGGTTGTAGCAGGAAATGAAGGATGGCTTCCGTTCACAGGGGAGTGGTGGGAATGGGTCAAAGGAAGGGTCTAGGTCTTTATGAATGCAGGGAGGAGTAAAGCCCAGGGGAGGAAGAGGGAGTGCAAAAAACTGCAGCGAGAGCTGCAGGAACTGCACAATCACTATCTCAGGGGATGGGACGTAAGGGGTCCCATGGAGGAAGTCAAGAGAGCTGAGCCAGCACTGAATCCAAAGGAATCATCTACCGTTCCAAGGTGGAGAACCTGGAGAAGGGGAGAAATGCAACTTCTTCAGGAAAATCTGCACTACGCCCACCCGATTGGTTGAGCTGCGTGATAAGGAGGGGCACATCTGTAACACAAGGGATGGCATAATGAGGGTGGCAACCGACTTTTATGGGGACCTCTAAGCAGAGAAGAGGTCAGTGGGACAACAGGCAGAAAGGTTGATGGCATCCCAAGAACTGTCTCCACAACTGGCACTGAATGCCCCCCTTACGCTGCAGGAGCTGCACCTTGCGACGAAATCTTTCAAGCAGGTAAAACACCGGAAGTGACAGTCTCCCAGCCAAATTCTACATCACTCTGCTAGATATAGTAGGACCAGACCTACTCGAAGGTGTACAAGGAGATGGTTGCAAGAGGTAGCATGCCTCAGTCTATGAGGGAAAGTATCATCACAATCTTGTACAAGCGGAAGGGAGAGAGGTTTGACCTCAAGAACTGGAGGACCATCTCTCTCTTGAACGTGGGCTACAAGATTCTGGCAAAGACAATGGCGACTAGATTCAGAGGTGCCATCGGTGAGATTGTCCACCCCTACTGGACCTGCGGGGTCCAGGGACGTAGGGTTACTGACAGCCTGCCCTGATTAAAGACACAATCCAGTATGTCATGGAACACAGGGTACTGGCAGCACTGGTGTGCATTGACCAGGAGAAGGCCTTCGACTGCATCTCCCATGAGTTCATGGACAGGGTCCTACAAGGGTTTGGGCTGGGAGAATTCTTCTGCCATTATGTTAAAGTAATGTATAAAGACATATTCCGTTCAGTCATGGTAAATGGTTGTAAAACAGACCCTTTTCCAGTAAAGTCTTGGGTTAGGCAGGGCTGTCCTCTCTTGCCCCCTCGGTTTGTTTGCATCATAGAACTCTTGGTGGATTACATCAGGAATAACCCAGACATCGGAGGATTCCCGGCACCAGGAGATGCAAGAAGAGAGGTGAAATGTTCGCTCTACATGGATGACATCACCCTCTTCTGCGCAGACGGTCGATCAGTGTCAGAGCTTCTGAGGACCTGTGCAGACTTTGGCCATGCATCAGGTGCAAAGATCAACACAGCGAAATCCCAGACCACACTTTTGGGAAAGTAGGATACTAACCAGAAGCCCATTTACTTTCCAATCAAGGAGGACTTCATCAAGATCGTTGGGGTCTGGTATGGGAAGGAGGGGACAGCACTGAAAGTTGGAAGGAATGCCTGGCCAAGGTTAAACAGAAAATGGGTCTCTGGAGTCTCTGCAAACTGAGCATGGAAGGGAAAGCTCTGGTGCTGAGAAACTATGCCCTGCCCATGCTGCAGTATGTGGTCCAAGCATAGCCTCTCCCAGCAAGATCGTTGGGGTCTGGTATGGGAAGGAGGGGGCAGCACTGAAAGTTGGAAGGAATGCCTGGCCAAGGTTAAACAGAAACTGGGTCTCGGGAGTCTCTGCAAACTGAGCATGGAAGGGAAAGCTCTGGTGCTGAGAAACTATGCCCTGCCCATGCTGCAGTATGTGGTCCAAGCATAGCCTCTCCCAGCCAATGTGACGCGGGCCATCAATGCCATGGTCTTCCACTTTGTCTGGGGTGCAAAGATGGACAGAGTGAAAAGAACACCCATGCACAAGGAGCCTCGCAAAGGGGAAAAAGCAATCCCTGACCTCCCTACTATACTGCTGGCCTTCTTCGCATTCACCTGTGTCAGGATGTCGATGGGCAACATCCATAAGACCCACTCTGCTCATCTTCTTTTCTGCTTCTTCCTCGCACCAACATGGTGGAGGCTGGGACAAGTGGGATAACTCCCTCCCTTACAACTGGTCACTTCCCTGGTACTACAGGGGGATGGAAAGGTTTGTGGGGGATTTAGGCCTTCAGGGGATGGTGCCTACATTGTGGACCCCGAGAACGCAGGACAATGGACATCACAGACCCCATTGAGGACCTGCCAGCGGACACAGTCATCCAGGCTTGGGAGAATAAGGCATCAGATAAACTTTTGAACATCCACAAAGACATTGCCTTGCTGACAGTGAAAGGGGCACTACCTGTGTGTGTATTCATGCAGAGATGGGGCTCTGCCCACACAGGAACTGTCCAAGGGGGTGCCCGGCAGAGGAAAGAGTGTACCATCTGTTCTGGGTGTGTCCCTTTGCAAGGAAACTACGGAGGGCCCTGAACACTGAACTGAGTGCTCACATCCCTCTCCAAGACTTTACCTACCAGTCTGTGCTGTATAGACGTTTTGCACAGACCCACACAGTGGAGGCAATCCAGGACTGCCGACAGATCCTCTGCTGCCTAAAAGCCATTCTCTTGTTTGAAAGTACTCATCTAGTTCTCAACGGGGAGCTGCTGACGACAGAGGCCTGCCGCAGGATGATCCATGACCTGCTAAGGGACTATGCAATCAAAGACGGTCTTTAAGATGGGGGATCGTGACCTTGGGAGGGCAAACAAAGGGACAGTGACTTCCTCTGATGACCCCTCACATGAGGGGTCAGCAGGGGAATTTACAGTGACTGCCAGCTAGTCACAGCAAGGCTGTGCCTGGCTGGCACTTCTGTCAGCTCGCCTGACTTTAAAATGGCGGGCGCATCTCCCGTCGCGGCTACGGCCGCGGCGGGATAATGCGTCCCGCCAATGTTGTGTGGGACCGGGGGGCCCCGGCAGGGCCCCGACTCAGTCTCACTTTTTGGGGGGCTCAGTCAGCTCTCTCCTTTCCCACTTTCTTGTGGTAATGTTTAATTTGCAATTGGATGTTAAACTGAAAGAAGTAGATGCGCTTGCCGAGGACAGCTCCGGAGGTCCAAAAGCTTTGCCAGCAGCTGGATGAGAAGGAGCGGCACCTGCAGGAAGTGGCTAGCTGGCCGCAGCACAAGGAGCTGGAGTTCCTACAGCTGCAGCAGACACTGGCCAACAAAGAGAAGGTGCAGACCCACCAGCGAAGTGCTATGCCGCTCGCTTACCGATGAGACTCAACACCTGCAGCGGAAGCTGACTGCCACGGTGGCAATGTGCCAGCAGCTGGTGACATGCCTGGAGAAGCAAAAGAGGAGCGCCAGAGATCCAATCGATGATTTTATGCAGACCAAGCAATATAATAAGCTACAGTTTCCAGACCATGAAACTGCTCATTTGCAGGGAAGCATCTGGAAACTTCAAGAAGAAAACCGGGCATTAAAACAGAAACTTATGCACGTGGAAGATCTGAATGCAAAGTGGCAGAAGTATGATGCCAGTCGAGAAGTGTACCGGAAAGGACTGCACCTGCAGCCAAAGGGGCTGAAGTCAGAGGCAGCCACTCCCACGCAGGGGCATGCAGAGCTGTTGCAGAAAGAGATTCTCCGCTTGAACCAGCTTCTGTACGGAAAAATGAAGGAGCACCAACGGCTCAAGAGAGACGTTGAGGAGGTGATGCAGGCAAGGGTACAAGACAGCAAACGCATGCAGATCCTGGAGCAATAGGTCCTTGTTTACAAGGATGATTTTACATCAGAAAGGGCAGACCGGGAGCGAGCACCAAGCAAAATACTAGAACTCTTAGAAGAAATCTCCCTACTACAGCATCACATTGGGCGACCACAGGACTCCAGACACCAACCCAATAACGTCAGACTTCAAATTGGCGACAACAATCATATGCGCATTGAAAGGGACAATGTTGATCCACTACTAGCTGGCAACCAGAACCCACTGGGATCCTGCAGCTGGGGAATTCCATCACAGCAAGCAGGAGCAGTGTCGGCCATCGAGAGCTCTTCATCAGAAAGATGCAGGCAAGGTGACCTGCAGTGTCCTCACTGCTTGATACTCTAAGGTGACCACAGGGGCGTAGGAGACAAAATCTGGGGGGGACAGGGGGCACCTTGGGGACTTTGCTTTATTTATTTATTTATTTATGTATTGTGTGTCAGTCAAAGAACTCGACTTTTCACAAAATTAGAATTAAAATAGCAGTACGTATTAAATTACAAATATCACCGTATAAAACAAGAGAAAAGAAGAAAAGAAAACAGAAGAAAATTAAAGGATGCAGCAGCAAAGAACATGTCTTTGTGTGTTGCATTTCTGGATTTTACATCTGACTATGAGCTCATCGTAAGAGAGAGGAAATAACAATTACTTCCAGTGGGCCACAGCTCGGACGCCAACTCGTTAAGAGGCAGATCACCTGTAAGTGGACTCCTGCCAAATAAAGGAGTTGAAGCCTTTTCTACCAACTGCAAGTTGCTACTTTTTTTGTGTAGGGCAAGGAGACGTGTGTCTCTCTTGGAATGGAAAGATGGGGTTTTCAAAGAAAGAGGAAATCTTGTTTGTACCTCTGAGTAAGCCCTGTTATGGGGGTAGAGGGACTAGGTGTGTGATGTTGCTGCTTTGACTGTCCTCTGGGTGAGGGGGGTGCAGCAAACAAGGAGGATGAGCGATCGCAAGCCCACCCCCTTATAAGCACTCCCCAGGTCCGCTGCCGGATGTTTCGGACCCGGGGGATGCCTAATAGGTGGGGTGTATGTGGCCCAGGGGGGGGTGATCAGAGGGGCAGCCCGCTATGTGGGCTGCCCCTCTAGCGCCCCTGCGAGGGCCGGGCAAGCCTCTCATGACGAGTCTGGCCCCTCTTATTCTTTCTTATGCTGGCTTCAGAGCCTAGCCTTTCTTTGCCTTTGTCATTCTGAATGCAGAGCTGGACCCTGTTCATTTCTCGTTTAACATTTGCTGCAAAGCCTGATCTATTTGATTCTCTCATATGTTACTAGGACGGCAGAGCAAGGGTCCTCTACCCTGTTACATTATTCAAAGGGCCCCTCTGGCCTTTCTTTGCCTCTCCCTTGTCTCACTGCTTGCTTGCTTAATACATACCTCCTTGCTTGAACACTCAACATATTCTCCCTAACACAGCAAAGGCAGCTGCAGTCTGTCTTAACTTCTATTTGTTCCGTGTCTTGAAATGGCCTCTTATTTCCGCTTTTCTGTCTGCAGGGGAACGGCATTTGCCAGTCACTGCCATGATGGTTATACCTGGCCATAAGAGGGCAACAGCTAGCCAATATTGGAAGAACATGGGCATATTATGCCTTAGGCTGGCAACTGCCTTCCTAATGCCTACACAAGAGACACAACTCTTGCCTTTGTTTCTAACAGTAATTCAGTGGATGAAGAAACGCAAGAGCACACATATTGCTTATAAAGGAAGTGGATTATCTCACACTTGGTTAAGACATTTTGATCACGCCAGGAGCTAATTTCTAGCAGCAATTAAGTGATTACCTTTTAGACTTCTGGCTTTAAATAACGTTAGTATCAACTGGAAAGCACTGAGGTTGCTCCAGAGGGTTCCCGGAGCACGAGGGGTACCCTACTCGTGGGCATGGATGATTGGAGGGCATTCTTGCCCTGTTTTGGCGCCTGGCCCCTACAGCCACGATGGGGGGAGGGGCCTATTACTTTTGGTTGCACGTACCCTTTGAGGGTGGGTAGTCATTGCCTCCTGCTTTAGCCCACCAACAGCTCTGCTTTGCAACTTTATCAAATACCTGTCAGGTGGCATGTAAAGCAATGCTACTAATGTTATCAGCCTCAGAAATCTGGAATCCTTTGCCACATCAACTAGGGTACAGGCTTGCCACCTGAGACTTACCCATGTCCGAGTCGGCATCTGTCACCCTGTAGGAAAGACACACAGAAAGAGCAGGGCACAGTGCCCTTGTGGGTTTTTCACACTTCTTCGTCGAGGTGGGCAAAATTCACTCAGCAGAGAAAGTGGCACATGCTGGGCAACATTCTCCCACTTTGACAATGTCACCCAAAGAGCGAAATTAGCCGTTTGAAATACCTCTGTCGACTTATTATTGCGCAATCCGCACTGATGGGTTTCAGCACCTGGTTAACGCGAGATGGCAATTAAGGGCATTTGCCAACGCACGCACTCAAGAAGCACAGGACACCCCGCTTACCAGCGACATGCCATGCTCACTCATTCTGATCACGAATTGGCAATTATCTGGGGTCATGTTAAATGTATTTATTTATTACATGTGTAGCATCACGCAAAACCCCCAAGCATCAAGTTGCAAAGTAAACTGCATGGAGTGGACCACTTCCATTGGCGCACTTTTTAACTTAGGTGAAATCACATTCCTTTTCCACTTTGGAAGAGTGTAAATACCTCACACAATTAGCGATTGCTGGCGGAATTAACAATGGCTTCCTCTGGACTCTGCCCACTTTTACCAGGTTTAATTTCCAAGCAGATCCCAGAGGAATCCCTTTCCTTATTTCCAGCATGAGAATCCATGCCTGCAGTAAGGCTGCATTTGTCTGGTGGAGCGGGAAATACAGGGGGTCCTGGTGTGTCCACTCCGCTCCCAAACTCCACCCAGAAAATGCACGAAAATCTGGCCAATTAGAAAAAGCGACCGTAATAGTGTTTTCCACCAGATTTTCTGAACCAATTGACCTGGAAAATGCTGTGTTACATCGGAAGCTGAATGCATTCACTCGGCCTATTATCCCACCGGAAGATTAAGCCAGGTGCTGAACACAGGTGTTACATATTCCTGTGCACAATCTGCATTTGGAGAATTAACTAACTGAGCTACCTTACAAATGATATCTCCCCTAGGGCTTTACCGTCTTAACCCCTTAACTGCCATGGGCATTTCCCCCCAGTGCCAAGGCCTTTTTTGCCGATTTCGGTATGTCACCATTCAATCCCTTGTAACTTTTTTGTTACATGAGATATCTCGGCCAAAGTTGGCTCCTTTTTTCCCACATGTACGCAGTCGTAACGCCACCCAGGAATCCTAGTTTGCTGTAGGAGTTGAGAGAAAATAACCAAAAAGGAGAACATTTGGGGGTTTTTCAGAAAATTCCAATAAAATGTTTTACAAAGAAGCCTGTGGTGTTTTCCTTGTAAGAGCTAGGAACAAATGGTTTGCTGTGCTGGATTTGCCATTTGCCAGGCTTTCAAGAACAGATTGAGTGGAAAGCAAAATAACATTTTGATATGCTAATCGGCCATTTTGTGAGAGGTAGGCGATTTTGGCGTTTTTTGTCCAATGGGACATGTGTGGACGGAATGGAAGGTAGGAAAGCTGAATGTGAAGCAAGAAAGGCATACATTTCTGGAAAGTAGACAATATTCCAAGTTTAGGAAGGGGTGATTTGCACAGGTCAGGCAACAACTATGTACGGAACGATTCCATAGTTTGGGGGGAAACTGGGAAAATGACAGGAAAAAACCCTCAATTTCCGCCCAGTTCACTCTGGTCACCCATCGAAACGTGAAGCCAACAACAAATGGCCTACCTTCCCGCGTTCCCACAGGTTTCCCGATGAAAACAGTACCTCATATGTGTGGGTGCACCTACCTGGGTGCAAAGGGAAAAGCCTAAAACAATGCTAACCCCAAGACTTGTCGCACAGCAGATTTTCAGGAATTTTGCTCATGTGGACAACCTACAGATTTGGGCCTAGGGGGTCAAAGCCACGAAGGAAAACAGAGAACCCCATGCATTTCCGAAAAGAGGACACCCGTGGGAATCCACAGAGGTCTGATTTGCCCCATAATTTATGACCCACAATCCCTGACAAAGTCTGAAATTCAGTGGAAAAAAACAGAATTTTAATTTTGTCTGGGATTGTGGGTAATAAATTCTGGGGCGATTCGCGCAAGTCAGACCTCTGTGGATTCCCACGGGTGTCCTCTTTTTGGAAATGCATGGGGTACCCTCTTTTCCTCTGTGGCTTCGACACCCTAGGCCCAAATCTGTAGGTTGTCTCCCCAAACCCTTTGGGGGTTATCAGTGGTTTAGCCTTTTCCCTTTGTGCCCAGGTAGGTGCACTCGCACATGTGAGGTACCGTTTACATCGGGATACCCGTGGGAAGGTAGGACATGTGGTGTTGGCGGCGTGTTTGTGGGTGGCAAGAGGGAAATGTCTGAAAATTGTAGTTTTTTCATCAAATTTCAGACTTTGCCGGGCATAGTGGGTAATACATTCTGGGGCGATTCGCGCAAGTCAGACCTCTGTGTATTCCCACGGGTGTCTTCTTTTTGGAAATGCATGGGGTTCCCTGTTTTCCTTGGTGGCTTCGACACCCTAGGCCCAAATCTGTATGTTGTCCACATGAGCAAAATCTGCTCTGCCGAAATGCTTGGGGTTACCAGTGGGTTAGCCTTTTCCCTTTGCGCCCAGGTAGGTGCACTCACACATGAGGTACCGGCTTTGTCGGGACACCTGTGGGAATGCAGGATGGTAGGACATGTGTTGTTGGCGGTGTGTTTCAGTGGGTGGCCAGAGTGAAATGTCTGAAAATTGTGTTTTTTTTCCACCAAATTTCAGAGACATTTCCCTCTGCCCACACAACGAAATACGCTGATTTTCACCGTCCTGAATGCCGTGGAGAGGGGGCGCACCACACAGTTTGGCGGTTATTTTTTTCAACTGGCTCGGGATGGTCGCAGGTCTATTTTAGGGTGCATGTGCGCCATCTGGG
The DNA here is from genome assembly GCF_040938575.1 of Ambystoma mexicanum. Lineage (NCBI taxonomy): Eukaryota > Metazoa > Chordata > Amphibia > Caudata > Ambystomatidae > Ambystoma > Ambystoma mexicanum. The sequence continues at coordinate 484,323,787 of NC_090935.1, read as the reverse complement.
CTCAATTTTTGGAAAATCCATCAGCTGAACGGCTGGTGCTTGAAATGCTTGGTAAGTTCTTTTCTTCAGAATTTCATCTAGTTTGAGGTGTGGTGCTAGGGGAGGCCTGCTGTTTCCTTTGTTTGATCCCCTGGGCCCACCCAGCTCAATTTTTGGAGCCACTGACTGGCCTGATGTGTCTTTGGCAGCAACAGTAACATCTGCCCATCCTGTGCATTGTGGACTGTGGTGCTTACTAAAGGCCCCATATTTTTCTGCTTTTGGACATTTTCAAGACTGTGCAAGAGCATACTGGTGGAGTGGTGATTGCTGGGGCCCAGTGCCATCTGGTGAGTGAAGCTCAACATCGCATCACAGAGGCGGTCACACTTGTGTCGTGTGTGTGGTGAATTGCGGCCCCATCTAAGTTGGTGGGGTGCCTGTGCGCTCGCGATCATGAGTGATGCCGACCAGGCAGCAACTCTTCAGCCCCCTGCGCAGATGCCCCAGGCTCCAGTGCCACAACAACTGCCAGGTATGAGACCACCTGATGCTTTACAACCATTCCCGAGTTTGAGATCTCAGGTGCCACGTCCAGCCTGGGACCCAGATGGAAAATGTGGATTGATATGCTGGAAATGTACTTTCGGGCCACCATGGAGACCAATGCTGATAACAAATTGGCAACGCTGCTGTACTCTGCTGGGCCTGGATTGCATGAGGTTTTTCTGTCTCTCCAACCCCTGAACAACTTCTATGATGCAGCGAAGGCCGCTTTACATGACTACTTCCTGCCACTTGCCAACGCACACTACGAACGCTTCATCATGAGTTCATCTCGACAGAAGGATGACGAGACTCTGGACATGTTCCACGGAAGTTTGTGCCGGCTAGCTGTGCCGTGTGTGTGGGACAATCCTGACACTATGATAAGGAACCAGTTGATCCAGAGATGTGTGTCAGGAAAACTACGCAGGCAGGTGCTGCGGGAACCTGGCATCTCTTTGCCTCGCATCCTGGAGCTCGGTCGGTGTCGGGAGGTAAGGGCATCCCGAATGGAGGCGGGGGTGCGTGCCGGAAAGGCAGGACATCGTTGCGGTGGGCCGTGGTCTGGGTGGCAGTGGGGCCAGACGTCCAGGTGGGAACCAGCGAGACAGAGGCACCAGGTCAGTGGGCTCTTGCACGAAGTGTGGGTATGATCTTCCACACTCAGCAGAATGCCCAGTGGTGGGGAAGTCATGTGGCCGCTGTGGCGTGGCAGACCTCTATGCCCGCATGTCCAGGGTTCCGCTCCCGCTTGTAGTCCCGAGGGGTCCAGTCAGAGCGGGATTCTTTCACCAACAGTGCCCGCCCAACATTGACCAGGTGGAGCAAGGAGAGGAAGGTGCCCCGCTGGACAATGAAGGAGGAGAATGCATTCTTCGTATCCAGTGTGGGTGTCCTCCGGCCCAAGAACAGTCGGCAACCAAAGTGCCTTGTGAAGGTAAATTAATCATCGGTTCCAGTGCTGGTGGGCACAGGAGCTTCAGTGAATGTCATGGCGTGGGAGCACTATGACGCTATGGAGTGTCCGCTGAAGCTAGCAACGCCACAAGCCACGCATATTTACATTTGGTGGGGCACAGCCAATCCAGCTGGACGGAGCCTTCATGGCTGATGTGATTCGAGCACGCTTCTACGTCACCACAGTAAGCAGTAACACCCTGCTGAGCTGTGCGGATGCGGAAGCGCCGGGCATCGTCAGTTTTGCCTGCTCAGTGTATGTAGAGGACATTCAGATGCTGCTGGAGAAATACTCTCACCTCTTTGAAGGGATCGGCCACATGGCCGGTGATCCGGTGAGACTGCGTATAGATGCGTCAATCCAACCGATTGCCCTGAAACATCGGCGGGTAGCTTTCCATCTGCGAGACCTGGTCGACAAGGAGCTGGACAATCCTGTCAAACTAGACATTATTGAAAAGGTGGAGGGCCCAACGCTGTGGGTCTCTCCAATTGTCATTGTGAGAAAACCAAAGAAGCCTGACTCCGTCAGAATATTTGTGGACATGCGGCTCCCTAACAAAGCAATCAAGAGGGAACAACATCTGATGCCCACCATTTACGACATAATCACAGAGTTGCAAGGAGCCCGGTTCTTCTCAAAGCTGGACTTGCGGGCTGGATACCACCAGGTGGTGCTGCACCCTGAGTCGTACCCATCGTTGTCTGTACTGCCATTTTATTTTAAAATGTTTTTATTGGCATTTGTAACATACAGTAATGTTGCTCTGTTCAATTCTTACAGCCAAGCAATGAATCCTTGCAGTGTATTAGTGTAAACTTAGAACGTTAACAAAAGACAACAAACCAAACAAACTGTCTTCACCACAGTGTTCTTATAAAGAAGCCAATAGCCCCAGTACACGGGCAGATTAGGCACTTAAGGTGTTTCTAGGAGTACAAATATATTAGGAGAGCTGGCTCGGGCTGCCCAAGCTCAAATATTCAGTCTCTGTTAGTCGCCTGCTTCCCGCAGGCAAGTACCAGGTTCTTCACAGGGGTTATCATCCGAGGAGTGAAACATGTCCCAGATTACAGTTTTCCAGGACTCATAGGCCGGGCTTGCGTCGTCTCCTGCTTTGGCTACCCAATCGCCCCAGACTCTGGTTTCAGCCCCCGACCAGTGTTCTAGCTGGTTGTACCATTTAGTGTATTGTGGGCCCCTCGCTGTTTTCCAGGCCATTGCAATAGCTCTTTTGGCCAGCACACACACCATGTCCATGAATTTGTCAACGTGTCTGATTTTGCTTATTCGTGGGTAGGACACTAGGAGGCACTCCTTTGGTGACCATTCATATCGCGTCAATACTGCCTTTCTGCAGGCTTGTTATATTTTGGCCCAGAAATGCTGCATCTACGGGCACCCCCAGACCATGTGCAGCATCCCGGCCTTCTCTGAGCTGCACCAGGGGCCGAGTGGGATTGTGGATTTATTAAACTTGGCGATTCTGCTCGGTGTCATGTATGTTCTGTACAGAATGTTTAGTTGGATGGGCCTGAACCTGGCGTTCCTTGATACTTCCCTGGGGTGTAGTAGGATTCTTTCCCATTCTTTATCAGATATACAGGTTCCCAGGTCCGCTTCCCATATTTGCTTTAGTGTGCTGCTATTTGGGTTGGGTCTATCTGTGAGTTGGGTATACAAACTAGAAATCAGTTTCCACCCGTCTCCCAAGTTATGTAGTACTGTTAGGGACGGGTCTGCCTCTGGTTCTTCGGGCCATTCTTTCCAATTCGCCTTTGCTACCTCTGATCCGTCTGTACCATAGAATTGGCCACTAGGTAATCCCTCCTTCAGGCCCATGTCTTCAAACTCCCTGAAGATCCCTTCTTCATACACATCTCCCTAGGTCCAGATACCATGTCGCTCCCATAGTTTTATTGATGCCATATCTAATTTTGTTACACATGCGTTGGCCGCAATCAGTGTCTCTGGGGAATATGGGTTTCTGCATCCTATCATTTTCATGGCCCTGCCCCAGATTCTTCTACCTAGCTGCACAATCATGGCATCTCCCCCAGGCATCCCGCTGGTAACCATAGCACCTCCTTCAGGTGCGCCGGTGCTATCAGTTGCCCTAGTAGGCCATTTCTGAGGTGGTCTCATCCGCAAGCCATTTAACCACAGAGCTAAATTGAGCCGCCAGGTAATATATATCTCTCCAAATCAGGTAGTTGGGCCCCCGGCTTGTGTGGTAGCATTAATATGCCGAGGGATAGTCTGTGCCTGGTGGAGCCCCACAGCAGTTCCCTCAATAGTTTTTCCAGCAGCCTAAAGAAGGAGGCTGGTATGTAGTAGTGAACATTGTGGAAAAATTATAGAAAATATGGAGGCACTATCATCTTGGTGACTGCTATCCTTCCCATCACTGACAGCGGCAGCCTAGAGCAGAATTGCATGGACTTCCTGAGCCCCTGCACCGCCAGTAAGGTGTTACTGCCATGCATCTGTTTGGGTGTGTGCCAGATATTAATCCCTAGGTATCTAGACGAATGTGGTTGCCACCGAATCCCCACATTTGGGAGATCCTCTTCCTTGATCCCAGCCAACCCCACTAGTGGGAATATACATGATTTCTCGATACTAAAAGATATACCAGACACTCTGGCAAAATTCTTCAGTACTTCTAGGATTGTGGGTATGTTGAGGTGTGGGTCCCTTGGGTACAGTAGCACGTCATCCGCATATAGCGAAATCACGTGATATCTGCCTCCTATTCTTATGCCAGCATCAAAGAATTGTTTTCTAATGTATATGGCTAATGGTTCTAAGGATATATAGCATTGGTGACAGTAAGCAGCCTTGCCTGGTGCCTCTTTGTATGTCCCATGGTGCTGATACTGTTCTACCAGTTTTTACTCTGGCCATCGGGGCCTCATATAAGATTTTGATCCATCTGATGAAGTAATTGGACATCCCAAACTGCTTTAGGACAGCGAGTAGCCATTCCCAGTATATAGAGTCGAATGCCTTAATGGCATCGAGGGAAAACTACTGCGTACGGTTCCAGTGAGTCTGTTTGCGTGATAATGTGTTGCAGCCAGTGCAGGTTTGTTGCAGTATTTCGGCCTGGTATAAACCCATTCTGGTCACCGTGTACCAAGGCCCCAATAACCCTTGACAATCTTTCGGCCAGTATGGTCGTGAGGATCTTTATGTCGTAGTTGAGCATGGCTAGTGGCCTATATGAGCCACACTCGGTTACTGGTTTACCCAGGCTTAGGTATCGGGACCATCAATGTCTCCCTCATGCTTCTCGGCAGCATCCCTGTTTCATATGCCTCCTTAAAGACTTCATGGAGGGCCGGGGGCCAGTTCTGCGTCAAATGCCTTATAAAACTTTGGGGGTAACCCGTCGCTCCCGGGGGTCTTTCAAGCGGCCAGTGTTTTAATCGCCTCACCTATGTCCTCAACTGTAAATTCCCCAGTTAATGTGTCCCTTTGGGTTTGGTCTAGTGCGGGGAGTCCCATCTCTTCCAGCGTGTCTAGTATGTCCCCTTGAGGTATAACTGTCTCGTGGCTGTATAGTCGAGAGTAGAAGCTGTTGAATGTTTTGTTGATTGCTGATTGTGTGGTGTGCATCTGGCCTAGTGGGTCCATGATCTCCACGATTGCCTGTTTCGGGTTCTCCCTTGCACAGCCACAACAGGAGCCTGCTGGGCTTATCCCCCGCAAGTGGACTCTAGTTGTTCTTGCAATGTAGTCAAATTTGGCTAGTCTGGCCCATGCATCCTGACATTCATTTCTAGCTGCTGACAACTCTTCCTCAGCCTCTTTAGTTCTCTGGGCCGTTTCCATCTGTCTGATCTTCTCCTCACCCACCTCTAGCTCTTCTCTCAGTGTTTATCTGATTCCACCAGCACTCGCAATTACTCCTCCCCCCCCCCCACCACTACCACTTCTACCACCACCACCACTACTACTTTCAGGGCCTCCCAAATCGCGTCCCAGCAGCGTACACTCCCCACGTTGTTATCCATGTACTCCTTTATTTTGCTCCGGAGCCCCTCCCTGAATGCAGAGTCTGTCAGAGCCTCCGTTGGCATTCGCCACAACGGTATGGGTGGCCTGGGGCCTCCTGCCATCCATTCCACGAGGAGCGGAGAGTGTTCTGATATGGTTCTACCTAGATAGGATGCCGATTCCACCTGGGGCAAATGCAGCCCGTCTACCAGTAGGTAGTCTATTCTAGTGTAGAGCTTGTGCGGGGATGAATAGGACGAGAATTCCCTGGCTCCTGGGTGTAGCTCTCTCCATACCTCCGCTAGGTCCAGGTCTTTTAACACCTTATTGAGTGAGGTGTGGGTCATGGTGGCCAACTGTGCTGGGGGACTAGACCTATCAAGGGTTTGGTCTTGTATGCAATTGAAGTTGCTGCCCTATATAAATAAGTTATCTCTGTAAGGGGCCAGCCTCGGACCCAACCTGGTCAAATATGTTGAGGTCCTATTGATGGGAGGTAGGTGTTAACTATACAGATCTCGCACTGCTCTATACTTCCCCGGAGTATCAGGTATCTCCCCTCTGGATTCCCCTCCTTCGATAGAAGTTTAAAGGGTACAGTGTTGCTTATCCATGTATATACGCCCCGGGAGTATTTGGAATATGTTGCCCCGAAGTCTTGTCCACCCCACCATTCCACTATCTTTGAGTTGTTTTCAGCAGTGAGGTGCGTCTCCTGTAGTAGTGCTATGGAGACCAGTTTTCTCCTCAGGAAGGATCTGATCCTCTTCCTACTCATGTAGGTGCCCATCCCCCTGATGTTCCATGTCATTATCTTTATGTCAATCGCCATTGTTATTTCGTGGTGCCAAGTTCAGCCTACCTGGTGTCCATTGTTTCCCTGAATTTGTTACGGTGAAGACTTTTGTAAAACTCACTCAGGAATCCGTACGCCCCCGGGGTCTTACTCATAGGCAGCTGCTTCACCACCTCTTCTAATTCTTCCCAAGTGATTGGTGCATCCAGCTCTTCTCTTTCCTCAGCACTTATTCTAGGCAGTCCTATGTCTTCTAATGTTACTATTATCTCTTCTTGACTACTTCCCTTCTCATCACCATATAGTAATTTATAATAATCCACAAACTCCTGATTAACTCCCTCTTGGGTGTCCGCTACAGTACCATCCTCCCTAGTTATCGTCCTGATCATGGGTTTGTGAGTTTCACTCTTATATAACCATGCCAAAAGCCTTCCTGTTTTATCACCTCCCGCATGCTGTCTCTCTATATATTTTTTATAGTTAAGATTGCACACCCTTTCCCATTGTTCCGCACATTTCTGTTGCAATTTAAGTATCAACTCCGTATCTCCACCCCCTTTATTCAATGCACTTTCTAGTTCCCTTTCTGTGTCTTGTAGTTCAGCCACAATCCCCCTTTGCAGGCCCTTTGATTTAGCTATGGCTACCCCTCTCATCACTACCTTGAAGGCTTCCCATAATGTGCTCGCCGAGTCGACGCTACCCGTATTTTCTACAAAGTAATTTATAATCTCCTCCCTGAACACCGGATCCTTAAGCGCCTCTGCCTGGAGGCGCCATGTCGGAACCCTTACTCTCGGAGGGCAATATTGCCACCCGAGAAGACCCTCGCTTTATATTATGCCTGAGTAATCTCCATTAATACCTCCGCCGTGGCAAAGACATAGTCCAGCCTCGTATGTAGCTGCTGCGGGGCAGAGTAATGTGAATATTGCCTTTCTTTGGTGTTTCGTTCTCCATACATCTGCCAGACCAAAGTCGTCTAGCAGTGTCTGCAGTGCTTTTGCCCCTGGAGTGGGTCTCTCAAACTTGCCATCCGACCTGTCTACCCTGGGGTTCAATACACAATTAAAGTCCCCTCCCCAAACCACAGCACTACCCATGCACATGCTAAGGTTGTTACATAAAGTCCTGAAATACGCTGCCGTATTTTGATTGGGGGCATATGTATTTATAATACTGATCTCTTTATTCTCCAATAGTCCCCGCAGTATTACCATCCTCCCATCCATTTCAGCCATTTCCTGCAACAGTTGAAACGGGACGTGCGGTGTGAAAGCAAGCGTCCCCAGCCAGCACGATCCTCCCCGCAATGAGAGACAATGAAGGACTCTCCCAGGTAGGGAATAAAGCCAAGACAGAGTGCGGGTGAGCGTAAATAGGACTTTATCGATCAGAATAGGGCATGCAAAGAACTCTGCAACCTCCGAGAGCGCTCTGTCTGACAATAGCAAAGACAGGCGTATATATTTACAAAAAACGTCATAAGAACCTACATACTATAGGGGGCACAAGTTCAATGGGATTGGGTGGCGATGACTAACTATAGGTGCTGCTGCGATGTGGTTGGCCGTGGCTGGAGAACGTCACTTGGTCAGCCTCGTGGGTTGGGCTGGGCCTGGCAGGTTGGCAGAGTTCATCCGGGCGGTGTTGTTGTGCCATCGCAGCCAGTGTCAGAGATGAATGTCTTTTCCTGACTTATTTGCCCTAGGCCATGCACACCGCAGTCATTCAGTCATTGCAATATTATCTTCTTTAGTAAATCTTCCAATAGGTTATTCTACAGGTTAATGCAACACAGGAGGAATGCACCTTGTGAGGGGTCTAATGGTCATTCGTCAGGGCATGGTTACCAGTGTCCTGTTGACCGGAGCCATAGGTTGAGGGGCTAAGCTTCGGGGCATGGGACGGACGGTGCAAGCCTCCCTGTCTTGTTGGATGTGGTTATAAATGTGCCGCTGTGTGTTGCCACAGTGTTGGGTGTCCTGATTGCACAGGGCCATAAGTCTAGGATGATCTGGTGGGTTGTGGGGTTTACGAGGGGGCGCCTTTGGAAGTGTGGGTTCAGGCCGAGGTTTACTGCTATGCTGTAAATAATGAAGGTGGCGGCCCGTGGCCTTCGGTGCTGCAAAAGGGGGGCTGCGCATCTGTGGAGCGGCTCCAGTCTGGTTGGGGGAGGTGGGGCAGCGCGGCGCGGCCCTCTGTTCTCATGTTTTTGGCAGTCTTCGCAGGGTGGGAGGGGAATGGCCTTGCACATTTTTGCAAAGGTATCTTCCTCACGTGTTGCCGGTTTTTGGAGGCGAAAACATCACAATCATTAGAACACTTTATAATATTTGTTTGAATTACTTGAGAACATACATTTCACTTCGCTGGAGGCGTTTCAATTATATTCAGTCTGAGCACCTTATTCGTACACTATGTTTCGACAACTACAGTATTTAGCTATATGCATATACATTTGCAGTAAGTGAGGTAGCATTGAGGTTGGTGGAGTACATAGAAAATGACCCGCCACCGTATATGACGGTGGTGGCATATAAGGGGCTTAGACATACACGCGTGACGAGTACATTCTCGCACACCCTTCACATGTGCCCCCTGTAGGGTTACATTTGTTTTCTTGTGTACTCTAGCAGCATTAGTTCAGTTATGGCGCGGGACCGCGGTGTGTACGGTTCTCAATGATACATATAGAGAATACTCCCCCGGAATGTTTTTATCATTTGCACACCCCTGCAGGGGTGTGGGTCCTTCATGGCTGGTGTCATGTACAATACTTACACAATTTTACAGGTTTCTTTAGTAAAAGTGGTTGTATGGAAAGGATATACGTGTTAAAAGTGGTTTTTGACATTCATATTTGGGTACCTTTCTGCTTTCATCGGATGACCATTCTACAGATCTTCCCATCACCCAGGCCTTGCTGACCGGGTCACTCTGGGAGCAGTGATACACTGCGGACAGTGAAATGTTACAGTGTTAGTATCTTATGCTAGCTCATGTCCGTCCTGTTCGTGGGAACGTGCTCACAGCGGATCTGCCAGGGTGCTGCGGCGACAGGGATAATTGAAACTCTCCGAGGGTGGGGGCCGCGCTGCAGTGCGCCACGCTCACCCCATCCTTGGTAGGCGAAAATGGTTTCTGGCCTAGCTAATTTCAATATATGTGGGCAATCGATACGTGTGGGCAATGTCGTCACCAGGTGGACCCCCCACCACCTGGGCCCGGGTGGTGTGAGGGGCCACCCAATGAGCCATGGCCCTCACCTGGGGAGAAGACGTGGGCGAGGAGGGCCTTTTGGACCAATCCTCCCCTACATTTCCCCCCTTTCGTTACTTAAGTAATGAATTCTTTAACTCATTCAATCTCCTGCACTCTTCTTCGTTCATAACTGCCTCATCCCATGCTGGTGTGCCTTTTATGGGCATCCAGGCTCTGCACACCCCCCTTAAGCACTCACCCCTCCTAGCATATTCATCTGGGGTACAGGTCAGGTATATACATCCGCTGTCTCCTTCCAAGTCTACCCATACCTCCTCATACCATTCTAGTATGCGTGGTTCTCTGATGGTGGTGTGCCATAGTTTGTCTATAATGTCCTTGTCGTGGTATCTAGGCACTAGTTGATACCTAGGAGTGTCATCAGTCCCTGTTTGTACCTTGGCTTCCTGCGTGGCTTGCATTGTACCCCGGGTGTTGCCCATTGTCACCATCATCATTGCACCATTAGGCACTGCGTTGGCACAACATCGAAGACCCACCTGGCACAGGCAAAAAATAAAGAGGAGAAACACCACAGCTGGCATCAAAAATTTCATAGTTACTCCAAGCCATGAGGGGACCCAGGAGAAGAGATCATTGAACCATGTACTGTCTTCTGCTCCGCCTTCCATCTTCATTTTTTCTCCTAGGTTGTGCACTGCTTCTATCACATGGGACAGGGAGCCGTTTTCAGCATCTTCGGAAGGTACGAAAGTGCAGCAGGCACTTCCGATTTTTCGACAAACACCTCCGTCCATCGCCGTCAACAGGTCCAGGACATACCTGTTTTGCATGGTCATCAGTCGTAAAGCTCTTAGTTCCACCTTGATTACGTTAAACCCTTCTTCAGTGTCGTTCGCCAGCTGACTCAGTTCCCAGCGTGTTATCTGGAGCCATTTTGCATTTGCTCTTGCTTGGACACTTGAGACCAGTGAGGCAAAGAATGTTTCTGCTGAGCTGAATAATCGATATCTGTCTGGGATTTGAGCCAACAGTTCTGATGATGCTTTTGATATGTAATTTGATGCTCTTTTGTTACGGGTCAACGCCTCTCCCTTGTTTCCAGAAGACAGGACATACATTTGTGATTCTGTAGTCGGCTGGGCTGCACTCTTGTCTGCGTTCCTGTGTCCTTTTGCTTCCATCAATGTGGCTTTCTGGTATTACCATTAGGGCTGAGTGCAGAGTGGCCATTGAGCAGCTGCCACTCCATGACGGGGGAAGGTGCAGGTATGCCTGAGTGCCGCATACCCAGTACATGTCCATCAGGGCCGCTGTCCCTTTTCTCAGATCTGGGATGGTGAGGGTCTTGTTACAGTTCTTATTTGTTCCCATTGTGGTTTTCCCCTCTCCTTTGAAACATAGTTCATAGTCTATTTCGCTTTGTAGTTTGAAGGGTTTTTCAATGGCAGTTACCCAGGTTAGTTTTGAAATGTGTTCTTTCCATACTGGTGTGCATGTTTCTTCTATCCACTGCAATTTCTCTGGTGCCACACCTCTCAGTGCTTCCGCCTTGCACATTACTTCTTCATCCTTCCACTTGTTATCCGAAAAAAGTGTCCCTTGTATTACAAAAAATGGTTCTTTCAAACATACCACCCCTGCCGTTTTTGGGTAGCATGTTTTCTCGTTCTGCAGCATTTGAAAAGTAACTTTGTGTGCCTGGAAGGTGTTCTTAATTCTGCACAACGTGAGATGAAGGAGACATTGGGCATCTATAATTGGCAACTCTTTGGGTAACAATACTTTGGGTGTACCTGAAGCGTGCGGGATGAGGGAGCAGACATAACAGCTCTCGTTTGTTGTTTGTTTAGCTGTGGCACTCATATCTGCATACCACTTATTTGTTTGGTGAGGGTGTCGTGGGTCTTCCATCTTATCTAGGCCTAACCCATAGTACTCATCATACTTCCTCCTCCCTGCTTCCCTCTTTCGTCTTTCGTCTTTTGTTCTTATTCCTCATGTACTTCCCAACTTCCTGGGCGAAGGATAAAATAGACCCCCCTTTCTCATTCCCGCCCCCCTTGGCCCAATCCTCGTATAATATTTCGTGTGCTGCTAGCATTTTTTCATTTTCGTCTTTTACTTTATCTTGCAGGTTGTTTTTTAAGACGGGGGCTGGTTGACTGGTAGGCGTATTGTACAACCATGATATAGCGGATGGGTTTTGGTCATTTAAACTGCGAGCATTAAACCTTTGCATCCCAGGTGGGGACATTGTGTTGTTTTGCATTTCACCCTGTGGCTTCTTCTTTTCAGATATGACAGTGTTGGATGGCGTGGTGTGATAACCCCATACAAGTTTAGTTCCATCCCATACCAGAAAATCACCTTCCCTCAAATTGACACTTGCAGTTACATTGGTCCCAGTAGTGCTGTTAATCCCAGTGCTGTTAGTCCCTCCCCCCTCGTTCATCTCGATAGAGATGAACGCTATAAACCAATATGTAACCAAGCCAAACATTAGCATAAAAAACATCGTAATGCATATAGATAATCCGCACTCATACGAATATCTCCATCTCTCATTTACTATTTCTCTCATTCTACTAATTCTATCCGTTGCAGGCTGCCTGTTAGATGCCATGGTAGTTCCTGTTTAAGATACAAAAGTGCATTAAGTGCATGCATGTAAATGTTTTGTTGGCACCATTAGGGCCGTTATATGTGGACGGGAAATGGAGGTGGGTACGGTTGTAGGGAGGGAATTCACAGACAAGGGTGTTAACAAGTAATAATTTGATCATTTCATCAATCACATGATGGGATAAACACAACAAAAAAACCAAATAATCAAGAAAATGCAACAATACTTCATCAGTCACTTTCCCATTCGTGTTCAATACTGACGCACACACACACAAGTTAATAATCATTCATTTCATTCGGTTGCATCTGTTGCTGTTGTTTGTGCCTCCTCTTCCGTCTCCTCGCGCACATTGCTATATGCTCTTTGCACGTCTGTCAAATGTATCCAGTACCGCAAGCCCTTCACTTTTACAGCTGTGGGCGTGCAGAACACTACCTCGTATGGGCCGTGGAACCGTGGTGCATTCCATCGACGCACAAAACTCCTGACATAGATTAGTTCGCCTGGCATTAGCTGTAGCTGTTGCTCAGGTTCTGTGACAGACCCTGTTATGTTTCCCTCCTCCCTAGTGAGGGGTGGGGAGAGCTGCTTTGATATTGCGCGTGCTGCCCGTGTCAATTTTTTCAAATAGTCTGAATTCTTCTCCCAATATCGCAGCGCTCCTGTGTGCATCTGAGTGTTCGCGCAGTGGAGAGTGTGCCGTGTGCATTCGCCTCCCAGTCACGATTTCGTGCGGGGACAAATGGTGATCTTTACTTGGCTGATTTCTTAGTTCAAATAGCGCAAGGGGCAGACAGTAGATCCAATTCTTCTTCAATGAAAAGCATAGTTTTGATAGCCTGCCCTTCAACAGTCCGTTCATCTTTTCCACTACGCCATTACTTTGGGGATGATAAATCGAACATAATTTATGTTTTATTCCCAATAATGTTGTCACCTCCTTGAAGAGCTCATTCACAAAGTGTGTGCCGTTGTCTGAGCGGATTACTTCACAAATCCCCCAGCGGGGGAACACTTCCCTCACTAGGAATTTCGCAGCGCTCTTGGCATCAGGTCGGGCACACAGATCTGCTTCCACCCACCTTGAAAATGGGCACACAACCACGATCATGTACCGTGCGCCATTACATCTTTCCCCCATGTCTGCATAATCAATATGCAGCTCTCTGAATGGGCCAATGGGTTTTGGAATAGTTCCCCGGAGTGTTCGTAATGTCATTCCTGAATTGTAGATCTGACATGTTGTGCATTCCATTGCTAATCGAGATACGTGCTCCTGGAGACAGGGTACGTACCATTCTTCTTGTATTTCGGCTGCAATGTGCTGTTTGCTATTGTGAGCAGGGAAGTGTAGTTGCTGGAACGCAATTTCTAGTAGCTTCATTGGCATTACTAGCTTTCCTGAGTTATATTGCCGCCACAATAAGTCCGTTCCCGATTTGCTGCACCCTCGTTTTGTCCACATCAACTTTTCGTCTTCACTAGCCCCGTCCTGCAATTCTAGTATTTGGGATATGGGCATCATATTGTACCCTTCTGGGGGCTCTTCGCTCGCTTTGTGCTTCATCATGTACTCACCTGCTTCATATTTCTGAAAATAGGAGGCTTCTTTGGCGGCAGCGTCTGCTGCCGCGTTTCCCAAAGACAACGTCTGTGTTGGACGTATGGGCTTGGCACTTAACTATTGCCACTGCAGTAGGGTTTTGTAGGGCCTCAATTAATTCTTTCAACAATTCTGCATGCTGTACTGGTGTTCCGTCTGCCCGCCGAAATCCCCTCCGCCCCCATCTCGCTAGACCTCCATGCACTGTTGTTGTCATGTAAGCTGAGTCCGTGTATATGGTTACTGCGCAACCTTTTGCTGCATGTAACGCTTCTATGAGCGCAATCAGTTCTGCTGCTTGTGCGGAGTAATGTGATGGGAGGCGGTACTGCACTAGTGTTTCGTACTCACCGTCTTCTAACCTCACCACCGCCATCCCAACATGCTTTTCTCCCGTGTCCACATTAATTGATGCAGACCCATCCACGAAGTACACTTCCCCCTCGCTCAGAGCGTTCTCACACACCACTGTGTCCCCCTCTCTTTCTCCTGTAGAGGTTGCGCAATCGTGGTCTTGTATGTCCTCTAATGTGCAGGTTTCTGAAATGAATGTTGCGGGGTTTACTGTTTTGCATCTTACCACATGGATGTTGGTGCTGAACAATATTATTTCATATGCTGTTGCCCGCTGTGTTGTTAGTGTGCTTTTTGACCTCTCAAGTATTGCAAACAGTGAATGTTCCACAAACAATGTTACTGGGCAACCCATTACTATTGTGGCACTTTTCTCAATCGCGAACGCGGCTGCAGTGAGCGATTGCTCGCACGCGAAATGGCCTTGCATTACGGCATCCAAAGTGCCACTATAGTAAGCCAAAGGCTTGTGTCCTAAGGACGTCTTTTGTGTCAGAACAGCTGTCATGAGTGTCCCCTTGCAGTGTGAAAATAGGTAAAATTTGCGCCCATAATCAGGGTTGGCTAGCACTGGAGCGCTTGAAATTAACCTTTTTAACGATTGAAATGATGTATTCATTTCTTCTGACCATTTGATCTTTTTATTGTCCTGTTGTGCTTCTTTAAGTGCTTGCAGTAGGGGTCTGGTGTATGCTGCATAATCTAATATCCATGCTCGGCAATAGTTGCACATCCCCCAAAACTTCTGCATCTCTTTTACTGTTGTGGGTTTCGCTACTGACCTTATCGCTTCTGCCCTGTCGGGAATTATTCTTTTTCCATCTTTGGATATCAGCTGTCCCAGGTATAAGACCTCCGTCAGGCAATACTGTAATTTCTCCTTGTCTACCTTGTACCCCTTATTGGCCAATAGTGTCAGGAGCGTTGTTGAATCCTTTCTACATGCTTCTTCGTCTTGTGCACACACTAACAAGTCGTCTACGTACTGAATGATGGTACTCACAACTGATAGGTTTCCCAAGTCTTCATGCAATATGCGGTTGAATATGCTCGGGCTCTCACAGTATCCCTGTGGTAGTCTGCAGTGTTCATATCTTTTCCCCCCTAGTGTGAAGGCTGTGAGGTATCTACTCTCTTCGGCAAGGGGTATTGAGAAAAATGTGTTTTTCAAATCCACTACTGTGAAATGTGATGCCGACTTTGGGATGCTGCATAATATGGATGCAGGGTTCGGGACCAAAGGGAACTCTTTCTGAATTACATCGTTTAGGGGGCATAAGTCCTGTATCATCCTCCAAGATCCTCCTTTTGCTTTTTTAATTGGATAAATGCATGTGTTACATGGGGAGGTCGAGGGCACTATGATTCCCTGTGCTAATAGTGCATTGATGGTCTCTTTTATCCCTTCTTCAGCCTCACGGGACAATGGATACTGTTTTACTCGGGGTAAAATTGCTCCTTGCTTGAGTTTTATTACCACAGGTTGTACTCCATGCAACAGCCCCACGTCATGGGGGCCTGTTGTCAACAAAATATTCGGTACTAGCCTCATGTCGTCATCAAAGAATGACGGTGATGCTCCTACCACTGCCATCAGTTGGACGGGGGTTTCCCTGGTTTGAATCAAAATGTCACAGGGCATCGCTATTTCCATTACTATCTCACCATCCCCTTCTGTGTCTGAGAAGAGATCCTCATCCGTTACCTCCCGTAGGGCGATGTTGGCATTTGTACATAGTAATGTGCGCCACTCACATCCTTCCCTATCCACTCCAATCACAGCAATTCTTTTTGCTGATACCTGTACAGCGTGCAAGTCTAACTGTACCACTGCTCCGGGTGCGGTGTCAGGGCACACTATGGGACTGAAGAGGAATTCCGCTGGAATCCTCCAGTTCATTCTTCTTAGCTCTGGAATTATGAGGGCCAATGTCTTTAGCCCTTCAATAAACATCTCATTTTGTGGTAATCCTCGTACTTCCAGTGTGGTCGTGTAGGCTTGCACTACCAACATTGCACGCAAGGGGCATATCCCGGGTGTTGAGCACACTATACCTCTCTCAGTGAATGATATGGTCATGTTAAGTTTGCTTAGGAGATCCCTCCCTAATAAATTTATGGGTGAGTGTTCGTAGTACAGTAGGGGTGCCTTTACAGTTTTACCCCCCACCGTTACATCCAACGCTTCTGTGTAAGGAACTTCAATTACAGCCCCAGAGAACCCCTGCGTCTCTAACTTCCTGTTAGATAACGGGAACCGGCCCTCCCTAATACATGATTTCTCCGCTCCCGAATCGACCATGAATATGAACTGCTTGTCTCCTATCTGCGCCCCAACCAATGGTTCCTCTGCGGCATTGTAGGTTGTAGATAGAACTGGACATGCAAGTGTTCTCTGTGGGCTGTCCTATGCGGGATGTCTCATCGCCCCCCCCGATTAAAGACATTTCCTGAAACCACTGACATGCCGTTGTAGGGTGCTGGTGCAGGGGCTCCGTTTGCTGTTATTGCGAAAGGGTTGCCTGACGTGTATTCCATGTTGTCATTATTTTGTGGGTGGGCCTGTGTTCTATACTGGGGCCCCTGCTGCTGCTCAGTGTTACCTTGTCCCGGGTTTCTTGGTTGTTGCTGTCCCATGGGAAGACCGTATGGGCTCCCCGGGTGGGGGTGGCCATACTGTCCTCCTTCTTGGAACCCATTGTTGGGCCTGGTTCTGCACTCCGTAGAGTAATGCCCCCATCTTCCGCAGTTCCAGCAACTCCCTTGCGCACTTCTAGGGCCCTGCCATCCATTTCCCCCCATTCCTCCATATCCCGTTCCACCTCCCCTTCGGCCCCTGTACCCACCTCGTCCCCCTCGAGGGGTCCACTCCTGCCACTGCGGACCTCCACCTTGTTCCTGCTCGTTCCACTGCCGCTGTCCCGTTCCTGCCCAATTAGTTGCCACTCTTCCTTGTATTGCTGCCAGCCCCTCCTCCTCCTCCTCATCTCCCTCCCGGCAGTGGGGGAGTGCGGCTACAGCCACTGCAACCTTCACCAACTTTGTCTGCACTAGCTTTGCTTCATCCGCCAATCTCTTCTGTGCCACTTCCTTCTCCCGCTCCTTTATTCTCTTACAATGGTGTACTATTATGCTTTGGATCTCAGGCCACCCCTTTGCTTCAATACCAGCTATCTTATCGAGCGCCTTTTGCACTTCTTTGGGGAGCCCTCTTTTTATAATAAAATAGAATAAGGATGTCGATTGATACCAGGGCGTACCCGTTTCCGCTCTCCACATCTCTTGGACCCGAAAAATGTAATCCATAGCCTCCTCCCCATCATTCATTGTACACTGCATTACTGACTAAGTCTGGCGTGTCCGGGAATGTTTCCCGCAAGGCGTCCCACACCCTTGCACGCACTGTGTTAAAGGAGGCTCCATCATGGCGGTCGCAGTCTAGTGTTACTCCCGGGAAACCGGCCTTAACCCATACTCTCTCGGCCTGATCCCCCACCGCTGAGACGAGCAAGCTCTTTACGTCTCCTATTGCTAGTGGTACCCCGGCAGTGTGCTTCTCAAAGGCGTATATCCACTTGCTTGCCCCTCTTGACAACGGTGGCAACAACTTTAATAGATTGGCCTTATCCATCTGAGCCCATGGGATATAGTTGGGCCTCCCTCCTCCCCTATGTATCAATGGGAGCTGTAACCTTCCTTTTGTCGTTCTATCTGGACCCGGTTTGACCGCGGATGTACCCAGCGATGCCATTTTCCCCACCCTGTTCCTCAATCGCCCCGTCCACTCATCGTCCAATGTTCTCATCGAACATGTACCTTCCTCCCCTTCGCTTCCCCCTCCCATCGCCATACTCAACCTGTCGCTTTCTTCTAACTCGTCCCTTATATCACATAGTAATTCCTCTCTAATTCCCCCAAGCCTTTCTTCGTTACCAACATCTCCCTCTCGGGTCCCTACTTCTATTATTCGTGTTGGTTCTTCCTCAATTCTAAACAGGATCTCGCCCTTTTTCCACCCCTCTTCGGGCTTTCTATTTTCACCTGGTGCTCTAGACGTACGCCCTGGTCTAGTTGCATCTAATGCTGTTCGTTCGCATATGTCTTTTATCCTTGAGAGCACATCTTTTGCTATCGAAAGTCTTGATTGTAAATCATCTGTAAGCTTCTCTATGTCTACCCTTTGTGTGCCTGCCTGGGCTCGCTCCCTTGTGCTTTCATATGGCGGGGGTGCCGTGGGCCGGTGGGGTGTAGTAGCTGTCGGGGGAGGTACGTAAGTGGGGTCACTGTACCCTTCTGCGGGTACAGGCTTGTTTAATATTGGGTACAAACTTATTACCTCCATTGGTGGCGCTGCACTTGATGTTTCGTTAACATCTTTCTGTAAAATCAACGGATTGTCGGTGGTGGACGGGAGGTCAGGATTTAACGCTGGTGCTTTAGGAGGTGGTATCTCCTCAAATAACCTCCAAAGATCTAATACTTCTCTCCTATTCTGCAACTGCTTCCCTTTGTACTTTAGAAAAATGCATGTGGCCACCGTATCCAGAACACTTTTATCAAATGACCCTCCCTCGGGCCAAATCTGAGGTAACCCCTTCCCCTTTAGCTCGGTCACCCATTGGTCGTGATATTTTTTAATCCGCTCCGCGTACCCTGGGAGATTCTTACAAATATGTGATAAGGGTGTTTCAGCCCCCATCTCTGTGCCCTCCTAGTGCTGGTGTGTCTCCGTGTGTTTGCAACTACAATGTAAATGTAGTATCAATATTATTCTTCGTATTTTACTTCACATTCAATATTGGGCTCCTTTGGGCTCTCCCCCTCCCTGACTGCACAATACAAAACTGGCTGTACACAGTGTCTATTCTGTTCTCTTTGGGGGGCACATACAAGAGCAACCCATCATTTATTTTGACAATATCAACCCGGAAATCAAAAAGGTACCCACTCACTTCACTGTATCAACGTTGTCTTCAAAAAAGTTTTATCCGGTCACACTTACCATGACCATGACCATTTCATTTCTATACATTTATAGCCATTTTACACACTTACAACATCAACTTGTCGTCTGACACATACGAGGTGCACACACCTCCCAGTAAAACACTGTTCACAATTCAAGCTGCCCTCCCTTTCCTCCCTAGCCGGCTGTCCCTATCCTTCTTATTCCGATATATGGATGCACATATATATGTATATGTATTGGTCTGCTCTTCCCTCTTGTAGTAGGACTCTCTCCCTCTTACTTTCCCCCTGAGTTTTGTACTAATCTCACTTTTATTTTCCCCCTAACCCTAAAGAAAAGAAGTAATAGCGGTCTCCAATATATTCTCAGTGCCCCCTTTTGCTGGACACTTTTTATCTTATATTCCACTTTTTCATATATTCCCAGTACTAGTCAAGATAGCACTATGCGGCGCCGCCTTCCACCCCCTTTCGGAGCTAGGTTCCCGTCACTTTTATCTCTTATTCACCTCTTAATCCTAATGGCCATATGCAAAGAAAAAGCAAGGAAAATTTTAGGATGATCCTTAGTAGATCTGCGTACCCCCTCTTCGTTCCCTGTCCTACACTTCTCCGAAACTGGGTCCGTCCAGGCAGTGTCGCCGTCAGCTCAACAGTCAGCCCCGGCTCCAGCGAGCGGTACTCAAAGGGGATTTTTCAACTGGGATCCCGTACCCTCTCTTTGAGTGCGCACTTCTTAGTGTACCGGTCGCCGTTGGCGGCCAGCCTCCCGGAGCCGGCTCACCGTGCGTATCCCTTTTCGACCGGAGATTCTCGTGCCAAAAGGGGACGGTAGCGTTAGATCGGGAAGAAATAATAGTAATTATCACGCTTTCGGGGTCACCACTGAAAGCAAACGTCCCCAGCCAGCACGATCCTCCCCGCAATGAGAGACAATGAAGGACTCTCACAGGTAGGGAATAAAGCCAAGACAGAGTGCGGGTGAGCGTAAATAGGACTTTATCGATCAGAATAGGGCATGCAAAGAACTCTGCAACCTCCGAGAGCGCTCTGTCTGACAATAGCAAATGCAGGAGTATATATTTACAAAAAACGTCATAAGAACCTACATACTATAGTGGGCACAAGTTCAATGGGATTGGGTGGCGATGACTAACTATAGGTGCTGCTGCGATGTGGTTGGCCGTGGCTGGAGAACGTCACTTGGTCAGCCTCGTGGGTTGGGCTGGGCCTGGCAGGTTGGCAGAGTTCATCCGGGCGGTGTTGTTGTGCCATCGCAGCCAGTGTCAGAGATGAATGTCTTTTCCTGACTTATTTGCCCTAGGCCATGCACACCGCAGTCATTCAGTCATTGCAATATTATCTTCTTTAGTAAATCTTCCAATAGGTTATTCTACAGGTTAATGCAACACAGGAGGAATGCACCTTGTGAGGGGTCTAATGGTCATTCGTCAGGGCATGGTCACCAGTGTCCTGTTGACCGGAGCCATAGGTTGAGGGGCTAAGCTTCGGGGCATGGGACGGACGGTGCAAGCCTCCCTGTCTTGTTAGATGTGGTTATAAATGTGCCGCTGTGTGTTGCCACAGTGTTGGGTGTCCTGATTGCACAGGGCCATAAGTCTAGGATGATCTGGTGGGTTGTGGGGTTTACGAGGGGGCGCCTTTGGAAGTGTGGGTTCAGGCCGAGGTTTACTGCTATGCTGTAAATAATGAAGGTGGCGGCCCGTGGCCTTCGGTGCTGCAAAAGGGGGGCTGCGCATCTGTGGAGCGGATCCAGTCTGGTTGGGGGAGGTGGGGCAGCGTGGCGCGGGCCTCTGTTCTCATATTTTTGGCAGTCTTCGCAGGGTGGGAGGGGAATGGCCTTGCACATTTTTGCAAAGGTATCTTCCTCACGTGTTGCCGGTTTTTGGAGGCAAAAACATCACAATCATTAGAACACTTTATAATATTTGTTTGAATTACTTGAGAACATACATTTCACTTCGCTGGAGGCGTTTCAATTATATTCAGTCTGAGCACCTTATTCGTACACTATGTTTCGACAACTACAGTATTTAGCTATATGCATATACATTTGCAGTAAGTGAGGTAGCATTGAGGTTGGTGGAGTACATAGAAAATGACCCGCCACTGTATATGCAGTGGTGGCATATAAGGGGCTTAGACATACACGCGTGACGAGTACATTCTCGCACACCCTTCATATGTGCCCCCTGTATGGTTACATTCGTTTTCTTGTGTACTCTAGCAGCATTAGTTCAGTTATGGCGCGGGACCGCGGGGTGTACGGTTCTCAATGATACATATAGAGAATACTCCCCCGGAATGTTTTTATCATTTGCACACCCCTGCAGGGGTGTGGGTCCTTCATGGCTGGTGTCATGTACAATACTTACACAATTTTACAGGTTTCTTTAGTAAAAGTGGTTGTATGGAAAGGATATACGTGTTAAAAGTGGTTTTTGACATTCATATTTGGGTACCTTTCTGCTTTCATCGGATGACCATTCTACAGATCTTCCCATCACCCAGGCCTTGCTGACCGGGTCACTCTGGGAGCAGTGATACACTGCGGACAGTGAACTGTTACAGTGTTAGTATCTTATGCTAGCTCATGTCCGTCCTGTTCGTGGGAACGTGCTCACAGCGGATCTGCCAGGGTGCTGCGGCGACAGGGATAATTGAAACTCTCCGAGGGTGGGGGCCGCGCTGCAGTGCGCCACGCTCACCCCATCCTTGGTAGGCGAAAATGGTTTCTGGCCTAGCTAATTTCAATATATGTGGGCAATCGATACGTGTGGGCAATGTCGTCACCAGGTGGACCCCCCCCACCACCTGGGCCCGGGTGGTGTGAGGGGCCACCCAATGAGCCATGGCCCTCACCTGGGGAGAAGACGTGGGCGAGGAGGGCCTTTTGGACCAATCCTCCCCTACAGGTGCCACCCAGATAAGTACCCCTCTAGCGTAAGCAGAGTATGTTGAGCCCCCCACAACCCCTTTCCATTTTTTCCTGTGTCAAGTGAGTTTCCTGCAACAGTGCTATATCTATCTTTTGCCTGCACAAGTACAACATCACCTTTTTCTTTTCAGATAACTTAAATCCCTTGACATTCCACGTGATTTTTTTAAGCTCCCCCATGGTCTATGAATGTTCCCCTTCCCCTCCCACCATTACAATCCAGATCCCACTTCCGTCTCAGTCTATCTAGGGTCGTTCCCCAATTCAAACTTCCTAAACCTACAAACACTTCAAACTTCCCCTCCCTCCCCCCCGCTTCCCTTTCCTCAACTACAACAAACCACTGCACACATCCCCTTCCCTCCCCCCTCCCCACCCCAAAAAATGCCCAGCTCCATCCCTGGATCTCAGGCTCCCCTGCGTTTGGGCCTACCCTGGAACCCCAGGCCAAGACCCCAGCAGGGTGTCACCACACCATTGGTGACCTAACTAATCTCTAGATGGGGGTGTACAGACTAGCTCTGTCAGGCTCCCTTATAAAGCAATCATCACAGTGCTCATGTCTTATTTTCTATTCCAAACTTGTTTTACCGGCCGACGGGACACATTACTAACTATAGTCAAGTCCCATAGTTCCATGCCGCACTCATTTCAGGTGCCCCCACTATGCATTACTTATCTCCTCCATCTCCTCCTTTCGTCTGGATGTCTGGCTCCTGTGGGCAACCTTGCGTATCAAGCCATCCCATGGTGTCCTCCGGTGTTTCAAAAAATAAAGTTCTGTTTTTGTGCAAGACTTTCAATTTCGCCGGGTAAAGCAACATATACTCATGGCCCGCTTCTCTCAATCTCTTCCTAACAGCCCCAAAGTTCATTCGACTTCGCTGCACCATCAAGGTATAGTCCGGGTAGGCCGTAATGCTTGCCGCTCCTCTCTGGATTGTTCCACCATTGCGGAAGTGCTCCAGTATCCTTTCCCGATCCCGGTAATTAAGGATTTTGGCGATCACTGGCCTAGGCGGGTTACCGGGTGGCGGCCTCCTCATCAGAGCCCTATGCGCCCTTTCCACCGCGAACTCCTGAGACAAAGCCCCTCCAGGTATCTCCTGCAGCAACATGGACTCGATAAACTCTGTGGGGTCGTGGCCCTCTGCTCCTTCTGGCAAGCCCATAATGCGAATGTTTATTTATCCGGGCGCGTCCTTCCGCTTCCTCCGCCCTATTCTCCAAATTGCCCACTCGCTGCACCAGAGCGTGTAGTTCCAACTTGTGTGAAGCACAGTCTGCTGTATTCGGGCTCACCTCTTTCTCAAGGTTCTCGGTGCGCTCCGCCAGTGACCTGACATTTCTCGGCAGAAGATTCACCTCTTCCTGCACCTCTCCAACCTTGCGGTCCAGTGCTGTTTTTAATTCAGTTACAGCCAATTCAAGCTTGGCTTCCCAGGCCAACTTCAGATCTGAAATTGCAGCTAGGACCTCCTGGTTCGTGCCCATGACAGCCATGCTACCCGCAGGGGGCCTGTCCTTGCTCCTGGCTCCCTTCCTGGCCGGGCGGCATCCTGGCGTATTCGTCCAGCGTAGGCTGCTTCCCCTCGAGTCTTGGAGGTTTGTTAGACATGCCGCTACCGCTATAGGTCGTGGGCAGCTCCGCCAAATGTGGTCTGTAGTTCCAATGGGGACAATCCACTACAGTCTTGTGTTCGAGGAGGCCGCCTCAGAGGTGTTCCAAGTCCAGCTCTTAATCGCCACAATGGATTGTGCTCTCCCACGTAATCCTATGGGCCCTCTCTACAACTCCTTTATACTTCCACGTAGATGACCCATGACTCAGGTCCCAATCAGTGGCGGATGACTCAGGTCCCAATCAGTGGCGGATGACTACTACAATTGCAGGCCCCAGTTTCAGTTGTCGGCCGCACACATGGGTCTTGCAGCCTTCATCCGCATCCTGAGTACACCATACATCAGGTTTGCTGGCCGTCTAGTGCACGGCCTTATGATCATGGGTCCGATGTCTGTTGTCTTTTACTTGGGCTACGCGCCCATTTAAACCATTGTATCCTCGATGGCCAGCCGATCTGGCCCCCCCACCTCCCTCCTCACTGCTGGGGCAGCGCCAGGATGCTATCAATAGTCATGCATCTGACATCAGTATTTGCACCATTAAATGTATTGTAGGTGTGCCACGAGGTATTGTGGTACAGTGCATGTTGTTGTGATCAATTTTCAGACCCAATACTGGCCTTCTTGCTACTGCTCAATAGAGTTATTGCATGCAAGCGTGCTCATTTATTGTCATGCTCCACAGCTCATCTGGCCGGATCCCTTCTCCCTTCCACTCTCTTTGTGGGGCACTATCCAGGTACTCGTTTGCGCCTCACTCGCAGGCTCTGCATCCTCCAGCTGGGCTGATGCCCATCACGGCCCCCTTTGCAGTTCAAACCTCAGCACTCATGCCGGAGGGAACTCGCGGGCGGGTGTCTACGTCCCAGCGCCGCGGTCCCGGCTCACAGCGGTCCGCTCTGGGTTGGGGGCCCGCCTCTCCCCCTCATCCACCAGATGTTTCGCGGCACCCGTCTTGCTCGGGCCGCTGGGTCTTCTTTGTTTAACTCGACTCCAGCGCGGTCCTAGCGCCGGCAGTCCCTTCGTTTCACACTGTGTTCGGGGGTTTCTCTCCCGATGCCAGGTAGCTCAGAGCACCTGTGCATGCCTGTGGCAAGCCTCGGGGTGTACGTTTCCACGGTTCCACCCGCCCCAGAGTCCATCCGACAGTAAGCGGCTTCATCGATCCGCTAATTTCTTTGTTGTCTCGGAGGGATTGCCATTTTTATTTTTCCGGTCCACAACTCCTCCAGACCTCACGCACCTCGATCAGTCGTTCCGAATGTCCTGCGGGCTCCAAACTAGCACCGGGTGTTCACGTTGTTTTCATAGGCTGTTGCTTATGTTTTCATGCTCGCCAGTCCAGTGCAACTGCACTTTTTCCAAGGTTAATTGTCGCATTACCAGGAGCCCCACTACAAGCACGTCCGTTCACATGGCCTTGTAGCCACGCCCCCCCCCTGTTACGGTGAAGACTTTAAAACTTTTTAAACAAAAACGAAATAAACTAAACCAACTGCACCCAGTCGTTGCGCAGTACAGGCAATGCTCAGGTGCCCTCGCTCCTACTTGGCCCTTCCAGGTCGTCTTGAGCGGGTACAGAGCGTAAGCATCAGGCTGGCGCCAGTCTATTCGCAGGGGGTGGGAGGTGTCTTCCAGCTCAGGCCAGGCGGTGTAACGCTTCCCGTCCTTCGTGTGAGCTATGGCTTGGTCGTTTCAGGTTAGTATGTCCATACATGGTCGCCAGGGGAATTTCCCCCTGTTAGTTCGGTGCGTGGTCTGTGGCATCATCTTGTCCGTCTGCCAGATTGTTGTGTTCCAGCCACATGTTGGCCGCAGCAGGTGTCTCTAGGAAGATCGCTCTGCCTTTGTAGAGCACTTTGAGTCTGGAGGGATACATCAGCATGTACTTGAGTTTAAGCTGCCACATTCTTGCTTTAATCAGCACAAATGAATTCCTTGCCCTCTGCACCGCGGGCGTGTAATCCGGATATATAGCAATCCTGGCATTGTCGTCCTTAATTTCACCCCCTTCCCGTGAATAGCACAGATCTCCCTATCTTGGAAGTTAAGGATTCTCGCTATCATTGGGCGGGAATGTGAACCAGGTTGCGGCTTCCTTTGCAAGGACCTGTGAGCACTTTCAACAGTGAATCCCTGTGATAGGCGGCCCATTTCTTGTTGTAGCAGGGGCTCTACAAAATTGGTCGGGTTGGGGCCCTCCACCCCCTCAGGTATTCTGAGCAGTCACACGTTGTTGCACCTTGACCGCCCCTCAGCGTCTTCCGCCCTTTCCTCTAGAACCTTGTTGCGTCTCTACAGTTCCTGGACTCAACTCTGCATGTCCTTCAGGGCTTCAGCTGTCTCATGTTGGGCTGATTCAGTAGTGGTGACTCTCTCTGCAAGATTGCGCATGGCCTGGCGCATTAGTAGCATATCTGATTTCATCTCCTCTATTTTAGTGTCTATAAAAGTGTGAAATCCAGCAATGGCTTCTAGTACCTGCTGATCTGTTATTTCTGTCTGGCGTTGGCAATTCTGCAATGGCCTCTTTGGCTTCCTGCCTCTGTTCCTTGGGTCTAGTTGCTGCGAAGGACTCCATGATGGTGGTCTTATTCTTTCCTCTGGACGATGACATGGCTGTTAAAGACAAGTCAGGGTCGCATTGATCCGTCGACCGGGGCCTTATCTTACGCTGCTTGAGGTCCGACTGGCTTTGGTCATCTATACTGTTAGGGAGAATTCTCATTGATGGCTAATTTCCCTCACCGAGTGAGTCCCCCAGCAGCTTTGCTGGACTTCTGGAGTTTATTTTTTCACTTAGTAAGAGTGAGCTTTTCCCCCACTCTTGCCCATGTTTCGCCATGTGTCTTTTACCTGTTTTTTTGTGATTGTGAACTCTGGAGCCACTTCAGTAGTCCTTCTTTTGTGTGTCACACAGCACCTTCAGTGCAGTGGCACAGGGTTGTCTTTGAGACTTCTCCCGACTCCATTTCTGAGGCTGACTACAGGCCCCCAGAAAAGGGTAAAGTTGCCATTAACTTTACTTAGTCATTTAACGACAGATCCAGT
Source organism: Ambystoma mexicanum (assembly GCF_040938575.1). NCBI lineage: Eukaryota > Metazoa > Chordata > Amphibia > Caudata > Ambystomatidae > Ambystoma > Ambystoma mexicanum. Next base: position 484,297,091 of record NC_090935.1, on the reverse strand, counting down.
ACACCCCATCTTACATGGAGTACTGGAAAGGGTTACTCTATCCCTTTTTATCTGTACCTCCTAGAGCATTGTTTCACTCTTAACATTTAGACTTGGCTGGTGGCAATGGTACCTACCCTCACTTTTCTACCGCGATTATATTAGATGAACGTGGTATTGTTTTAGGCTATTATATTAGCCTCAAACATAAACCCGCTTGACCAAATTGTCTTTCTTTTGGCTCCCGTTGGGTTTATTCACCATTTATTTTTGTTAAAGTCCTTCTTGTGTTTTACTTTGCGCTGCAAACTAGGTTCGCCTTCTTTGTTTACCGTCTTTTGGTGGGCTTCTGCCCAGAAGCCCTCCACCAGGCGCCTGAGTGTCTAGGTGGGATGAATGTGAGGGAAGGGTGCAGTCACCCCCTGCACAGGGTATCCTAGGAAACCCAAGTCGCAATTTGCCATGATTGGCTGAGGTGGTTGTCCCGGCTGGACAACCCCCCTGCTGGGTGATTGACAGCCAGGCTGTGTGAATGGGGGTTTTGCTCATAAAAGGCAGGTCTCTTGGGCTAGAAGTCAGAGTCGCCGCTGGAACTACAAGGAACTGAAGAGAAGCGGAGAGAACGACGACTGCTGCAACTACCCCATCCCGGTGAAGCCCTGAAGCAGTCCTGAGCAATCTACCCTTCGACGACTAGAGAAGATCCAGTCCGGAGTCTTATTCCCTTGAGCCTGGTGGGGATAACCAGCTCATCATCTTCAGCCAGAGGTCGCCTTCGTGGTTGAAATCGCTGCACACAGCTGTAGTGGTCCGGATAGCCTCCTGAAGAGCTTCTCCTGTTTTTAAGGAGCGCACCTTTTATTCATTGTCGCTGCTGCTGGCTTCATCCCTGTGTGGTGCAGACCCCCTTCAGACGTCCTCCTTCACCTCGAAGCTCCAGGAACCGTGGCTCTGCGGGAAACCAACAGGAACAACTGCCAGGGCACCAGCTGCACCATTGAAATAAGGCTGAACCCCTTTTCTTCATCTTCAAGGCTTGCCCTCGTCTTCCCTCCTTCTTATAACTTTTGCTTCCAAACATTGACAATATCGAAGTACTCTTGGCTACATTGAATCGTGAACTGTGTGATCTTCGGCAACAGGTCCCCAGTGTCACTTGACTCTGGCTTCGGCCCTTTGACTTTTGAACTGTCTCTTGAGTGTTTCTCGATTCTGTCTAACCAAAATATTGCCTGTGATGTTTGCCTTCAACTCCCTCTGGGTATCTTAGGTGCTAAGTGTGTTTTTGCCCCGGTAGCATTTTATGTCACAGATACGCGTTTAGTTTTTTAGACCGAACTGTCAAAAAGTGATTGCAATCGTAACACGGGTCCATTCAAACACAGGGTACTTACCTTGAGAATTACTGTACAAAGTGAACCGGTTAGTAGTTGTATATTTTTCGTATGGTTTTTATCTAATACAAGTGTTGTGTATACAACAAATGGTTTAAAAATAAATGTACTTATATTTTTCTACCTGAAACCTTGAGTTAGGGTTTGCTTGAGTCACAGTAATTGTGGTCCCTCTGTGTAATCTCTGCTACTGCTCATATACTCTTGAGATAAGCCTGGCTGCTCCGCCACTGCTACCACTCTAACATAGTAGTACAGGCTTGTACCAAAGGTAAAACTTGTATTGCCACCTTTAGTCTTAATTGTGTGTAGTGGTCCCCAAGGGCACTGCACAGGATTCTGCCTAACATATACCTGCGTCACTACGCATGTAGTAGCAATCTTGCACCTTCACCTACCCTGTTGGGTGGCATGCGTCGGTTGTTGAGTTCCAATGGCTGTGGACGGAGCCCCAAAGGATCGGGCTGCCCCAAAGGATCGGGCTGCCCCAAAGGATCGGGCTGCCCCTTCTGCGTGTCAATCAGCTCTGTGCTGGTGGTGGCAGAGTGCCACCTACTCTCTGCGTCTCTTTTGAGCACGTTGAGTCAGGCGGCAACCGGCGGCTGTCTTATTCCACTACTGCCGTGTGCGCTGTTGTCAGTGTGATTGTGCTGCCTATGTGCTTCTAGGTGGAAGCGCTGTGTTGTCTGGGGAGGTGCCCCTACCCAGGGCGTGTGAACTTATTTTCTGAGCAGTATTGTTCTGCCCCCTGGTTTGGGCCAGTGCTGGGTGGTCAGGTGGATTGTACAATGACCAGCGGCTTCCCCAGCCCTGTTCTGGGCGACTGCTGTGCAGATTTGTGGAGTGCGCCGCCCACAGCGGGTCCCTCAGGGCCTGCTGGCTCTGTAGGTGACAGTGTGCTGGCTAGGTCTGTGATCATGCAGCAGTTTCTGGAGTGTGCTGGGCGATTCCTGAAGACTGGGCCTTCCCAGTTTTGCTCCCCCCGTGGGGGAGCCAATGTTTGCTTGCCTCGCTTCTGGTCAATTCAGCTGCAGCAGCCTGTCGCTCACCATGTGCCTAGTGACAGTTCTACCTTCCTGGTCTTGCAGCTCAATCAGTGCTCCAGTTCGACCCTGCGAGATGTTTCGTGTTTAGTTAGTGTGCGTGGTGACTGTCGGGGGCCCCTTACTCTTCTGCCCGGCACCAAGGGTCCACTGGTTTGCTACATTGCTCCTCTCTTGGGTGGCCAGGCGCCGCGGTCGCAGTCAGTGTTGGAGGGTGCTTCCCCCGTTGTTCCTTGCAGCGTATGCGTCTGGGTCACTAATCCCCGCCAAGTATGCAGTGGCGTTTCTATCAGTCCCTCCAGGGACCCGCTTGCAGCAGCTCACTCGGGATTATAAGCCGGTCTGTGCAGCCCGGCGGGGACTGCTCCAGCCCCATCCAGTGGGCCGTATCGTTTTCCGCTTGGGTGGTTATCCCTCAGCGCCTCCTGCCTCTGATGTGCTTCGGCCCTTCCAGGTCCGTTGCCGGCCGTGGGCAGCACAGCACCAGGGTCCATGGGTTAACTTCGCCTCACGCAGCGTTCAGGCACCGCCCGACTGTACTGGGCATGGGGGGGTGGGGTTGGGGTGGGGTTGCAGGTTCAGAAGCTCTGTTTTCCCTCTTGCAGGCTCCGATTCGCAGCGGTATTTTGCTGATGGCGTGCGGAATCGGTTACTCTTGTGTGGACGTCCATCTGTTCAGAGATCTTTAGATCTTCCCTCGCATTAAGAGTATCAACAGGATCAGGACGGGAGCCTAGTTACGGCATGTCCTCACTCCATAAGCGTAGGCCACGCCCCCCTGTACCGCTATAAGAGGCTGAGCTTTGGGGTGTCGTCCACAGCTGAGGTGTTCCGGAACATAATTCATGGGGCCCTCACTGACTTGGAAGGACTTGAGCGGCTCCAGTCTCTGGGCTTAACACTACACAGGGACAAATGGGAATTCCTAAAGACTACGATTGACTTCTTTGGCTTCGTATTGGAAGAAGGGGGTGTGTCACCTGACCCAAGGAAGGTGAAGGACATAATGGAGGCCCGACCACCGGAAAACATCTCAGAACTGTGTAGTTTCCTCGAAATGGTTACTTACCTGGGGCTGGTTCATCAAGAACCTTGTGTCCCAGTCTGAGCCGCTGCGGGCCCTCACCAAGAAGGATGTCACCTGGGATCCGCTGGAGCAGGCTGCGTTTGAGGACATTAAGGGGGCCTTGACTGCGGAGGACACCATGGCCTTCTCGACCCATCCCTTCAATCGGAGATCGTGGTGGACGCCAGCCCGTTTGGTCTGGGTGCAGTGCCCACCCAAGTTGATGCAAACTTGGAAGTTCGCCCGGTTGCATACGCCAGCAAAACCCTGTCGGAAACGGAACAAAGATATTCTCAAATTGAGCGAGAGGCCTTGGCGATCCTGTGGGGCTGTCGCCATTTCAGACTGTATGTGTTGGGGACACTTGTGACGGTGGTCACAGACCACAAGCCCCTGTTGCCCATCCTGGTAGGGTCCTCCTCCAAGCCACCAGCAAGGATTGAGCGATGGATGCTGGCTTTGCTGGAGTATGGGGTCTCCCTGGTGTATCGCCCTGGCAGCAACAACAGATCTGATTACCTCTCTAGACACCTGAGAGGTGAGCCCGATGGGCCACTAAACATCTGTGCAGAAGAAGCTGATGAGCATGTTCGGCTCGTGGTGGAAGCGGCCACTCCCAACTCTGTGCCGGTGGGTGAATTGGAGCAAGCGGCAGCGGAGGATGAATGTTTCCATATTCTCAAGGCCGCCATTCAGCAGGGCTCGTGGAGGGTGGTATTGGACACTCTGGCCCTAAGAACTCAGGAGGCCAAAGCCACATTGAAGCAACTTTGGAGGGTGAGGGACGAACTGACATTCTCTGAGACTGGCTTACTGCCCAGAGGTGACCGAATAGTGATCCCGCAAGATACAACTGATAATCGAACTGGCTCACCAGGGGCACCACGGCACTGCTAAAACAAAGGCCCGTCTTGCCAGAAAGTGTGGTTTCCGGATCTGGAGAGGTATGTGTAGTGGAATTCGTTGCGGCATGTGTGCAGTGGCAAGTGGCGTCACCAGCGCAGAAGGAGCCCGCTATGGAGACAATGCCGCGGGGCACCAGACAGTGGGAAGTGGTCCACGCTGACTTTAGCTCTACGAGCCAGGATATGCACTTTCTGGTTATCGTGGATGAGTGGTCCAGGTACCCGGAGGTGGAGTTTGTTGAATCAGTGGCGTTTGAGAATGTGGTGGTTGCTGCCAAGAAGATCTTTGCCACTCATGGACTGCCCAAGGTGCTGTGCTCAGGCAACAGAGCACCTTTTCAAGGTGAAAGTTTTGCCAATTTGATGGAAGAAAATGGGGTACATCACCGGAAGGTCACGCCGCTGTGGCCCAGGGTGAATAGCGAGTCAGAGCATTTGATGAGGACTTTAAACAAGGTCTTGCGCATTGCCCAGGGGCAGAGTTAGTGTCTGCAGAGGGCCCTGTACAAAGTTCTGCACAAATACCGGGCCACCCCCACACATCTACTGTGGTGGCGCCAGCCGAGACAATGTTCAAGCAATGTCCAAGGGGCCTTTAGCCAGAAACGGGCGAGCGTGAGCCTGCTGTCATAGACAATGAGCAGGTGAAAAGGGAGAGGAAGGAAAGAACAGAGCAGGAGACCATTCGGAGGAGGTGCCGCCTCAGCATTTTGTCCCCGGTGATGAGGTGTTGGTTAGAAACAGCCACCCACAAGGAAAGCTGTCACTGACCTATGAGCCGGAGCCTATGGACGTGGTGGCAGTGATGGGATCGATGGTGACTGCATCTGATGGCACTGGGTCTGTCACTCGCAATGCCAGCTTCAAGAGGCTGGGCGAATACAGGACAGAGAGGGCGCACAGCAAGGACGTGAAGGAGGTACTTGACGAGGGTGGTGGCCTGGCTCTTCTGCCAAGCTCTCTGGCACGGTCGAACTCAGGTGAGGGGGTCCCAATCCAGGAGGCAGGCAGGAGGTACCCCCAGAGGACTGGGTGAGGGAATCCTGCCCACATCATTGACTATGTGCTGGTGACTATATGCTGGAACCCTGAACTGGTAGTAACATCCGGAGACCGACACGGGGAACCAGGGTGGCTGTGATTAAAGGGGTTCGTAATTTTGGTGTGCAGTGTGTTCACATGTTTGGTAAATAGAAATCCTTTGTTCATTGTTATGAAAAAGGAGGAGTGTGGTGCTTTAAGGGCCCACGCACGCGGCAGAGTGACGTTGCACACCGCCGCATACCCTATAAATAAAAGGGGCATTCCTGGCCGCCACAGAGCAACCAGGGAGCCCGAACTGACTACATCTGTGTCTGAGTGGCTCTGCAGGCTGGGAGGGTGGGGGGGGTGGGGGAGAGGGTGGGCTCACGGGCACTCTGGGTGGAGCCGGAGATATACAACTGCCTGCAATTTTCCAATGAGCCGCAATAAGCTTATGAGCAAAAACTGCACTTTTAAGTGCTTTTCAGGGGCTTTCATTTTGCAGCGAAATTCGGGAGAAATAGAGGAAGGACTACTACAACGACAAGATGGCTGGTTTCCTGACCCCTGGAAAGAACACCACCATCACGATGCAGAGGAGACCAGAGGCGGATGGCAGCATAGCCCAGCTCAGCAGGGAAACCTTCTCCAGGCTGATGATTACTGGCACAGCGTTTGCCACTTCAGAATTCTGGTCCCTGCAGGTGTTTCCAGCACCAGGGACATACCTTGTCACCCTGGCCTCAGGTCTGCTGCCGGCGCTATTTGACCATGTGCTGGAGCAGAGGCAGGAGAAGCCATTTGCAGACTTCTCCATGGAGTGCCAGCAGCAGAAGGAGGTTAAGAGGATGACGATGCACGTCTACAATCTCCACGTGCACATGCAGGATCTCACCACCTTCCTCTGCTGCCATTGCACATTACTGAAGGACCCAATGACATCCATGGACAGCAATGGAATCTGGGATGGGAAGTGGCATGTCACCACAAAGCTGCAGGAAGTCCCGGGAGCAGCAGACGGGACCCGCCATCACCCATCCAGCTTCGACATAGGCAGAGACGCTGGCTACCTCTAGGATTACACTGATTATTCGCTTTTGCCCTCTAGGATTACACCGTGATTATTAGCCTGTGCCCTTTAAGATAATACTATGATTGCTAGACTGCGCCCTACCCTAAGAGATTAGCACAACCTGACCTGGTTCACATCTAAAAAGCACTGCTATATAAAGATACTGTGAATATTAACGCCTTCTAGGATAATACTGTGATTATTAGCTTGTGCTCTCTAGGGATTACACTGTTATTATTAGATTTGACCCTCTAGGATTACACTGATTATTAGCCTGTGTCATCTAGGATAATACTGTGATTGCTAGACTGCGCCCTTAGAGATTACCGTAACCTGACCTGATTAAGATCTAGTAACCACTGCTATAGAAAAATACTGTGAATATTAACGTGCACCTTCTAGGATAGTACTGTGATTATTAGCTTGTGCCCTCTAGGATTACACTGATTGTTAGCTTGTGCCTTCTAGGATACTACTGCTATTAGCCTGTGCCTCCTATGGTAGTACTGTGAATATTGGCTTGTTCCTTAGGATAATACTGTGATTATTAGACTGCGCCCTACTCTTAGAGATTAGCACAATCTTCCTGTTTTACATCTAGAAATCACCACTATAGAATAGTACTTTGTATATTAACGTGCACCTTCTAGGTTAGTACTGTGATTATTAGCTTGTGCCCTCCAGGATAATACTGTGATTGTTAGACTGCACCCTACCCTTAGAGATTAGCAAAACCTGACCCGATTGACATCTAGTATAAGTGAACAAGTGAACAGTACCCTGCTTCACACCAAAGAGATTTGTCTGGTGCTATAAGTCTTTTCCAGATAAAGGCACATTAGGGACAGCCAATGGAATACCCTGGCAATACAACCCTAGTAGACCCCTCCCAACAGGACAGCCCAAACTCGAGACAGCGACTGAACTACCCTAGCTATATCACCTTCACCTGACTAGACCGCACCAACAGACAGAGCCCAAGCTTGGATAAGACAATCCCTCACATCCAGTCCAACACCACAAGACAGCCGGACCAAAAGCACAAAGACCAACTCTACAACAACAAACCGAACAAAACCAACCCAAAAAAAGAAAACTGCTCAAAACGCTGCAAAAACCAATAGGACCAAAGGAAAGACAAAGAGCAGAAAGAACAAACCCAACTGAACACCACCGAAGACTAACAACTGCAGAACACACTCCCATAGAGCAGAATGATAACAGAACTAGTGCTGAGAGAAGAGAGAAATCTATACCTAACTCCATACCTTGCAAATAACCACTCACCGGAACAAACTGACCCACTGCACAAATCAAGAACGACAAACAACCAAACACAACCACGCAGAAGAATGGACAAAGCTAGAGACAATGGGAACATAATCAACACCCTAACCCCTTACATCGCCAAAGCAAGAGGACCCTCCTATAAATAGCCACAACACTTAGAAGAGGAGCCTGAAGAAAACAAAAACCCAAGACTGAATCTAGAAGAGCTTTTCGACGACACAGACACAACTGTACAAACACCCCAACTAGAGATTGACTTGGAAGAAAACCTTAACACCAGTCACAAGACAATGCGGACAAAAAAAACACAAACCAAACTATACCTTTAGAATCCACTGCAACCTAATAAATGCAAGATTCATGTCCAAACACTCAACAGAGCTATTCGACCTTCTCTAAGACAATGGTATCGACATCCTATTAATCACAGAAACATGGCTGGATGGCAACTACAAAAATCACTCTCCAAAACTGCCTCCCCACCAACTTAAAATGCCTTCAGGTAAACAGCAAAAATAAAAGGAGGAGGCCTCGCAATAGTATTCAAAGAACACCTGAAAGTAAAAACAGACAAACCTCTTAACATCATCAACTGTGAATCCATGGTCATACACCTATCGGCAAACCCAAAAACAAACATTAAAATCATGCTGGTTTACAGACCACCAACATACGATGCAACCTTCACCGACAACTTCATAGAAGCCACCACCAACATAGCCATCGACACGAACATCTAATAATCCTGGGGGACATCAACATTTGGTTAGAAGAAAAACACGGCAACTCTCAAAACTCAGTAACTGGGCAGCTAACAACCATGAAACTACAACAGTTGGTCAAAGGGCCAACACACCCGTCATGACACTCTTGACGCAATCTTTGTCATGAGAAAACTTATCACCACAGCACCACTAATATTACTTTGGAGCGACCATCTCATCATTTCATTTGTGATCACACTACCAACTCAAGTCAGCATCCAGCCCCTCAAGATCCCAACCACCACAAAAAGAAACTGGAAAACAGTCAAAGCAAGCAACCCAACAGAACAACTGGAGACACCCAAACCTTCAACAGCTGAAATGGAGAAGGCAGACCTAGACTGGAAAGTGGAGCTACTCCACAAATAGATTGCTGACACAATCAAAAACATCGCCCCCAGAAGGAACAAGTTACTTACCTGTAACTGTTGTTCTCCAGCATGGGTCTGGCATGGATTCACATGCTCATGAATATTCCCCGTCGTCAGGCTGGGAATCCTCGGTAAAGAAAAAACCAGTATCAGTTTCGTTTCTGATCTGTCTTTCGTAGTAACAACCAATCACTGGTCTCTGCGTCATACTGACCACAGCCAATGACTGCCCTCTACCTAAGCACCGCCTCTGGCAGCCATCTTCAGATTTGGAAGCACGTGAAGTGGCAGTATGACCAAGTGAAGAGCCGCAGAGGGGTAGGCGGGAGGGTTCGCATGTGAATCCATGCCAGACCCATGCTGGAGAACAACAGTTACAGGTAAGTAACTTGTTCCTTCTCCAGCATGGGGTCTGGCATGGATTCACATGCTCATGAATAAAGAATACATAGCAGTACACACATGCACAACCACGGGAGGTGGCAAAGGCTCAACATTAAGCATCACATCAACTCAACATTAAGCATCTTACCTCCTCACCAGGCTCACCTCAGGCGAACAGGTTGCGCAGCACTGCTTGGCCGACCCTGGACTCCTCCCTGGAATCCCGGTCGACGCAGTAGAATTTCGTGAAGGTGTGCGTCGACCTCCACGTAGCAGCCCTGCATATGTCCAGCAGGGGCACACCAGATAGGAACGCCGTGGTAGCTGCGATCGCTCTGGTGGAATGGGCTCTCGGACGGCCAGGCAGCGGTCGGTTTGCCAACCGGTGACAGCACATGATACAGCCGGAGAGCCATCTGGAGATGGAAGCCTTCGAGAGAGCCTTCCCCTGATTGACAGGTCCAAAGTTCACAAAGAGTTGTGACGTCTTCCGAAAACCCTTCGTGCGGTCCACGTAGAACTTCAGCGCTCTAGCTACATCCAGCGAGTGCAAAGTCCTCTCAGCCGGCGATGAAGGCGACGGGAAGAACACAGGTAACACGAAGGGTTCGTTGAGATGGAAGTCCGACGGTACCTTGGGCATGAAGGAGGGGTGCGTCCTGAGCACTACCCTCGTGTCGTGGAAAGTCAAGTACGGGGCCTTGCAGGAAAGGGCCTGGATCTCTCCCACTCGTCGTGCGGAGGTGATGGCCACAAGAAAAGCTGTTTTCCACGATAGAAACTTCAACGGGGCCGAGTGCAGAGGCTCGAACGGAGGTCCCATGAGCTTGGTCAGCACCACGTTGAGCTCCCACGCCGGGGCCGGAGCCTTCACCGGCGGGAACGATCTGAACAGTCCCTTCATGAACTCTTTCACCAGACGATGAGACCACAAGGACGTCCGGCCCGTGGTTCTGGTGTATCGGGAGATCGCAGCAAGATGAATCTTGATGGACGCGTGTGCCAGACCAGCTTTGGCCAGCGTCAGCAGGTACGGCAGTACTTGGGGAGCCGTAATCCGTAGAGGGTTAATCTTCTGTGCGTGGCACCAGACAGAGAACCTCTTCCATTTGTGTCCGTAGCATTTAAGAGTCGAGGACGCCCTGGCCTTTGCAAGAACCTCTCTGCAATCGGCCGGTATGTCGTATCCTCCAAACTCTAGCGCTGCAGGAGCCAGGCCTGCAAGTTCAGCGACTTCGGGTCGTGGTGGAGGATGGCGCCTCCTTCCCTGGAGAGTAGATCCGCGTCCGCCGGCAGCTTGATCGGCGGGGACGCTGACAAGTCCAGAAGGTCCGGGAACCATATCTGCCTCGGCCACGCAGGTGCGACGAGGATCATCCTGCACCGTGACCTCTTGAGCTGGTTGACGAGCCGGATTAGCAGAGGCAAGGGAGGGAACGCGTAGAGGAACAGGCCCTCCCAGGGGAACGAGAAAGCATCGCCCATGCTCCTCGTCTGGGGAAACCTGCTGGCGAACCTCCGGCACTTGGTGTTCGTCGCCGTCGCGAACAGGTCGATCTGGGGTGTGCCCCACCGTCGGAAGAGGCGATCCACCAGATCCTGCCGTAGTTCCCACTCGTGGCACGAGCGCAGCTCCCTGCTGAGTGAGTCGGCGATGGTGTTTTTTATCCCTGCCAGATGAAACGGCACCAGAAAAATCCCTTGGGCGACGGCCCAATGCCACAGGTCCTGCGCCTCCTTGGACAGCGCTGGGGACCTGGTTCCGCCCTGTTTCCTGATGTAAAACATGGTGGTGGTGTTGTCGGTGAAGATCCTCACCACCTTGCCCTTGAGGGACGGAAGGAAGGACCTGAGGGCCCAAAACACTGCACGGAGCTCCAGGACGTTGATATGTAGGGACTTCTCCGTCGGGAGCCAGAGTCCCCTTGCGTGCAGATTTTCGGTGTGCGCTCCCCACCCTTCCAGGGAGGCATCCGTGGTCACAGTCTCCTGGTGGGCTGGGGTCTGGAAGTCCATGCCCGCCGTCAGATGCGCGCGGGTGCCCCACCACCGTATCGCTCGTCGGAAACTCTCGTCGAGCTTGATCCTTTCCTCGAAGCTGCCCGTCGTCTGGATCCAGCGCGCATCCAGGAATTCTTGCAACGGGCGCATCCGGAGCCTGCACATGGGAATGAGGTAGATGCAGGAAGACATCATCCCGAGGAGGGACTTGATGGACCTCACTTTGGCCGCGTCGGCCACCAACATCCGTTGCACCTTGCCCAAGATGGTCCTGGTCCTCTCCTCCGACGGGGAGGCCAGAAGGGACACTGTGTCGAGCCTCGCTCCCAGAAACAGTGCGACTTGCGCGGGCACCAGGTGGGATTTGGCGTAGTTCACGGAGAATCCCAGGTCCGTGAGGAGTTGGACGGTCCTTGCCGTGTGGACCACGGCGAGCTCCCTCGTCTTGGCGCGGATGAGCCAGTCGTCCAGGTAGGGGTAGACGTGGATCCCCGCGCGGCGCAGCTGCGCCGCCACCGGTGCAAGGCACTTGGTGAATACCCTGGGTGCCGACCGTAGTCCGAAGGGAAGGGCTTTGAACTGGTAATGACGCCCTTGGACCACGAATCTGAGGAATTTGCGGTGCCCCTTTAGGATGGGAATGTGGAAGTAGGCATCCTCCAAATCCAATGACGATAGGAAGTCTCCTTCCTCCAGCTGACCCAGGACGTGCTGGAGGGTGACCATCCGGAACTTCTGCGCCTTGATGAACTTGTTCAGACGTCGCAGGTCCAGGATGGGGCGCCATCCTCCCGTCTTCTTCTTCACGAGGAAGTATCTCGAGTAGACTCCGGAGCCCCGAAGCCTCTTTGGGACGAGTTCGATGGCGCCCTTTCTGAGCATCGCCTTTACCTCCAGGAGAAGTTGAGGGACATGAAGTTCTTTCCTGGCCACGGGGGGGACGCGCGGGCACCTTCTTTGAAACTCGAGCGCGTGGCCCCGGGCCAGGGCGTCCAGCACCCAACGGTCGGTGGAGATGGACTCCCACACGCTGACGAAGCCCGCCAGCCGGCCTCCCACCGGGGTGCTTCGGTGGGGGCCCGACCCCACGGCCGGTTCAATCCTGCTTGGACGCGGCCTTGCCGCCTTGGCGACGACGGCGGGGTCTGCTAGACTTGCCTCGTCCTCTGTAGGCCTCTTGCGACGACGAGCGGGCCGCTTGACGGTAGGAAGCGAAACCGCCGCCGGAACCTTTGGAGGCGCCCTTGCCTCCGCCGCTCCGAAAGGGCGTCCGTCGTTGCAGGACTCCAAGGGCCCGGGCCGTCTCAGTATCCGCCTTGATGGCCTGAAGGGAATCGTCCACTGTCTTCCCAAACAGGTTGTTCCCGTCGAAGGGCATGTCCAGGACTCTGGTCTGGACATCCTGCCGGAAGTCCGTAGCTTTGAGCCATCCACGACGTCGAAGGCAAACACCGTTGCCCAGCTGGCGGAACCCAGTGTCGGCGATGTCCGTCGCCACGGTGATGGCGTGGTCCGAGGCCACCTCACCTTCCTGCAGGATCTCAAGGGCCTCCGCCCTCTTGTCGTCCGGCAGAAAATCCAGTAGGGGAGCCATCTTGTACCAGAGCTCCCTGTCGTAGCGGGCCACGATAGCCAAGGCGTTGGCCGCTTTAATCGTCGTCGCTGCCGACGAGATGACTCTACGCCCCATAGTATCCAATTTCTTTCCCTCGCCGTCCGGCGGGGAAGTCGATGTGGAGGCCGCACCCCCCCCCGCTTTCTTCCTGGCTGCCGCGGAGACGACGGAGTCCGGGGTAGGCTGCGCCCGGAGGCATAGGGGGGCCGTGTCCGGGACCCGGTACTTTTTCTCATACCGGTCTCTTCTAGCTGGCGTCGTGGAAGGGTTCTTGAGGAGGGAAAGGCCCTCATCCCAAATGTCGTCCAACAGAGGCACTGCGAGGACCGTCTTCCTCTTGGCCTCGCGCCGCTGATAAAGGAAGCCTTCCTTTTTCTTCTCCTCAGGGCAGAGTTGGAAAAGCTCGGAAGCCCTGGAGATCATGGAGTGGAAAGATCCGATCTCGTCGGGCGGAGAGGCCCTGGTGGGAGGCGACGACGGAAAATCCTCGTCGTATGCCTCGTCGTCCGTACCCGTCGCTGCCGTGTCAGTCCCCGTATCATCCCCTCGGGTGGACGGGGAGGAGGGCTGGAAGGGGCGCGACGGTTGAAAAGGAGGTGGTGGATGGATCCTTCTTTTCTTGGTAGGGGGAACACCAGAAGGTCCCGGTTCTGGATCCCCCGACGGGAGAGGTTCCTCCGTCGGTAACGGTAGCCTCGTCCTTATCTCGGAGCATAAGGACTGTATGGCCAACAAAATGGCCGCCGAGTTGTCTTGCGGCGCTGGCAGAGGGGAATCCGACGGGCGAGCAGGGGCCCCGTCGGTATCCTCGACGATGTCGTCGTCGTCACCTGCGTCGGGGTCCATTCCGACGGGCTGGCCTTCTTCCACGCCTAGGCCGTGGCTTAAGACCTCGATCAGCTCCTCTTCTGAGGTTGAGGCCGACTCTACGACGACGCCCTGCCCCCCCTTCTTCTTCCCCACGGAGGGTTTCACGGGGGTCCTATCGATGGGCACAAAGGAAGACTCCCTCCGAGGAGGCAGGGAGATTCTGGGCCCTGAGGTCGCCACCACTGGTGCAGCCACCACAGGCTGAGCCAGGGCCGCCGCGACCGTTTCGATAGAGGGCTTGGTCGGATGGATCAAGGCCTTCACCACCTTAGGTGCACTCACCGCCTTATCCTTGAGGGAGGGGGCACTGCCACGCTCCTCCTCTGCCTTAGAGCTCGACCGGGGCCTCTCCAGGAGCTTCGCCGGGTGCTCGGCCTTCCTCTTACCCGACCCAGAGCGTTGGCTCGTGGTTGATGGTGCCGGGGAGGGTGCGCCCTGCCTGGTGCCCGTAGAGCCCGACCGTTCGGCGCTCCCGGTGCCAGTGGACTCGCGGTGCTTGGCCTTATGTTGGGCCCCCGTCGCCGGGGCGCCCTCAAAGGTCTTAGAAGACCGCTCGGATTTCTTCTTCTTCTCGCCAGACGGGCTCTTACCCTCCAGCCAGTTGGCGAGACGTTGATGGCGGTCCTTCATGGTCCGTTCCGACATGTTGCCGCAAAACGCACAGTCCTTCTCCACGTGCGTCTTGTCCTCATGAAGGCAGTAAAGGCAGAAAGAGTGTTCGTCCTCCTTGAAGACGTTCTGCAGCTGGCATCCAGGGCAGACCCTGAACAGCTTTCCGGGCGTCGAGCTTCCCTTCTCCTGGGCCATCTCCGAGACAGGGCCTGAGAAGCTTCTGGAGTCCTCCGAAGTGTAGCTCGACGAAATCTTCACCCTTGAGGGGCACAGATGAATCCGACACGGGTCCCCGTTGATCGGATGTAGGATCGGTGGAGCTTGAGGCTCTTTTGACCGAAAGAATCGAAGTTTTTTGTAAAAAGCGCGAAAAAATAGCACTAACGCTCGAGAGCAATAGCACGAGGATCCCAACACATGAACGTGCGGTAAAAATCTGAAGATGGCTGCCAGAGGCGGTGCTTAGGTAGAGGGCAGTCATTGGCTGTGGTCAGTATGACGCAGAGACCAGTGATTGGTTGTTACTACGAAAGACAGATCAGAAACGAAACTGATACTGGTTTTTTCTTTACCGAGGATTCCCAGCCTGACGACGGGGAATATTCATGAGCATGTGAATCCATGCCAGACCCCATGCTGGAGAAAAACCATTCACACCCTCAAAAAAAAAAAGATCAATGGCTAAATGGTTCACCCCACTACTCAGCACCATGAAAAAGAACAAGAAGCTGGAATTGGAATGGAGGAAAGAATACGACCAAGATAAAAGAACAGTTCCAGAAACAAATCCGATCATATAAGAAGGAATTTCAAAAGGCAAAGAGAAGGCATTATGATGACAGAATCACCAATGCCACCAACACACAAAAAGAAATGTTCAACATCATAAAAGAAATGAGAAACCCACCAGGTTTCGACAACACCGCAATACCCTCAAAGAAACTATGCAACAACTTGGCAAACCATTTAAAAAACAAAATCAACGACATCTGACAAATCATACAATACAGACCAACCAACCCTAACACTCAACCAACCGGGCCCGACGAGGAGCCACAGCACAAACGCCAAAACCTCCTGGAAATCTCAGTACAGATATTCGTCAAGCTGTTAAAACCGCAAGAAAGCAGGATCACCCATGGATCCCTGCCCCCCGACATCTATAAATCAATCCTCGCACAAGGAACACCATCAGAATATTACAGAAACCTCTTAAATCTGTCGCTCACAACAGGGACTGTACCACGATCCTTCAAATTAGCATATATTAAGCCACTTTTAAAAAACAAGTGGCAATGTGGAAGACCTCTCCAACTACAGACCGATTTCAAACATTCCCTACCCGGCAAAGCTCCTAGAAACCTATGTATACAAATTAACCCAAGAACATGTTGAAAAAACACCACCTGCTAGACCAAGCACAAGTCGGCATCAGACCCGAAAGAGTAACAGAATCGGCACTACTATCCATCTCGGACAACCTAAAAACAAACGCAGACTCCAACTCAACCTCAGCTCTGATTCTGCTTGACCTCTCTGCAGCCTTTGACACAATAAGCCATGACACCCTCATCAAAAGATTGGAAGATATAGGTATAACGGACATGGCACTACTCTGGATTAAATCATTCCTAGCAGACAGAACAGAAACTGTATGGATAAAACCCTTCAAATCTACTACACGAGTGAACGACTGCAGTACCACAAGGATCCTCAACATCTACCAAACTCCGGTAATCAGGATCTTCAAAAAATACAAACCCTAACAGAATGTCTAAAAGAAATCTTTGACTGGATGAACGCCAACAACTTGAAAATCAACCCGGGGGCATGGCTTCAGGGCCATGAGCTAGGACGTGGATCCATACACTCCCGCGATCGGTCACTGATCCTACATGAAAAGGCATGACAACACTGGCGGATACGTATGTACGTGGGTCTATAGCAATATGAACAGGTGGAGCAGGCATCAGCGTGTATGCTAATGATAATCGGGTGGGCGTTCTGGTGAAACGGAACGGAATAGAATGCAGATCTGAACAAAAGACAGCACGATGGCACCCATTCAACACTAGGACAGGCACAAAGGCAGCGAGTGGCAGGGGCGACACGGAACGGACACCCCACGGCATCAGGAAGACTTGTGGTGCAAGCAGTGATGAGCAGCACATGAAGAGACAGTGTAGCTGCTAAGGAGACCGCAGAGGCTGAGGGAACGTGACACTGCAGCTCAACATTGTTGCACATAGCCGAACCCTGATGGAAGCAAGAGACCGAGGCACGGGAGCTGGCTGGTTAGAGCGGGCTGGGCTTTAGATAAAGTAAGGGGCCGTACGAACAACGACAGCCAAGACGTATTGCTGCTAACACGGAAGACAAACACCCTCACCGGAGGGGGCCCGAAACTCAGGGTTTCATCAGCTACCGCATACACGTATTGGAGGAGACAGCGGAAGCCGAATACCATACCAGCTGGACGAGCAGAGTGCAAGTGGACACGGACCACAATAAATGTAATAGAAGGTATGGAAGCTACATGTGAACATTAAGCTTACACGAATTTAAGTGCACAGTAGGCGAAAATGGCGACAGTCTAGGCAAACCATCAGAATGAACTGACACCCAGCGCCCCTAGTGGCATAGGATTACCATGCGGCGATCCACAACAAAGGACAAGACAGGTGGGATGCAGAGTCACAACGGAGGGATGTGCAGACCTGAGAAGCAGTAGTGAGCGGACTGACACTATAAGGCATTAAGCTGGGAGGACAACCCAGGCGCTGGCGAGGGGGAGGAGCAAGAATAGTCATAGCACCCAGTGCACGGGGACTAATGGGCTACATCTGACCCTAGGTCCTGCACCCACACTGGGCATGATACCAAGGCCCACAGGGCGCCTGTGACAACCCACATCATGAGGCTACCGCGGATAGCTGTGGTGGACCCGCAGCAGTAGTGGCACAGGGCTGCTGGTGGAGAGCCCCGGTGCTGAAGGACTGTTTGGCCAACATAGACTCACGACGCGGCAGAAGCCGAGCAACACCGGGAAGTTCCTATGACAACCACCCCAACTACGGGAGGAGTTGCAGGGTTGGGACACCATGCGGGATTGTGATACAGAAGGCGGGGGACGGAGGAGAATCGGTGACCCATCACCAGCAGCCAGAACAGCAGGACCACAAGGGTGGATATGGTGTCCAAAGTGGGGAAACCCAAGGGGAAGCAACCAACGCTGGACGACTTTGCTAAAGTATCCCCGTCCGCAGAAGTGGCGAGACCCAAGAAGCAGGAAGCATCGGGAGAAGTATCCCCATCACAGAATGACCGACAGATACTGGACACCAAAGCGGAACTGAAGACATCATGGGCAAGCAAAATGGACACAGCCATTGCAGAGTTAAAAACCTCTCTGGAGCAAAAAATAGACGCTGTTAGCGTGGAGGTAAACCTCCTAAGGCAAGATGTCAGGAAGCTAGCGGAGCGCACGGGCGTGCTAGAAAAGGATGTGAAAGCTAACGCGAACACCTGCACCGCGAATGCCAAGGAAGTCTCAGCACTACAACAACAAGTGCGTAACCTGGAGAACAGAGCCGAGGAGGCGGAAGGGCGGGCGCGCAGAAATAATATTCGTATCATAGCCCGGGGCACCCCCCCCGACCAATCATTGCTAAAATATTGAATTACAAGGACAGAGAAAAGATACTGGAACACTTCTACAAGGGAGGGACAATAAGCAGAGGAACCACAACCATCACGGCGTACCCGCACTACACCTTTTTGGTGCAGAGACAGCAGATGAGTTATGTATCCATCAAAAGGAGACTGCGGGAGGCGGTAAACAAACATATGTTGTTATATCCAGCAAAGCTGAAAGTGATGCACAACAACAAAGCGCATTTTTTTTTATTCGAAACCTCAGAAGAGGTGACAGCATGGATGGATGCACAGAACAGCCCAGCAGGAGCAGATGACCAGATGGTGAGCAGACCGGATAAGTGAATTTGGGTATTCCCGGAAACATTGTAAACTGAGCAGGGGGGGCGGGGTTATGCGCAGCCGTGGCATTGAATATGGACTGAAAATAGAAATATGTGGTAGAATTTGGAGCAAACTGAAAATATAGGCCTTGAGTTGTAACATGATAGGGTAGTTTAATGCGGGAGACACAGACGGAACACGTTACAACCCCTAGTAGTTAGTTTAGTCGGGACACCAGTAGGTCGGTGTCCCTCCGCAGAGCCTGGGGTATCGGCTAGGTCCGAGAAAAGGTCTAGATGCAGGGTAGCCTGAGATCCACAGTTGGAGCTGGGCAACAGTTTGGTGAGGAGGGGGTGGGGCAGTTGGGGGGGTTGCAAGGGAGGGTTGGGGGTTATGGGAGGGCGAGCCTACAATCACATGCAACTTAAGAAAATAAGAGTGAGGGCGGCGACAGGTAGAGTGGGAAACGGATAAGATGGGGGACATGAGAATAGTAACCTGGAATGTGAGGGCACTGAATAACTATCAAGTGAAACAAAGTCATGATGTATCTGAGGGGGCAGAAAATAGATATCGTGTTACTACAGGAAACTCATCTGAGCGCAGAGAAGCGGTGGTAGCGAGGAAATGGAAAGGAACGACCCTAGGAGCGTTGTACTCGGCGTATGCCAGAGGAGTTATTACGTGGATAGCGCACCATGTTCCGTTCAAGCTAGTGCAGTCTACTGTAGATAAATATGGGAGAATGGTGCTACTAAAAAGGGATGGTAGAAAACAAGGAAGTGAACATCATCAATGTTTATGCCCCGTACCAGGATAGCACAGCCTATTTTAGGACTTTGTACGTCAAGATAAGCCCTTACATGGAGGGAGTGGTTATATGGGGGGGGGGGAAGTTTACTGTACCTTGGACCCGAAGCTAGATAGGTCTGATAAGATTAGTAAACCGGCCCCAGCGGCAAAAAGCCTTGCGCACCCTGTTGAATGACTTTCGGTTAGAGGATGCATGGAGAATGCATCACCCACAGGATAGAGGATACTCACTATTCCGCCCCCCAGAATCTGCACACCAGACTAGATTACATATTCTTGCAAAGGTAGCGGGCGCCCCTCTCTCGAAAGAACAGACTTGATAACCTGTTCAGTGGTTATTAACCACTTGAGAGTTCGCAGCCACTGCTTTTACTCACTGTGCCTTTCACAGATGGGAAATATACATTTGCATATCAGTCTTTGTCCTGCCCAGGGGCAGTCCAGCACCGAAATGCAATGGCAATTCCAACCTGAACGAGAGTACCACCAGCAACCCCATACACGTGTTTCACCCTTGTTGGGGATCATCAGTGAGGTGAAGCTGATGCCTCTCTAAGCACAGTGAGAGGGAGACCACGTCTGGTTGCCCCCAGGAGACCTAGGGTTACCAATCCCAGGTTCCTTGAAAAATAGTTTTGCAAAGGTAGCGGGCGCCCCTCTCTCGAAAGAACAGACTTGATAACCTGTTCAGTGGTTATTAACCCCTTGAGAGTTCGCAGCCACTGCTTTTACTCACTGTGCCTTTCACAGATGGGAAATATACATTTGCATATCAGTCTTTGTCCCACTGAACAGGTTATCAAGCCTTGTTCTATCGAGAGAGGGGCACCCGCTACCTTTGCAAACCAAATTTCAAGGAACCTGGGATTGGTAACCCTAGGTCTCCTGTGGGCAACCAGACGTGGTCTCCCTCTCACTGTGCTTAGAGAGGCATCAGCTTCACCTCACTGATGATCCCCAACAAGGGTGAAACACGTGTATGAGGTTGCTGGTGGTACTCTCGTTCAGGTTGGAATTGCCATTGCATTTCGGTGCTGGACTGCCCCTGGGCAGGACAAAGACTGATATGCAAATGGATATTTCCCATCTGTGAGAAAAAGCATTGGCTGCGAACTCTCAAGTGGTTAATAACCACTGAACAGGTTATCAAGCCTTGTTCTATCGAGAGAGGGGCGCCCGCTACCTTTGCAAACTAGATTACATATTCATTGGACCGGAGTTGATGAAGGAAGGGACACAGGCAGACTACAAGGCCATGTTCTCTCAGACCATGCACTGCTGATGATAACATGGCAGTACTTGCCCAGCCCCCGAGCGAGAATCCCTACATAGCGACTCAGAGCTGAGGCGCTAAAAGAGACAATGTTTAGAGAACAACTGAGAGGGAACAAAGTAGTATTTTGAACACAATAGCGGCAGTGTAGATTCAGCTTGGACACTGTGTGAGGCATTAAAGGTGGTGGTAAAGGGAGCAGCGATGGCGAAATCACAAGGGTTACAAAGCACCATAGTATGAGAACTACGTAATGCAGAGAAGAAGCTGGAAACAGAAATGTGGGAAGGTTTGGGGTCCCCTGGGGTTACCGAGACTATAAATCACTTGCAGCAGGAATGTAGGGACCACTGGGATAGGCTTAGTAACTTAAACTATAATAAATATGTGGAGAGACAGCACGCGGAAGGGGACAAGCCAGACAGGTTGTTCGCTTGGCTATACAAAATTGAGACCCCCAGATACGCAATATGGTGATACAAGGGATAGATGGGCAAATGTGGGATACCCAGGATAGGGTTAATGAGTGTTTTTGTGAATACTATCAGAGAATGTATTCAGAAAACAGCGAAGGGGAGGACTCAGATTTGCATGAAGCATTAACTGAGATCGCTTTGCCCAAGCTCGAGATGACAGACCGGGATAATCTGGAGGACCCAATAACGCTAGAGGAACTCGAACATGTGATTAAGATGCTATCTACCAATAAGGCACGAGGGGCGGATGGACTCCCAAGTGAGTTCTATGAGGCATATAGGGCTTAATTGCTCCCCCCGATGCTACAATGTTTAACGAAGCGTTTGATACAGGTACACTGCCATTGTCTCTCCAGGAAGCGATTATCATTTCACTCCTCAAACCCCACAAACCATACGTGGATTGCGGGTTTACAGACCGCTTTCGATGCTTAAGCAGGACAGAAGAAGAATATGGGATGGGACCAATATATTTGAAGTGGGTCCGGTTGTTGTACAACAAACCGTTGGTACCGGTTAGAACAGGAGTGATTATATCGGAACAGTGGCAATTGAGTAGAGGCACTAGCCAAGGGTGCCCATGGACCCCAATGCTGTTTATTTTGGCACTGGAACCCCTAGCGGCATACTTGAGGCAGCAATAGGGAGACGTTGGGATTGGCACTAGGGGTGGGCAACATTTGATATCGCTGTATGAGGATGACATGCTGCTGTATATGAAGTACCCAGAGGAGAATGGAGTGCTACGCAATGCTGTCTGGTATGACAGTAAACCCCAAGAAATCTAGCATCTTCCCCCTGGGTAGATATGTGGGAATACCAAGGCACAAATTCCCGGTGTTAGAGATAAAGTGGGAAACCGAAAAGTTTAGATACCTTGGAATAGATGTGTATCACAAGGTTGAGGTCGAACACAAGCAGAACACAAAGAAGGCAGTGACCAGAATAGCCAACAGCATGGCATTTTGGGCCAAGCTGCCATTGACCATGTTAGGGAGAGTGGCACTACCAAAGATGCTGGTGTTACCCGAGTTATTACACTATTTTGCGAACATCCCGTACATGATACCCAAATGATTCTTCACCAAAATACAGAGCATATGTAGAGGGTTCACATGGCAGACCTCCAGGAATAGAATGGTGTTATGGAAACTACAGAACCCATATGAACTAGGTGGCGTTAGGCTACCCAACTTTGAAGTATATTACTTGGCGAGTCAACTCCAATATGTGGGTAGATGTTATCGGAGGACCCTACTTCTGAGTTTGTTGTTGAGGTCCAAGTGTATACCCTACTTCCTGAATGAATGGATGTGGCTGCCCAAATCACAGCTGGAGAGCGTGTCGAGATTGTTAGATCTAGGTGTGGAAATTTGGCAGAGAGCCTGCCAGGTGGAGATCCCGTCTCCATGTTCCCCACAGATACCGCTGGTGGCATTGATGAACAATTGAGGAGGACCATCAGGAAGCAATGGGAACCAATGGGAGTGGTGACCCTGGGAGACATATGGCAGGATGGGAAGGGCGTAAAGTTTGACACTGGTGGAGGAGGCAGGGGTACACCAGGGACAATACATCACATACTCAAGGCTGGTGAGGATTATAAAAAGGTGCGTGGCCTGAGGTAGTGCTGGCCCAGCTGCCTGTAGCAGTTCTAGAAACTTTTCATGACGTGTCAGAGGGGGGTCATGAGGTCTCCCGAATATATGAGTTACTGATGTCCAAAGTGGGGAAGGAGGTAAGCCAGACCAGACAAGACTGGGAAGGAGAGGTAGGGGAACCAATGGGAGATGGGCTGTGGATCAGGGTACAGGGATACCATAAAACCGTATCAAGGAACGTGAGATTTCAACAGATCCAGTTTTATATCACCCACAGGGAATACCTGACCCGTAAAAGGATAGACAAGTTTAAAAAAGCAGGGGTGCAGGCATGTCCGAAATGTGGGGGTGGGGAGGTGGGGATGGTACACATGTTCTGGGCATGCCCCGAAATAAAGGGATTATGGAGGGAGGTGGCCTATATCATGGTGAGCAAGGAGATTAAGCTGGAAGTGGACTCCCCATGGGCATGGACTCCCCATGGGCATGCATGCTTGGAGGGTTCCCCAGACCGCGAAGGCTCAAGCATGTGAGTAAGTTCAATGACCTAGCATATATACTAGGTAAACGCAGGATAGCAATGGGTGGAAGGCAAGCAGGAGACCTCAAGTTGGAGGCTGGTGGTATGACTTACAGAAATGAAACTGTGGCGTGGAATAAAGCAGCGAATAGGGTGAGTGGGGGGAGAAGCGGATACGCTGACTGCCTGGAAACAAATGATAGCGACTGACTGGGTCTGACCGGGTAGGCTCGGAAGAGGATACCCCGTCAGGTGAGGAAGATGGAGAGACGCCTGCAAAAGGGGACTGAGAGTGAGGGTGGGGTGTGGTGTGGTAGGCTCGGGTAGAGGTGAGGGGTGTAGGGGAGTAAAACAGTGTGGAAATTGTATGAGTATTGATATGCATATTGGTTGATTGTATTTGTTCAGGTTTGAAAATTAAGAAAATGTTTTAACAACTTGAAAATCAACCCAGGAAAGACAGAAATCATGATTATATCCAAAAACCAAGTGAACAATGTTATGTTATGTTACTTGGCATTTATATAGAGCCTCATGTATCATTGGTATGACCTCAAAGCGCTGGTAGGTTGAACGCCCTCGGGAACCGCAGTTCAAGTCATTAGAGAGAGCACACAGGACATGTGTGCAGCTGGTGTGGTTGTTGCATGATAGCCGCTCCTTAGCAGTAGGTGTGGTGCTGAGGAAATCAGTTGGATGTATTCAGTCTGGAGGGTGGACAACACCTACATTCCCTGGCCGACGGAAATGGGAACTGTGCCCACACCATCCAAGGAAGTAAAAAAAATCTGGAAGTCCTAATGGACAAAGCCCTAACCTTAGAACCACAGGTAAATGCAATAATTAAGAAATGCTTCTTCCTCCTTCACACAAGAAGCAGCCTGCCTGTCCTCGCCTTCACCCACAAAACCCTGACAATTGCTGCCCTTATGTCAAGAATCGACTAGAGCCTCTACCTCAGGATGCCAGAATACCTCCTGAAGAAATTACAACGCATCCAAAATGCAGCAGCCATACTCCTCCTCAAATTATCCAGAAGGGACCACATCACTCCAGCATTAAAAATACTACATTGGCTCCCAATCAAACATCGTATCACATTCAAAGCAATGTGCATAACACACAGGGCAATCAGTGGACAGGGTGCAGAATTTCTACAAAAGAAAACAACAATCTACAAGCCAACGAGACTCCTCAGATCAAGCAATGAAATCCACCTGGAACCAAAACCATCAGTCAAGAAAAAAGTAGGGGTTCCTCTTTGTCCCACTAAGCCGCAAAAACCTCCCGAAAGAAATAAGAAACACCAAAGACCACCTAAAATTCAGAAAACTTCTAAAAACCTGGCTCTTCAAAACCTAAGAACCAAATTGAAACTAAAACAACCAAACAGGAAACACAAAGAACAAACTAACTGAATATATGATGGCACAGACACTACCAAGGGCCAACTAAGCGAAACTCCTACAAGAACAAGAGACGACAATAGGTGGAATAGAACACGCGACAACCCATGAGGACAGAAATAAGCATACATACCCAAAACTATCAACAACCTTACCCACTATGAAAGAACGAAGGGTACAGGCGTAGCTCACAAGTAAATCAATCTAAAACTAGGTCACAGCATAAACAAACTGGGATAAAAGGGTTTGGCCAAATACAAAGATGGAAACACGAAAGTAGCTAACTTAGCATAATAACAGAGAGATGAGAGCCTTATCACGCTCAAACTTAATCACTGACAGGAAACAACCTTCTCTAAATCATGAAGGAGATGCAATAGGAATATGCATCTCTCCTAACAAGGTTATTAACCAACCCCAAAAACTACTGAAAACCTCACGTTTCCTCACACACTGCTCACACTCTAAGCAAACACAACCACACCTCTTAAAGCCACAGCAACCCGCACGCACTTCACCACATCGTAACAACAACCACACTACACAGACCCCCAAGCAAAAGCATAGGACGGACTTGGAACCCAACACACCAATATGCTCGGCTAACAGTGTTAACCGAGCCAAAGCTGCCAACAGTACCTCACAGCTCCCTTGCTCTTCGCCAAACTTTGTCCTACTATCACGCCTCACCTAACCCCACCCCCCCCCTTTTGTTTCAAATCCACCAGAGCACCAGGGAACCACTACGGTGGTGATGGTGCACGGTACAAATATCCTTTAACATCAACAATGCCGGGCAGCCCAGGCTCTGCAACAGGTGTGGCAACCCGTGTCACACGGGCAAGGACTGCGCCGCCCTAACTTGAGGGAACTGCAGGCAAGAGGGCCACATGGCCAAATACTGCAAGGTGGAGGTGGCATGCAATCTATGCATGCAGGAGGGCCACCCCTTTAAGGACTGCCCCAGCAGGGCCATGTCCTATGCAGAGGCAGCAGCCCCCCAGAGAGAAGAGGTGCCACAGGAGGTCCCAAAGAGTCCCCTCCTACTGTGGCCTCCAAGAAAGGCAAAAAGGAGGGCAAACCTAAGGTACTCAAGCCAGCCGCCACACAAAGGAAGCCCAGGAAAGCGAAACGGACCCCACACCCAGCACACCGGAGACCAGCGAAACAGCTGGGTCACCAGCCCAAGGGTGAGGATGCAGAGGGCGGCTCATGGTCAAAAGTAGAGACAAACAGGAGAAAGAGGAGACTAAATGAGGCCCCCCTGCCCCGCGCAGGGCGGCCTCTAAAAACCCTGCAGCACCAGCAACAACGAGGCAGAGCAAGATGAAATGGAGGCAATAGGTGACAAAGTCACTCTGGTCCTGAAAGGAAATGAGGGTCCTGGACGATCAAATGGCCTCATCCCCCCCTCTTCAGAAGAAGCAGAGGAGGGCGGGCGCTGTTGAGCAGCCCGAAAATGGCTGCCTAGCTGCAGAGCTCTGTGAAGAGTGGACCTAAATCCGGCCACATCAGCGGATCACGCTACTTCCATCGGCCGAAATTAAGCTAGGCTACTGCATACCCCACGCTGCCTGCCCTGATCGAATCCTGTCTGGAATCGGGCTCTGGGAGACCCGCTGCGCCTCATCTAAGTTTGGAGCCCGGTCAGTCCCTGGCGCGACCGGAGGCCTGGCTGTGGACCGCCTCCGCGGGAGCCTGCGCCGTTCTTCATCACTGCACCTGGATGGTGCCTGCCCGCCTCCCTCTGACACCCGGTCCTGCGAGTGGCGGAGGACGCCCACAAGATCTGGCGGCATACCCCGCGGGCTGAGGTCCGTGCTCGCGGGGGGGCAGGTGAGGTGTTGGGGGGGACTGAGGCTGATCTCTCCCGCATACAACAACATTTAAGCGGACCCCTCCCCACCGTGGGCGCCCCCGCTGCTTGGCCTGGGCAGCGACCCCCGGCACACCTTTCACTTGGGCCCCAACAACAACCCCGCCTTCACTTTGCTTGCAGGGTCGTGGCCCCCCACCAAGATTACTCTCTCCTTCTCAGGACTGCCTGACAACATGTACCATCTTGCCCACTGCCCATCTGCCCGGTGGGTACCATAGTGCCCCCCCCCTGCCTATGGTCCTGCTGTATCTGACAGCAGGATCCCTCGACTACCGGGGTTTGACAGTGGTGGCGGGGCCACGGATTTCATTTATGCTCCAAGTCGTCTGCCAAGGGGCCCATAACATCTTCACTCCAACACCACAGTCAGAGGCGTTGCTAGGGGGGGGTAAGGGGGCTATAGCCCCTGGTCTTTTGGTTGTAGCCCCGGATAGAATCTCAGGAGCTAAAATAAAAAGGCTAGCTAGCCCCCAGTCCCGACAGTTTTGACATTAGCATAGCCCCAGGTCTTTTCCAAACCTAGCAACACCCCTGACCTCAGTGCTGATCTGACAGGCACCTCACATCTGCTATTGCGCCCAACATCGCTCTGGCCGCTTGAAAACGCGACCCTTTATCGCACTGACATCCCCAACGCTGAGGGCTACATGGTCAACGGACCCCATTGAATCCCCATTGCAACCTCACCATCGAGTAACCTTGAATGCAACTGCTGGGCTGCCGCCTACTCCTGGTTCCTTCATTGGGCACTAAAACTTGGGCACTAACACACACTCCGGCTCAAGATTACCTTCAGGGAAAAACTACTTTTTCACCGTCCCGGAGGAAGCTGTGAAATGTATAGAGTCTCAGATACCACTCCACAACGTGAATGAAGACCCTGAGGTCGATGACTGAGCCTCAGTTACCCAGAAATTATTTAGCCTAGTCATTATTGCTTATTCTTTAATGTGCTGATGGTAACATCTTACTGACCCAACTATGCATACACGTTTGTCACTTGAAACAACCACACCTGGCAAGTGCCCCACCAGAGGCCATCGACGGTCTCACCAGTCCCTGCTTACTTGTTGTCACTCGCTCACATTTGATCTTGTGCTCACCCAATTGCTCCCATACCCCTGGGTATTTACCATCCATGATGTGGGCGTTCTGACTTCTGACCAAGCCTGTTGGTGTGGGATAATGTGATTACTATCCATTCCATTGTTTCATGTACTGCTTGATTCTTTATGTCATCCATGTTTGCTCAAAGGTCCACCTCACGGCAACAGTGCACCCCACTGTGATGCAATGGTTATTCTTGTTGAATTATTGTTAGGTATTGGCTCCTGTCAGGCCACTAGCGAGACAGACCCACGTTGGGACTCCCCCGCTGACCCCTGTTTCATGGGGAATTTTGGTTTTGTAGG